>NC_090265.1:579899202-580208488 GCF_040414725.1 Anabrus simplex | reverse complement strand
GTTTTTTATTCTACTGTAATTGATAGAGCAAGGTTCAGAATTATTTTGGTCAATCTCTGATTACGCATTCTGAAAACTTGTCCGTAAAATTTCAAACGTCTTTTCCTGTATGTCTAAGTTTTCCTCTGAGTGTTGGTACAGGTTATGAGATTTCCTTATCATCCAGGTTTCCCTCATACAGACTGGTAAAAACATTTGCCTTAAGATTTTTCTTTCTTGATTTTCTACATATTTAATCAATAATCTGCCCCCAATGACCGGGGTTTCGGACGCATATAGCGCTTCAGGCTTGATTACAGTGTTGTGAGATCTTAATTTTGCATATCGGTAATGGATTATTTTCTATTATTAATTAATATTCTGTTTATCAGCTATGGAACAGCAATATACTTCGTAAAAGTGGTGGCATCAGTAAAAGCTGTCAGAATCGACTAATAATGCATTAAAAGTTTCGATTAAAGCTCTTGTAACTTCATCGTTTTACAGAATTGCTCAATGACATTTCACAAGACGGGCAAATCATAACGAAAGGTAAGTGAGGGATATAAATGATTTATGCCTATTGCTCACGGTAAAATGTTTTGTAAAATTTGTTGTACAATTAATTTTATAAAAATTTTGGTGAAAACAAGTTGTGTTGCTCAGGGTAAAATTATTTTATAAAATCCGTGGAAGCTTCGGGATGGCCATCTATGAACTCACTTCTGAACTAAGATGTATATGTGCTGCCATCTATCGCTAAACTTTTAAACCAAGAATCAGCTGTTCAACTTAGAGTGTGTTTGAGAGTATGACTCCAAAGGAAGAAGAGAAATGCCAGGAAATGCTGGACTCGGGAATGGAGCAAAAGAAGGGAAGAAGGTAGAGGACTGCTGTTCTTGGTCAAAAATTCGTTCAGGTTAGGAGACCAGCATTCATATAGGAATTGGGCGATTGTGTTTCCTGCCTCTCTTCTTGCATTTCAGTTGTGGTAAAGTGGCGTTTTAACTTCATACAAACAAGGATATTTCTTGAATTCGTCCAGTAAAACACTAACAGCTTCCTTAGTCCACCCGGATCCTGCCATTTTTAGAAAGAACTGTTTGTTTACAATCGAGTTTCACAATCTTCTCACGACGTAGCGCCAGCATCATCGTGATGTTAGCTTCACTGATTGGTTCGTTAATAGAACATGTCCTATTTTATAAAAAGTTTTATCAAATGTTTTATAAAACTTGAATTTGACCGTGAGCAACAGAAATTTTATAAAATTAAATTACTGTACAATAAATTTGACAGAAAATTTTACCGTGAGCAACCGGCATTAGCATTTGTTACGTATAGAGTTATTTTACCGTTTACATTTTTGTTTCTCTTTCACTCTGTTTGTAAACCAATGTATATTGGCCGAATGTGTTCACTAAGTAGCTCGTGTCATTCAGCTCTAATATTATATTCCAGAGAGTATGGGTTAGAACCCCACTATCGGCGGCGCCGAAGATTGATATACGATAAATTTGGCTATAGCTAACATTTCAAGAAACATGAGGTGCGGTTAAATACATAATTGACGTTATTAGTTTCTTAAACAATTTGCTTTACGTCGCACCGACACAGTTAATTCTTATGGCGACAATGGGAAGGCTATGGGTGGGAAGGAAGCGGTGGTGGGTTGAAAATGATAAACCACGGAAAACCATCTTCAGGGCTGCCAGCAGTGGGGTTTGAAACCACTAATGCAAGCTCACAGCTGCGCAACCCTAATCTCATGGCCAACTCACTCAGTTTATTATTACTTTTAGTTCCAGTAACTCTTTTGTATGGTTTTCCGAGACGCCAGTGTCACATAGGGATTATTTCTCGTGCGAATAAATCCACCAGCACGAGTCTGTCGTTCTGAGCACTTTCAAGTACTATCGGTCTATGCTGATATCGAACCCAACAATTTGGGTTGGGAAGCCACCGCACTTTCCTCTGAGTCACTCGGCTCGGTGATTCAGTCCAGAAAACGATTATTAAAAATGTTAACATTAAATCATATATCATTAAGCCCGTGGACTTTAGAAGACTATCATACATTACTTTGCATACCTACAGAAGATTAAGAGAAATTTCTATTCTGTATATCTCTCTCCGTCATCGTTCCCTCAGTTCTGAGGATCGTTTTCTCTGAGGAAGCTATTTATCAGTTGTCTGCATCTCTTGCGGTCCTCAGCCAGAAGTGCTGCACCAATTTAACCCAGTTAAACTCTTGATAAGTTTCACTGACACATTTTATGTAATCGCATTTCTTCAGATTCCATGAACAGCAATTTTGATTCGTCGCAATTTAGGCTGTGTCAGTTTTCATGTTTTGCTTTATTCTTCAGGATTGTAGAGAAATTGGAAGTCTGCTACGTCACTTATGACTGAACATTATTTAATTTGTTACGGTGAAGGCTCTAAGAAAAGAAGCAGCAATCTAGAAAGGAGTGAGGTAAGGCTGCAGTTTATCCTCCATCCTTTCAAATGTTTCTATAGAGCAAGCGGTAAAGGAAATCAAAGAAGAAATTTGGAGAGGGGAATCACAATCCATGGAGAGGAAATCAAAACCCTGAGATTTCTCGATGATATTGTTATTTTATCTGAGACTGCAGAGGATCTGAAGAAATTGCTGAATGGTATGGACAGAGTCTCGGGGGAGGAGTGTTAGATGAAAATAAATAAATCCAAAACAAAAGTAATGGAGTGCTGTCGAATGAAATCAGGTGATGCAGGAAATATTAGAATAGGAAATGAAGTCTTAAAGAAAGTAGATGAATATTGTTAATTGGGCGGTAAAATTACCAACGATGGTAAAAGTAAGGAGGATACCTAATTCAGATTAGCACAAGGAAATAAGGAAGGCTTTTCTTAAGAAAATAAATTTGTTCACTTCGAGCACTGATATAGGAAATAGAACGGAATATTTTAAGAGACTTCCGTATGGAGAATGGCATTGTATGGAACTGAAACATGGACGATAAGTAGCTCAGAAATTACGAGAATACAAGCTTTAGAAATGTAGTGTTACAGAAGAATGCTGAAGGTGAGATGGATGGATCGAATTATGAATGAAGAGATACTAAACTGAATCGGTGAGAGGAGATCGATTTGGCCAGGTTTGACGAGAAGAATAAATAGAATTACAGGAAACATCTTGAGACACCTACGACTTGTTCAGTAGCTTTTTGAGGGAAGTGTGAGGTTGTAAGAACGGTAAGGGTAGACCAAGGTATAAGCATGACAATCAGATTAGAGCTGATTTAGGATGTAGTAAGTCACGTAAAAATGAAAAGAGCCAGGATAGGGTGGCATGGAGAGCTATATCAAAAATTTCATGGGCTGATGTCTCAAAAAATAATAGCAAGCATTTCTAAATGTGGTGCCGGAGAATTTTCACTCCCCGTCATTGCAAGACACTGAGGGCCATTTAGACTCTTCTCCACCCTTGAAATCACTAACTACTTCTGTTGGATTCGAATCGCAATCTTGGGTTCCTGAGACCAACAATACAACTGATCCACAGAAAGTGATAATAAGTTAACTTCAAGATATAGAATCATTTTGAGAATCAAATGAGCTAACTTGCTCGCAGTAATTACATATGATCCATGATGATGATGATGATGATGACGTCCTGTTACTTCAAATAAGGTACCATTTTATTATTTAATGAAGCGAAGTATGCAAAATAATGAGGGAAGAATTGGACTCAGAATGGAATTTAAAATTCGTCGTGTGTCGAGCCAAAAAGACAGTTGAGCACTGGTTTTCTGGCACCAACCTGGTGGGTTCGATCCCGGCTCTTGGTAGATTTACTGCCACGTACTCACCACACTCTTACGGTTCTGAAGTTGGAGACTAGATTTTAATATTTATGTAAAACATACCATCTGGCAAGATTCACACATCTGAGACTCCTTCTGTATGGCTAATATGCAGATATATTATTTTTAAAGTTTGCTTTACGTCGCACTGACACAGATAAGTCTTATGACGACGATGGGACAGAAGAGGGTTAGGAATGCAAAGGAAGTGTCCGTGGCTTTAATTGACGAACATCCCCAGAACTTTCCTGGTGTGAAAATTGGAAACCATGGAAAAAAATCTTCGGGGCTTCTGGCAGGGGGTTCGAACCCACTATCCCAAATACTTGATACTGGCCGCACTTAAGCGACTGCAGCAGCTATCGAGCTCGGTTATATATATATATTATTAAAAAAAGGATTTTACATGAGCAGTCGCAACTTATTTCAGTGCTCATAACAAATTGACAATTTGCACTTTCATTAGGGGGATAACGACGTAGAAAAATAGAGATATGTTTGTACGTTGACTTCCTCGAAGTCTAATTGCTAGTCAGTACTAGGAAACTGACATTTGTGCAATGAGATCGGATCATCTACCGAGCATATTTTAGACTTAATCTGAGAAGTTGATGGAACGATCCGTGGAATTTGGTGGATCGCTATGAATACGGAGCTTCGTTGAGGGAGAGCGATATCAGTGTTATGATCCCCCAGCAACAGGTAGGTCGGGGCGACATTATCACGTCATCCCTGAGACGTAATATGATGCACAGTGGGATTTGTCACTTCTAGTAGTAAATTCATGTCACACTACTTATTTCGGCAATCCTTTGCGGAGTTCCTATAGTTTTTGTGCCAGTTGATTTAATTAAAACTTTTCACTACCTGTTTCTTGTATTTAGCCAACTCCGTTGTGTAGAGATGGCAGGTCATAGATTCGATTTACTTCTTCACTGTGGACTAGAATGGAGTTCATTCAGCGTCGTGAGATCAACTGAGGAATTCTCTGATACTAGAGCCAGGTAGTGACTTAGACTGTAGAAGTAAGCGGATTCGATCCCGGTTCGGTCCAGTGATATTTGAAGGTACACCAACACATTAGCTTCATGTTGGTAGACCAAATTCCGGCACCCAAACGTCTCGAAAAACTGCGAAGGTAGTTAGTGGGATGGAAAAATAATATTATTAGTCAGTTTTGCCAGTAGTTTAACATCGCACTAACAGGTGGCACTTGCCTGAAATGAAATGGGATAACCCAGTAAAACCATCTTTAGGGCTGCTGATGATAGGGCTTGAATCCATTATTTATCTAATGCAAGGTCACAGCTGCGTAACTCGAACAGTCCAGACAGCTCTCTTGTTGTTATTATTATTATTATTGTTGTTATTTATTTATTTATTTATTTATTTATTTATCCGTTCTTCTAGTGACTACGTGCCAATTTCAATGCTTCATTATGTGTTGTTCCTTCGTTTTCCGTTCAATACTACTCCATCTTGTCACAATGTCTCCTTTTCTTCCCCACGGACAATTTTGAGCCAGTTTTCTTTCCCTTCCGACCTTAGAATCCTTCCATTTTTAACACGTCGCTTCCAAAAATCTCTCTCTCTCTCTCTCTCTCTCTCTCTCTGCTGCTGCTTCTTCTTACCTTGTATTGTTTCTTTCCAATTTTTTTTCTTGACTTAAATGAATCCAGGTTGTTGTTAACAAGATATTTGAAGATCTGTTTTGTTGACCTGTTGTCATCCTTTCTGTATAAATCTTCAAAAAATATCAATCACCTCTTATGTATTGTTTCTGTTAGGTTGTCTATGTTCCGATATATTTCATTATTACTTATTCTTAATAATAATAATAATAATAGTAATAATAATAATAATAATAATAATAATAATAATAATGTATGTTGTATGTTGGGTATTCAGCCCGAAGGCCGGTTTGGTCTTCTGTAGCTCCGCCAACAGCTGTCATAAATAGCCTAGGCGTCACTTAAGAGGCGTACTAGGGAAATGAAGAGTGAGGTAGTTTCCCGTTGCTTTCCTCACCGAGCCAGCCGTCGCTATTACATATCAGTCTGCCAAGCCCACTGAAATGCATGCACCAACCGACCCTATGAGCGATATTTTCACACCATTCATAACAGGGACTGGCTGCATAAGCAATGGTATTACTAGCATCACTCATATCTCAGTCACTTTAATAATAATAATAATAATAATAATAATAATAATAATAATAATAATAATAATAATAATAATAATAATAATAATAATAATAATAATAATATTACATGAGAGGTAGATTCGGTTGCAAGAGCCTACGAATTCGATTGAGAATATATCGTCAAGTAGAATTTCAACATCTCCAGACTACCTGGCCGGGAAGCTGACACCCAATAATGTATCTGTAAATAACCCGATAAATTGTGCAAGATATGTTGATATTGTTTACAATTGTCAGATTGGTGAAGACATCATACATTTCCGTCTTGAGTATATCTCTGAGAGTTTACTTATCAGGCTTCGCTTGTCACTTTGTTGGTGAAACGTAACATAGCATGACTGCAAACAACGTGGAGGAATCGATACGTGCGCTTACAACCAACGAGATGGGATCGCAAGAGAAGTAGCCTACTTATCAAAACTACTAAATATCAGATCATAAGATCCATACTAGCCCCAACGTACGTCATTGTGAGGGAATAAATGAATCATTAATTTTAAAAATGCTACAATAATGTCAGACTTTTACTTGATATTAACTTTATTGTATTACGAAGTACAAGTCGCATGAATTTTTACGAGTAATAATAATAATGTTTCTACTTTTACGTCCCAACAACTACTTATTCGCTTTAAGAAGAGGCCAAGATGCTAAAATGTTGACCCGCAAGTGCTCTCTTCCGTGTCGGTAAATCTATTGACATGAGACTGACGTACTTGAGCACCTTTAAATACGTCTGGCTCCATGGCTAAATGGTTAGCGTGCTGGCCTTTGGCCACCGGGGTCCCGGGTTCGATTCCCGGCAGGGTCGGGAATTTTGACCATAATTGGTTAATTTCGCTGACACGGGGGCTGGGTATATGTGTCGCCTTCATCATCATTTCATCCTCATCACGACGCGCAGGTCGCCTAAGGGAGTCAAATCAAAAGACCTGCATCTGGCGAGCCGAACTTGTCCTCGGACACTCCCGGCACTAAAAGCCATACGCCATTTCATTTTACCTTCAAATACAACTGGACTGAGCTGGGATCAAACCAGCCACAGCAGGTCAGAAGGCCAGCACTCTAGCATCTGATTTACTCAGACCTGCTATGAACTTGTAGGAGTGGTCATGGTGGCGGTGGTCGTTTTAGAAGTCAAGACCATGGGATTACCACCAATCTCTCTTAGTACTAGGTCTAACCGTGGGATAAACAGGAAGTTTTCCAATCCTTCGATGAATGAATGCATGGGTAATGAAGTGGAGGGGTCATTAAAGGTATTCTGAACCTAAAACTAGTATGAGCGAAAATTAATCAAGAAAAGTCGGGTTCGAGAATTGAGTGGGAGGAACCTAGATGAACTGTCATTAGTTTCAAACTTATTCCATCTCCTGTGGGTGGTTAGCATGTAGCATTGCCAGAATGATCACACTCGATTAGAAATGGTTCACATAAGCGGAGATCAAGAAGTTACTATCAAGAAGTTTCCAGAATTAGACTTTATTTGCGGAAACAATTAATTCTAGTTCCACTTCATGCATACTCTTCTATTGATAATCTCGCGAAGTCACCGTCAAAGAACTGTCACTGTCATTGTTCTCCTGCACACTCACCCTCTTTGTCTGTTATATGAAGCCGCTACATAAAGGGGCTTTTCAGCCTCAATTTCATGTAAATTATTAACAAATTCAATTCAGCTCAATTCTACCTCTCCAACCTTCTTTCCATTATTGAAAAAATCTCAAAACTGCTCGTTTGAAATTCCTATGTTGCAGTAGCTCTCATGTATTCAACTATTGGAAAAGGTTGACTATGAAGAATCATTTCCAATGCAGGCACTCGATCAAGGGAGTACGATAGATCTGGCGCAAGTGCATTGAGTTTATGAGTCCAGAGTTCCTTCACTAGCTGCACTACTTAACGTTCTATGAGAGGGGGAATTATCGTTCCAATCATTACACAATTTTTCCGGATAATTTCTCTTAAAAGAGCCAAAACGTGGAAGATTTTTTCCGCAGTTACTTTAGTATTTGGCGGTACGAATTCTTCTGACACATTCCTTCCTCAACAAAAATGCGATAAACATGATTTTCACCTTTGATTTCACTGACCGCCTCTTTTGGGGCGTGTCATTCAGATGACTGACTTTCTTGTTTCATGCTGTACGCGTACTTATCACCAATGATAATTGTGTTGAGAAAAGTGGGGTCTGCATTGTCCCGATTAAAAAAATCGCCAGTAATCGTCAAGCGACTGTCCTCCTGGACCGTCAACTCTCATGGGACAAACTTGGAGAAAACTCGTCGTCTCCCCAGTTCCTGTGTGACAATGAACTATGATATTCCATACGGTAGTCGCCCATATGTGGAGCAGGATACTCCTGCAAACATGCACTACCTGCTTGAATTCATCGATGTCACAGAAGTGGAATGTCTACCCACTGCGTATTTCACTTCCCCTTTAGAACCTCGTATATCATTCGTACAAAGCTGCCACTTTACTTCAGAGCCTTGCCTCCATGGACCTCATAATGCTCATAATGTCTCTGTGGCAGTAGTTTGCAGCGTGTTCATGAGTCCCGTGTTGCATTTATGCTCGAATTGCATCAACACACCTGACTTCTGTCGCATCTTCTGTCGAACTGAATCATAAGATACCAAATCCAAGGGGATCGCAACAGACTGCTTAGCATTTGCCGATGATATTGCTGTTCTCTCAAACGGCATAGAAACCGCTAGAGCTCAAGTTGAAATTTTAAAGGAAATTGCCGAACAAACTGGTTTGCAGATATCATTTGAGAAAACAGAAGTAATGACTAACATCAAAGAGGCTCCACCAAAACTCCATACAAAATACGGGGACATCACACGAGTAGACAAATTCAAATACCTGGGTGAGATCATCATGAAAAATGGACTGGACAAAGAAGCACTTCAGGAGCGAGTACGCAAACTGGAAATAGCCTACCAAACATCCCGCACAATCTACAACAAAAAATGCCTTTCCGAAAACACCAAAATACATCACTATGAAACAGTTCTGAAGCCAGTAGTTCTATATGCAGACCAAACCCTGTCTCTAAATGCCAACAAAGGACTCCTTGAAGAACTGGAGAAAAGAGAACGCAAAATTGTGAGAGGAATCTTGGGATTAAAGTACAGAAATGGAATCCATCAAAAGAGATCTAACAAGGAAGTCTACAGCAAAATAGAGAAAATTACCGACACAATCAGAAAAAGACGGGCACGATTTTACGGTCATCTGAAAAGATTGGACGGAAGAAAATTAACTAAAGAAATCTTTCACTTTTTTTTTTATTCAAAGCCCAAAACCACAATTCACTGGTTTAGAAATACCAAAGTAGACCTGCAAATGCTACATATCTCAGCTGAAGACGCCTTTAACAGAGATCTCTTCCGCAAGAAAATATTGACGAACGGGCTAAACCGAGACGAGCAACCGAAGAGAAGACACGGTGCCCCTTGGGCAAAGGAGCGTAAGCAGGCCCACTCCCAAAGAATGAGGGAAATTTGGGCTCTAAAGAAAGCCAAGTTCAGTGTCAAATGCAACAAGACTTAACGTGGTCCTTGATGGCCCTAGCGAATTACATATATATATATATATATAAAACAGTAATAATAATAATAATAATAATAATAATAATAATAATAATAATTGTACCAGGCGGTACACCTCCACGCAATTAATTTAAAATGTGCGCCAATTGAAACTCCTCTGCTGGAGGAAGTCTGAACTTTATTGACGGTATTAATTTTCTACTTTCTCAGAAGATGTCACCACGTGGAAAAGTTTGAGTTTTTGAACTGTGTCATTTTTGATGTGTTTTTGTTTCACTTGTAGTTAGAAGTGTGAACTTTCTCTTCTAGAGGACACTACTGAAGATCAACAACGGTGCACTCTAGTGCGAAGTGAAAGAACTGTTTTTTGGAGAAAATTTAATTTCAAGAGTTTGTTCTTTGTTAAATTTCTTTCAGTCATTGTTTAAGTTGGCAATATTCACCCCTTCTTTCCCCTTGTGTTGAACCTAACCAATCCCGAATTTCTTAAATTAATTTCTATCCAATCAGATGTATCTTCCCCCAACTTGAATATGTTGCTGTGTCCTACCCAATAAAGTGTTTGTGGGAGGGTGTTTTCATTCCCCTAACGCCTAGAAACTTCCGCGAGAGTATTTAAATTGCTGATTTTTGGGTCTCTCGGCCACTTCTGTTCCATCTTTCAGTGTGTTAAGTACATAGCAGGGGGCGGGAAGCGCCTCTTTCTTCGGCAGCGGTCAACAACAAGGTAATGGCCGATTAATAAATTCTTTCTTTGCTAGCTCAGCAGTTTAACTTTCGGGGCGGGTTCTAAGCGTTCCACTATGTAACCTTTTCCTAAAATGTAACTTCTCTTTTCATCTATTCTCTTGTAAAGCTACATACTGGGATAGAGAGTGCTAACCCTCTCGAGCTCCCACTCACATTGTCTTGAGGTGAACTTATTTTCTCAACCAATTCTTCCGTAATGTAATGTAAATTGTTATTTTCTTAAGTCACCTCTGTAGTATGGGATTAGCCCTTGCACTAACGGCCTAAGGCCAAGTAGGTCTTAAACAAAGTGTATTAGGAGTGCAAGTTCGCCTCCCCTCAAATTGTATTTTAGAGGTCATGTATTAACCTTCTTGTCATTTAATAGACCTCAGTAGGTTGGGTATTTTACCCCTGTGTATATGTCCTTTGAGGAAAGCTTAAAGGTGGAGTTTGGTGTGGCCTGGGAGAGGCTTAAATTTGAGAGCGAGTGGCTCTTTTGAAAATTGTATATTGTATGCCTCGAGGAGGCTTTTCAGTGTAATTTGGAGCAAGGGCTCCTAGGTATGAATGGGGTTTTCTGCCCCTCTGTTAAAATTGTGTTTGGGGTAAAACTGAGCTGATTGCCCAAGAATTATGTTTCTGACTTTTGAAGCCCCAAATGGGGTACCTATGTAAATGTATTCTTCAATCGTGTTTCGGCTACTAAGTACCTGTTCTATTTGTTGTTACCTAATTTTGCAAAGAAAATATAACCTTGTTAAATTTTAAAATTAATTTCACTTTAGTAGCTTGAGACCTATTCACCACCCAGCACCTTCTTTCATGCATAACTACCACCAAAACACGGTAACAATAATAATACGCTGTTTAAATTAATGGACTCAAATCCAATTTTAATCCTTCTTCAAAGTTACCAATACTAACTGTCTATGTAGAGACTCTTTTTCACTTTATTTTGTGTGTTGCCTATTTTTGTTAATTCCATGTTTAAAAGAAAATATTAGAGCGTTTGTGTCTTTCAGACATTCCATTACTGGTCACATACAACTAATTTAAACTCTTTTATCAGCCGTTTTGATCAATAAACGCGATAGTTTCAGGTGTGTGAAAAGTCATCTTGGCTTTATTTTGGAGTGAGGACCAAGAGGACGGAGAAGACTTTCACCAGAAGAGCGAAGGAAATCTTGATGATGATGATGCTTGTTGTTTTAAGGGGCCTAATATCGAAGGTCATCGGCCCAAGCGAAGGAAAGCACTGGGCTCAAGAGATACAGGCAGGACGCCAAAGGCGGCAAGCGAACAAGATCTACTAGACTCTGTAAATCAGATTGGTTGTTAACACTCAATACATAGAGGCTCATTTCGAATGTTAAATAATTATTATGGGCCAATGCCCTAGATATTAGGCCCTTTAAACAACAAGCATTTAATTCGACATCACCTATTCTGACTTCGCGTCAATTTTGACGTTCCGTTTTACTCTACCAGGTGGCAGAGTAAACGGTTATCTCTTGGGCGATCTATGGTTTAGTTTAAATTACTTTTTTTCGGGTAAACATGGGATGTGTCACCAGAGATCAGTTACATGCCAACATCGTACGACGTGTATAGTTGAATGGATCTATCCTGTATTTAAAAAAATCGATTACCTCCGATGTGTTTGAACCCACGATCTTGGGACTCGGAGGTCAGCAATCTACCACCGGTACACAGAGGAAGCTAGTGTTGCAAATGATTTAAATCATCTGAAAATATTTTGTTTCCTTGTTCCTCAATCCTGCGATTACTGGCCAGTGATTCTTCGTCCCCGCCCCTCCTTTTTTTTTCAATTATTAGTTTAATTCCAATACAGAATTTCACATTCACATCACCAATGGTTGTGTACTATCAAACAATGTCTTATGTCTCTTAATCTCTTATACTATTTTCCTACATTTTATCCGCAGTTGTGTAACCTTATTATTTGCCTTTGGTATGCTTTGCCTTTGTAGCAGCCCTGATAATTTTCAGGAAGTTAATAAAATAAATAAAATATAGCATGGCTATTTCTGTTTTTTCCATCCACTTTACCTCCGTCTAACTCACGTTAACACATTTTCAGTAGTCATTTTTACATTTCACGGTCTTCGTTCCACTCGACTCAAATACCACAACTCAAAAGTGCATAATCTTCTCCTTTCATGTTTGCGAAAAGTCCTCGTTTCCTAGCCATAAAGAGCAACACTTCAGATACATTTTATATATACATTTTATTTGCAGTTCCTCGGATTGGTATTTAGTAGTTCGAGTGGTCACTTCCATGTTGAATGCTTTCTTGGTTTTTATTCTTATTAAGTCAGAATATTAACCTGTTCATGACCAAAACATGAAGTATTGTCATCAATAATATCATCGTACAAGTACAGAAATATTGTTGTGATAATGTAAACGGTGCCACTCCAGTTCCGCTCTTTAAGCTCCGTGGGGTATCTCATGTCGGCAACTCCTCCAACTTACTTGTAGCGTGGGTCGCATACTCATCCCCTATGCTAATACAGAATGTGCTATCTCCGGTATCGGACCGATGAAGGTGGGCGTTCGGAGATTGCTAGAGGGTCTTCCAATCCAAACTGCTGATTCAAGGTAAAGTGACAATATCTCAGCCAGAGATTAGATTTACTATAGAGATAGTGTGAAGTTGTCTCTCTTGTGGGTTACATTATACAATTCAGTAACAAATACACAGCGCAGCTTAATTACCTAAGACGCTTGGTAAGTTCTAAGATATGTGATGTAAAATGATCTCTTTTTTCCTGTCTCGGAAAGCTCAAGTCACACATTCAAGAACAGACAACTAAGTCAAACATTTTCTAACACTTTGTTAGATGATTTCAATTATCCCCATAAGAAATTCACATGAACAGAAGAGCGAACGTACCGAAAAGAAATGTTTTGTAAAAAGGTGGAGAGGTGGGTGATACCACACTATTCTCCCAGTTTTGTTCTTGAGGTCGAATGCTCTTCCAGAGAAAACCCCAAACCACTCTGAAATTTATCCCAAAACAAAAAATTGAACCTCAGCCAAATAAATATCTTAAGATAACGTATTTCGTCTATATCACCGCGTTGAGTAACTGGGTCCAATTTCGATTTTGGCTCGGCCCAGTGATATTTTAAGGTGCTCAAATATCAAAAGTAAATAATAATAATAATAATAATAATAATAATAATAATAATAATAATAATAATAATAATAATAATAATAATAATAATAATAACAATAATAATAATAATAATAATAATAATAATAATAATGTAGTGTCCGTAAATATTTCATTATGATAGGCTAGCTGGAATGCTGCCCAGCAGGTAGTTCTATCGATACAATAGGACCAACCCACCTGTGCTCAACGCAGCAGCTGTTATTGGCACTTGCATCACGTTTCAACTCATTTTTCTAAACTGAGGAAACGTTTCAATTATTAATCATTTCTATAACACATTCATAAGCATTCTGCGATGTACAAACCAACTGATGATAGAAAATAATCCAAACCTGAAAAATATATCATAGTTCTCTTAGTCACTTCTACTCCCTTTCATTAACCGTATTATTATTATTATTATTATTATTATTATTATTATTATTATTATTATTATTATTATTATTATTATTATTATTATTCAAATCCAGCCAGCAAAGAATCTGTTGAGAAAAATGTGTACTTATCTAGTTAGTTTTACGAGATAAAACCGATGATATCACTCATCAAATATATTTTGCATTTCGTCAAGTATCTTTCCTTTAGCACTCCCTAAGACTTGAAGATTTGTAAATAGGCATTTATGCAATTGCTACTGAAAGTAATCTTTTACATTAAAAGTGAGGCGTTTGGAATTCTGAAACGAGCAACGCAAATTTATCCCTTCAGTGACTGTGGCTGTTGCGTACAATATGTCATGAAATACTATAGGGAATTAATTATTTGAGATTGAAAAGAAAAACCACAGCCTATTTCCAGTCATTCGACCGGGCCAGGAATGGAAAGAATGAAGCCACCATCGAGCCGCCGAAGCCTGTCGAACTTCTCTGGGGAAATGATTAAGGAATGGCAGATGAAATGAAATGATATTGAAGAGTGTTGCTGCAATGAAATATGACGGGGTAAACCGGAAAACCCGGAGAAAAACCTGTCCCGTCTTCGCACTGACCAGCACAAATCTCACATGGATTGACCGAGATTTAAACCACGGAACCCAGCGGTGAGAGTCCGGCGCGCTTCCGCCTGAGCCACGGAGGCTCCACTTATTTTTGATTAAATATTTAATTATAATTTTGACATGTTATCACGAAAATCATCTATGTTTGACTCATGCAATGACGTATTTGGTTTTGTTGTGAGTATGTTGCTAGGAAAGATATAAAAGGTGTGTACAAGGAGTTGTGCGATAATAAAATATCAAAATTAATGTTATTTGAAGTAGTGAACAGTCCGCTAAGCTATCAGAGTTGTAAACATGGTCGTGGATTAATTAAGGTAATACAAAATTGATGATATACTGTAATACATGCGTGATTTATCTTTCGCAAATGGATTAATCTATAGCACTTTAGTCAACATGGTGATGGCGGCAGATTACTTGAACTGGGAATGCGGAGACGCCTTTTTTGATGTGATGGGTACGGAAGTAGAGTACTGCAATCAGGCTGTAGAAACAATTCAACAAGGTTAGGTGCGATGTTGTCTGTTTCATAATATCCCTGACTACCTGCTTACATTACTGTTAAGCGCAGTTCAACCAATCAGAGACGATTTCTAACACAAGAGTGTGGAAATTAATTACAGTACGGTAAAGTGTCATTTTCCATACTCTTTTGAGTACGGAAAAGGCATTCGCGTCAGAGTATGTTTTTTATTCTTTTACAATTGGCTTTACGTCTCACAGACACGACGATGGAATACGAAAGAGCTAAGAGTGGAAGGAAATTAAATGGTGTATGGCTTTTAGTGCCGGGAGTGTCCGAGAACAAATTCGACTCGCCAGATGCAGGTCTTTTGATTTGACACCCGTAGGTGACCTGCACGTCGTGATGAGGATGAAATGATGATGCACATACACCCAGTCCCCGTGCCAGCGAAATTAACTAATTATGGTTAAAATTCCTGACCCTGGCGGGAATCGAACCCGGGACAGTGGAAAGGAAGTGGCCTTAATGAAATTACAGCTCCAGCATTTACCTGGTGTGAAAATGGGAAAATACGGAAAACCATCTTCAGGGCTGGCGACAGTGGGGTTCGAAACCACTATATTCAGAATGAAAGCTCACAGCTGTGTGCTTCAACCGCACGAGCAACTCGCTTAGTAGTACGAAATAAAACATATTTGATGAGTGATACGTCTGTGGTTTTATGCTTTGTAGAATCAGTTGACTACACTGCACTATACTATACTATATTGTCAATTCCCGCTCATGTCATACAGACCATTTAACTACTGTATCTTAAAACAAGCTTTTATTATAACATATGATACGGGTTGATTGGAGCATATCTTCAAAATACGCGCTGGTATTTTTCACCACACTCTTTGCAATGTATTTATTTTACAATTTGGTTTACATCGCACCGACACACATAGGACTTACGACGACGATTGGATAGGAATGGCCTGTAAGTAGGAAGGAAGCGGCCGAGGCCTTAATGGTACAGGACCAGCATTTGCCTCGTATGAAAATGGGAAACCACGGAAAACAATATTCAGGGCTGCTGACATTGTGGTTCGAACCCACTATCTCCCGGATGCTAGCTCACAACTGCCCGCCTCTCACCACACGGCCAACTCTCCCGGTCTTTGAAAAATAAGTGGTCTTTTTATGAACTATCGTCTTGAACACGCTCGACCCTAAAAGGATAAAGCTGCGTTCTGAAAGGCTGGAACTGTAACACAATGGGAAAGAATAAACACAGCCAACTTAACCGGTGATAACAATATAAAATTTATAATTAAAATAGCTACTAAAAACGTTTACATCTCAAAGTAGCGAGTTTTGGGGCTAATCGAGAACAGAAATATGGCGTAACATAAGAAGAGAGAGAAGTAAAATACGAGGTATGAATGTCGAGGCGTATACTGGAATTGAGGAAGTGCCGAGTACTGTATTGTATGGAGGGCTTCTGATTACAAAGTTTATCTCCAGTTCCCTACAATGGCCGTCACATGAAAGGGACCAAGAGTTGCAGTGACAAGCCTATTGTAGACAGACTGGACCTCACTGCTAAAGTCACGGATTGTATCATCCTATTGCACACCCCATTGTGGTTCTAGAACGTACGTTTTTAATCCCAGATATGGATACTTCCTGTGCGACCTTCTATACTTCTCCATTCACTCCTACAGTATATATTAACAGCTCTGTGTTTTAACATGCAGTATATGTTTGTGCCACACTCTTCTCCCACTAATGGGTTAATTGAAGCGTTTGGTGCAAAATGGTGCAAAACTCCACTTTACCGATTTTCAAGACAGACAAATTAATAATTTATATAAAACATCGCTAAAGAGATGTTTTTACGTTTAGGAAGTTCAATGCAAATGCAGTAGGCGAGCAGTATGCAGTACATTATTAAGATATGTTTCCAGAAGGCGGTGATTGTGATCTTTAGTGACTTTTCAAGGTAACAGTATTATCAAGAAACCAATGTAGATGGATCAACCATTCCCCGTAAAGCCAACCTCATATTCCAGTAAATGATATTAAAATATTTCTAGAAGTACCGTCCGTTTTTTTGGATATTGCTTGAGAGGGCCCTGGATTCGATACCCGGTTGGATTAGAGATTTTAATCCGCATAGTTGATTCCTCAGTCTCATCTACTGGTCGTTTGTGTTTATGTTAACACATCTTCATTTAGATGTAACACATCACACTACAAACCACCACACAGACACGCCATAGTGAATACATCCCTCCACATAGGGTAGACACCAGGAAAGAAATCCGGCCATAAAAATTGGTTAAATGCATACAAAGTGCCAATCCTAGGTAACTGGGAAAAGGCCAGGAGGAATAATATTTTTAACAGTATCTTCAACGTTAATTTTCATTAACATTTCATTAGAACAATATACTTTGAAGTTTCACCAGTTTCTAATGGTTGAATTTACATGTCAAGTTTCTTTTTCACACTGTAAAAACAGTAATCATTGTTTTACAGTTTATATAATTACAGTCAAAAGAACGCTTAACAAGTTTAAGTAAAATTAAACTTTAGGTGATTATGATGGAAAAAAGAAGACATTTAAATATCCCGAAAAGCTTGGAAATGTTTCATATGTAAATTAGTTATAATGAGAATTCATATCAAATAACAATATCGATTTTAACACAGACATAAAAAGGAGTTATCCCTTTTTTTGCGACAAATTATTTATTGATTTGAAGTTCCACAATATTTCACGATATTACTCCTTACCTTTAACTATGGTCAATCAAATAGTTTCCTGTCCGGTACAACGTTCCCAGTAATTTCTGTAACGATTCACACGATTCATTTAAATCACGTTTCTCTTTCAAAAATTGGATTTTAATTTTTTTTCGTCTACTTTGAAAAATATGTCAATTACGGTGAATATTAATTTCCTTTGTCGCTGCTGGCATAGTATTCGCTACATCAGTCCGAAGAATTTCACTTCCTTGTGACCCAGATAGCAATATGGTGGCCGATTTCAATTGGCTGTATTACCATCGGTACCGGTATTCATATACTTCATTGTTACAGCAAGGGTGTCAAAAATGTTCTTGATATATTAATGGAATAAACAATATTGGTGAATTTTGTAGTTACCCCATCAGCAAATATCATCTTCAATTTATATAGTAAACTGTCAGTGAAGGTAGTTTCTTTATTAACATTCGGTCAGAGGCAGTGTTTGAAGTCACATCAGCGGACGCAAAGGGCACAATAGGAATTTACTAAAACTAAGCTGTTTATAATGTTAGGTACTCCCATTTAATTTTATCATTCCATTTAAATTATCCGTTAACTGAGAAACCACGAACTCAGAATACTTAATTCATTTGAATATAACAGACATGACAGTGTTTTCTGGCACAAACAAATGAAGCAATGACAGGAGGCTCCTCTGAATGACAAGATAAAGTTTAAGTTATTACTGAATTCGATGGATGAAACTGTGCTTATACAAAATTTCAGTTCTTAGTCCACCTTATCAATACTTTATTAACTAACGCTTAAACAATTTAAAAAATAAGTTAAGTTGTGCTATGTTTTAGGTACATGTTTTGACCCTTTTCAGTCGTCATCAGCCTTATATGATTGGTAAAACATCGGAAAACATCCTAAAATCTATAATGAATGGACAGATAAATAATGAGTGAAATGAATGGGTGAAATATTATTCAAAACACACCAAGAGTCTGTCATATAACTTTCCTTCTCTTTTCCTTATTATAATTCACAATTTATTTGTGAAGCTGTTCTTGTTAATATTAAAATTTATGTGTGGTTCTCGGAACTTCTCACATTAATTGAATTTGGCACTGAACTCGCGTGGACAATGGTGTGTGAAATTGTGTTGTAAATTCATTCGGTTACATGGATAACTTCCCTTTCTCTTTGTCCCGTCTTGTTTGCTGTCCAAATCATGTCCCTTTCACGTTGGGACTGAAATGAATTATTTTAAATGAAGCTGAGCTTGTAAACCGGCTTCGTTGCTGTGTAAATGTGATGCGGATGGTGGAGGATGCGTTACCTATGAGAACAATGAACTCGGCCACGCAGGGTAAGGGAAACACATACATACATACATACATACATACATTACATACATTATCATTATAGACTGTTATGCCTTTCAGCGTTCAGGGGAAACACAGGGAGACAAAAAGTGGTTGGACTCAAGTTAAAATTTAAGAGTTGTGTCACCTTGGTCTCCCACTTCATCCAGCTTTCACTCCTTACACCAAAGTCGGGGACTGTAAATTAGAACTATTCAGGTACTTTGTAGACCAGGGGAATTCGGATGAAATCATGAGAGAAGCCAAAACTGTTAGCTTTAGAATTCAAACTTACGGATGTTTTTCACCCCATTACATCTAAGAACACCCAGAGATGAAAGAACATCATATAAATACATGTTCCTTGTAAGTCTTAAAAATTTCTGACGATATTTTAAGGAGGCTAGTTCAAGATGACGATTTTCACAGCACTTATAACTTATGCTTCACGAATTCAACTTTACTGCGGAAATAGCGTTAAATTGCTGCCTTGCATTCTCCTTGATCGTATTATCGATCTGGTGCCGAAGGACCTGGGTTTAATTCGTGATCCTGCAATAAATTTTAATACCACTCTAAGGGTTGGAAAATGGTACACTCGGTCTCGCGAGGCCAATCAACCTTTCGAGTGCTATTGACTTTTATATGGATAGATAATTCTATGCTGAACTATATATTTTCACAACAGCATACTTAATCACGTTTGTGGATCAATTGAATAAATCCATCCCTTAATTTTATTAAGTGATTATGTAGCTCAAAATTAAATATTACGTTCGCGTTCGACTTCCGGTCGGGCAGCAGATTTATACTGTGTATTATTAATTCCTACAGCTCGAGCACTGCTTTTTGTGTTTGTTTGGCGGGAGGCTGCGGAGAAAACTTCTACACTAGATGGCAAAGTATACTTTAAATTCTTCTGCTTCTTAGATGTACGGAACATTACAATCATTGAACTTTCAAGTCGGAATAGGAAAAGTTATTCTTCACCATCTTCTACTCCAGAGTAAAGATGCTATCTGAATAAAATTACTCCTAACGAATCGTTCCTTTACGAGAACTTTCCTAACACTTCTAACTCATTACATATGGTAAATCACGGTAGAATATCTGGATAGAAACTTCCAATACCGCAGTCACGGTTGAAGAAACTAACTTAGCATTTAGTATCATTCCTTTTCTGTGCAAAAGAAGAGTACAAACCGCGGGACGTCGAATACAAAAAGGACCTTATTCAAAATTGTGTTATATACACGTTATTAAGCAGGTCTATGGTAGTTAATTGATCGTCGCCATAAGACCTATCTGTGTCGGTGCGACGTAAAGCCCCTAGCAAAAAAATGGTAGTTAATTGGGTATTTCTCACGCAGGGTGACGTTTATTGTCGAGTATTTAGTGACGATAATAATGATGATGATAATAATAATGATAATAATGATAATAATAATGCCGGGTGAGTTGGCAGTGAGGTTAGGGGCACGCGGCTGTGAACTTCCATCCGGGAGATAGTGGGTTCGAATCCCAGTGTCGGCAGCCCTGAAGATGGTTTTCCGTGGTTTACCATTTTCACATCAGACAAATGCTGGAACTGTACCTTAATTAATGACACGGCCGCTTTCTTCCATCTCCTAGACCTTTCTTATCCCATCATCGCCATAAGTCCTATCTGTGTCGGTGTGACGTAAAGCCACTAGAAAAACATGATAATAATGGTTTTACGACACACTTATTACCTTTACAGGTTTTGGAGACGCTGGTGGATTGGAATATTGATCCAAAGTGTTCTTTTACGTGCCGGTATATTTACCGACACTTGACAGGTTTATTTGAGCATCTTCAAATACCACCGGACTCAGCCGAGATCGAACCCACCAGGCTGGGGTCGCAAAATCAGTAGTTCCAACTGTCTGAGCTACATAGCACAGGCACAGCGGTAATTAGTTAACTACTTCCTTGTATCCGCCATCCCGCCTTAAATCTTGGGTTAGATCAACGAAATGTTAAAGACAGCAAAATATGTAGCTAAGATTGTGCTGTCACACTTCTTCGTTCACATCTGGATTACCTCTCCACCGAGCGAGCTGACCGTGCGGTTAGTGTCGTGCAGCAGTGAGCTTTCATTCGGGGTTAGTGGGTTCGAATCCCACCCTCGGCAGCTCCGATGATGGTTTTCAGTGCGTTCCCATTTTCACACCAGGCAAATGCAGAGGCTATACCATAATTAAGACTATTGCCACTACGTTCCCTACCCTAGCCATTTACCATCCCTCTGCCATCGAAAACCTTCGATGTGTTAGTGCGATGTTAAACAAGTAGCCACAAGAAAACCTCCCCAGTCACTAAAAACACATGCGAATACTCCCGCCCGCAGCACAGGCACGACAGTGCAGTTGCAGGAGACCTTCGGGTAAGTAATGTACTATACACGTAGCAAAACATGACACACAAGGCCAACCACACCAGAGAATATAATATACGAACAAGAGAATAATACGTTGTTATGATCACAGTACGCCCCATTGTTATCAACAATATGTCTGGCTCCATGGCTAAATGGTTAGCGTGCTGGCCTTTAGCCTAGGTGTCCCGGGTTCGATTCTCGGCTGGAACAGGGGTTTTAATCTTCATTGGTTAATTCCAATTGTTTGGGCGCTGGGGGTGTATGTGTCGTCTTCAGCATTACAGTTCATCACAATTAGGGTCTCATCATCACAGACGTGCAGGTTGCTTATACGGTGTCAACTCGAAAGACCTGCCCCAGGCCTTTCCGGAGGCCACACGATATTATTATTATTATTATTATTATTATTATTATTATTATTATTATTATTATTATTATTATTATTATTATTATTAACAACATATTGACATGTTTCTGTATGTTCATAAATTCCATTCCTCCAAAAAATGGGCTTGGACTGTTTTATGTTGAGCCTGCTGTCCTCGAAGGAAGTGAGGCTTTTGCTTTTAAGGAAATTATGCAGGGATCTGAAATGGTAAAAGTCGGAAAGAACAATGCCCGGAGATAGGGGTTATACATACCAACAGAAATTGCGCAACTTCCAATGGATCAGCGCTGATCCACAAGGTCTGGCGTTGTCATGATGAAAGACGACTTCTTCAGTGTTTTCAATTCAGGTATTTTCTCTTGCTGGTAGATTCAGTCATTCCAACTGTGAACAATATATTTCACAATGGGCAAACTTTCAAGGAACAGAACTCCTTTCCTGTCCTACCCAATGAACAGTATAACCCTCCTGGGATGAAGACCTACAACTGATAGAGGTGGTTCAACTTCTTTGAGGGTGATGTCATACAATATCACTTTTCATTGCCTTTCAGCAGCCATTTCAGATGATTATGCTTGTAATGGCACCGCAATAACAAATAGCAGATAGAAACGCACTGCACTATATTCTGCTATATTACTTGACGCGGATTTAGGTAACCAAGCTTCTTTTAATGCCTGGCTACAGTAGCACACAGATGAGTTCGGCGCCGTCGTCATCTCCTGCATTGTTCGCAGTTAACTCCGCTATTCTTTCCACGTCTGCTACCACACTCTTTCGTGGGTACGGTTTGACTTTAGGGGAGAAATTAATCGATTTAAATCTCGAAAACCACTTTTGACATGCACGATTCGTCACTGCATCTTCTCAATACACCGCACAAACATTGTCATTTTACCTTTACGATAATTTTTAATGTCGTATGGCTTCCTAGTGCAGATCTTTCGAGTTGACGCCTACAGGCGACCTGCTCGTCTGTGAGGATGGGGCCCTACCTAGGATATCTAATGTTCCATACGACACACACACACACACACACACACACACACACACACAGCCCCCGATCCATTGGAAGTACAAATCTCAGGCCATGCCGGGGCAGGTAATCGAACCCGGGACTCTATGGATGAAAAGCCAGCATGGTAACCATTTAGTCATGGGGCCGGACTTTACGGTAATAAAACATCACATGCTGAAACTGTTACTTTTTATCGCCCTTTCTCGTGCAGATGGAAGACAAGTGCACGCTGATGTGCCCAAGGTCAGTCGCAAGCATGAAGTGACGTATCCTTCTCTGAGTCTGGATGCACAGGTGTTTCGGCAATGTTCATGACGTAGCTGTACAGCGGGTATAATGTCGTCAGGCGTTACGCGTTGGAACTTACTGTAGGATGCTTGTGAAATAAATTTTTAGCCCACCCAATAGCTTCAGCATGTAAAACAGCGTTAGTGTTCTTCTTAAGCGATACGCTCGCACAATTTCTACATTTCTGTTACGTTCAGTTGTGAGTTACTACGGGCGCTGAATAACGAATTGATTGCAATGGCATGTACTGAGAAGAATGACAGTAAATCCACGATGAGAGCAAGTCACAAAGATGATATGAAGTACAACTATAAGAAACATCTAATGTTGAGGCCATGCAATATTCTATTATTATTATTATTATTATTATTATTATTATTATTATTATTATTATTATTATTATTATTATTATTATTATTATTATTATTTCCTTCTTTCTTTCTTTCATTACTTTTTAATCTGTTTTTCCTCTAGGATTGGTTTTTCTCTCGGACTTAGCGAGGGATCTCACCTCTACCGCCTCAAGGGCAGTGTCCTGGAGCATGATACTTTGGGTTGGGATAAAACTGGGGAGGAGGGCCAGTACCTCACCCAGACGGCCTCACCTGCTATGCTGAACAGAGGCTCGTAGGGGGATGGGAATATTGGAAAATATAGACAAGGAAGAGGGGAAAGATGCGGCCGTGGCCTTAATTTTGGTACCATCTTGGCATTTTCCTGGAGGAGAAATGGGAAACCACGGAAAACCACTTACAGGATGGCTGAGGTAGAAATATAACACCCCTCTACTTAGTTGACCTCCCGAGGCTGAGTGGACCCCGTTCCAGCCCTCGTACCACTTTTTCAAATTTCGTGGCAGAGCGGGGAATCGATCCCGGCCGTCGGGGGTGGCGGCTAGCCATGCTAACCAGGACATTATTATTATTAAATTCTTTTTCACTTGAGATTCTGAAATTTATGTAGAGAAGATTACTTTGTTCAGAATGTTTTACTGTACAAGTGACACGAGTGAATCAATGTGTTCAATTATCTGGTATGACTCATCAACCATTACGTAATAATGAAGTATCGACACTCATTCATTCCTCCGACTTGGGTTACTGCGAATCAATTGGAAAGTGTAACTATTTATGGCTTCCTGTGGCTAACAAGCGTGGCTCTTTATTCATGAGAGTGCCATTATAATCAGTCCGTGAATGCACTGATAAAGACATCTTTATTACGTTTAAAATGTTTAACTCCTTTTGACGCTCTTCCAATAATGGAAATAAAACTGTGTGCAGTTCAACCTGAGACTAACGGTACATGCGGTTCATTCTCGAATAAGCGTATATATACTGTGTTAAGGGAAGTCGCAGTGCCAAACATAGAAATTTTGACATTTTGGATATCCTTTCTAAAATTATAGTTGGTGTTTCGTTTAAGAGCCAGCCCTTCGGTCTAGAGGTAGCTTGCCTGCCTCTTACCTGGACGACCCGAATTCAATTCCCGACTAGGTCAGGATTTTTTACCCGGATCCGAGTGCTGGTTAGAGGTCCACTCAGCCTACGTGATTACGATTGAGGAGCAGTCTGTCGGTGTGTTGGTGGCCCCGGTCTACGAAGCCAAGAGTAACGGCCAAGATGATTCCTCGTATTTAACACACAACACCTCATACTCTGCAGGCCTTCAGGCTGAGCAGTGGTCGCTTGGTAGGCCATGCCGCTTCGGAGCTCTTGCGGCATGAGGTTTGGTTTGGTTTGGTTGGTTCATTTAAGAAGCTCGCTGATAATAACTGATAATAACTAACAATGAAGATTTTCAGAATCGTATAAGAGAATTTCCATGAAACTTTCTGCTTAGAACGATAATAATTCCAGGGCAGCATATGTAAAGTATTTAGTTCCTAACTGCCCCTAGCTCCTGATAGAGTGATTGCAAGCTGGTACGGCGGTGGGATGGGGGGGCGCTATAAAGTAAACAAGAAACTATCGACTACTGTACGCTATTAATAGTACCGAAGTATGTTCAGGAACTCGAAAGTGACATATGTACACTAGAAACCCATACAAGATGATGATGTTTGTTCTAAAGGGGTCTAACATCTAGATCATCGGCCTCTAACGGTACGAAATGAGACGAAATGTAATGAAAATTTAAAATTCCAAAACTCATCCACTGACCAGAATTCAAAACGTGATGATGAAGAAGAATGGATGAATATGAATTTAAAATAAACAGCGGATCCATCTCACAATATAGGAAGTTAAAAATAACTCCAAAATTAATCTACCGAACATAATTCTAAAACGAGACGATGAACAATGATTATGAACTCAGAACAATCAGTGGATTTGACCCGAAATGCCCCTTTTTCCCAGAAACTTAAACAATAGTATTACTGATCAAAGGACTGCTTCCAAAGCACGATCCTGAATTGATGAGGCTTGTTATCTAATGGGGTCCAAAATCCAGGTCAACGGCCCCTCATAATGGTATTTACCGCTAGGAAAGTACGATCGAGGGCATTTCTCCTGTACCGGTACTAATCATAAGTACCGTAGACTTACGGCGTTCCACACATTGTGGTACTACTCACTGGTAACGTAATATGCACAGGCGTTTCTCACAAACGGCACAACTCATAGCCAACGCAAACACACGCTGCTCCTCACATAGGTGTACTAATCACAGGGACTCGTACTATACCGTGGTGTTTCTCACATAATGGTACTAATCACAGTTAACCTAAGCCCGTGGTGTTCCGCATATAGTGGTACCAATCAAGGGTAGGCCTACTATAAGACCCATACTGATTCACCCTCTGCCGTTACAAATCACAAAACGATTGTGTACCTAACATAGTGGTAATACTCGCAAATAAAGGCTACCGATGTTGTACCTCGCGTTATGGTACTAATTGCAAGTAGTATCTTGGTTGTAATTCATTTTTTTGCTTGCTATTTGCTTTACGTCGCACCGATTCAGATAGGTCTTATAGCGACGATGGGACAGGAAAGGTCTAGGAGTGGGAAGGAAGCGGCCGTGGCCTTAATTCAGGTACAGCCCCAGCACTTGCCCGGTGTGAAAATGGGAAATCACGTAAAACCATATTCAGGACTGCCGACAGTGGGGTTCGAACCCACTATCTCCCAGATGCAAGATCACAGCTGCGCGACCCTAACCACACGGCCAACTCGCCCGGTGATCGTAATTCAATCATCGCTTTGTCGCCCCTTTTAGTCGCCTCTTACGACAGGCAGGGGATACCATGGGGGTATTCCTTGGCTGCGTCCCCCACCCACAGGGGATTGTATGTTTGGTCCGCGAGAGCTATTTTATTTCGCACAAGAAATGTATACAACAGATTGCTATTGGTTCGTGCCACTCTGAAATTGGCGGAGAAGACATAAGGTGGTAACAGAGGTAACATAATATGAACTACATCCACTCTAAGCAGATGTCTGTGAAACACACACTAGTGTAACAATAATAAAACAAACCCTTGACTCTCGAGGTTGCACACAATCTGTGCTCATTCAAACACAGACTTAGAGCGTCTCACTGCTCGAGACGGTACCTCACAACAACCATGTCTATACGGTGATGAACAGAGTAACGTAACAAGTACTACAACGTTCCTAGAGTGTGGCTCTTCCGTGAACCACGCAATTAGCTGATGCGAGCTCCTCAAATGTTTCGCTCTTGTTCGTGGGCAGCAGACGTAATATTTTGCACATGATGCTTTGAACCCGTCAGCAGTCTAGATTAGTCGAGATTAGCGTCGACAACTCAGAACTGTTTATTGAAACTTATAACTAAAATTATTACATACTTCACGAGATTCGTTTGAAACTTCTGCGTTTTCCAATTCAACTTGCACAGAACCATTTTTCCACTCATTTAAAGGGAATGCTCCATTATTTAAATTGATAGTGTTGTTATGAGAATTGCGCCCCCTTGAGTGCAGTACACCCCATACTGCAGTTGGCAATTCAGTGCTTCACTGAATAGAAATTCATAATGAATTATTTTTATCACAGTCTTTTGCATTTTCATTACAATGTGTTCAATTATCAGACAAACAAATCAACGAATAATGTTCATACTTTCATAATTTTTAATACGATTAAGAATAGACACAGCCAAAATTGTAGCAAACTCTTCCTCATTTGAATCTTCGCGACGTGGGGAACAAACCTAGGTATGTCCCTACGGCAACCGAAAACCACATTTTAAGGCCCTAAAATCAATCGTTTTCGAGATATTGCCACCTGAGTACCCCGGCTCTAGGAGTCGGCTGAAGACGTGACCTGCTGTAACCATGGCAACGTTAAATCAAGGATTCTAGATTTTCGAAAAAGACCAATATTAGTGTTGATCCACAGTTTTCAGGGTCACTGAGATGAACTGTGACAAAATTATAGATGTGATAATAATCTATATATGCATATAATAACATATTCTGGTTGACTGACTGACTGACTGACTGACTGGCTGACAGATTCATCACCATAGAGCCAAAACTACGGAAGAGAACGAAATGAAATTTTGGGGATACATTTATAATAGAGTGTAGGTTCACACTCTGGGAGAATTTTGGGATATTCCGTCGCTAATGGGGAGAAACGTTGGGCAGGGCGGTGAATTGTTTTTATGAGCATATCTATATCTCAAAAAAAGTTTACAGATGTAAAAATTGGCATTTAGAATCTTCTTTAAAAATAAAAATAACATGTATTTTTTGTTTTTGGAAAATCCCCTTAAGGGGAATGAAACAAGCGGGAAAAGGGGTTGAATGCCTTTTATGAGGATACGCATATCTAAAAATTGAAGATCTTGCAGACGTGAAAATTGGTATTTGGAATCTCCTTTAAAAATAAAGAAACATGTATTCTGTTGTTTTCGGAAAAACACTTAAGAGGGTGAAAGAATTGAAAAATTCTTTATGAGGATACTTGTATCTAAAAGAAAACTAAAGATGTTGCAGACGTTAAAATTTGTATTTCGAATCTCCTTTAAAAGAGATACACGTAGTTTTCTAATTCTGTTTAGGAGGATACTTATATATCAGAAACTGAAGATATTACAGACGTGAAAGTTGGTAATTTTAATATCTTTTAAAAATAAATAAAGGCGTATTTATTGTTTTTGGAAAGTCCACTCAAGGGGGGAAGGTGAAAATAAGTAAAGGCTTTGAATTCATTTTATGAGGATACTTATTATCTCAAAGAATGATGATGTTACAGACGTGAAACCAGTTTTTAATCTCCTTTAAAAATAAAGAAACATGTATTTTCTTGTTTTAGAAAATCCACTATAGGGGTAGAAAGAATTGAAAAACCGGGTGAATTTCGTAAATGAGTACCGGCATATCTACATTATATTTTAAAAATGAAACATGTTACGGACGTGAAAATTGGTATTTGGAATCTTCTTTAAAAATAAGGAAACATGTATTTTTGTTTCGTTTTCGAAAATCCTCTTAGGTGGGTTGAGGTTTTCGGAAGAACAGATAAAGGGGTTGAATTATATTATGGGGATACTTATATGTCAAAAACTGCAGATGTTACAGACGTGGAAAAGATTTTGGAATCTCTTTTAAAAATAAAGAAACATGTTTCTTGTTTGTATTCGACATGTAGAGTTCTATGTCGCATGGTCACCTTAGCCCCAAAAGGCAATAACACAAACGTGATTTACAAAGAGATTTTTGGGGTAAATGAAACTCAATTTTTCGGTGAGCTTAGGCTATATTCTTTAGGGATTTTCAAATAATGTCTTAATACAGTATGAGGAACGATTAATTTTAACAAATTACGAAATCCACGCGAGCGAAGCCGCGGGTAACTACTAGTTTTATATAATTACATAAGAATATTTATAAATTAGAAAATTCGTGAGTAATAGAATACTGACACAATGGACAGCACAGAAAAATTGCAGCGCGAGAAGCTGGCACGTTCACGCTTCCCTGTTTAACTTCCTACCAACTAAACTAAAGACTTCAGGCCGTGCACAGTTTACCAACATATGCGGCATGGCTAATACATCCCTTTATTACAAAAAAACCCACATTTTTCATATTTCGGCACTTTCACCCTTTCCCATATTTGGTCCTCAATCATTACAGATTGTAGTTTGAAAATATGAAGGGTTTACCGACGAAATTCCGTCAAATATTATGTACATTGAAAAATTAGTATTGATTTATTTCTAGAATGTATATAAATTCACTCGTTAATCTCATAGTGGATCATTCTCTAAAAGAAACTCTCTGCTTTCGAGAGGACTGAAAGAAAGCCCGTTTTCCGTTAATTTTAAGGTCACTTTGTTTCTATGACATTTCATGTGATGACTGGTAGAAGGTATACAGTTCAGTACGAGCTTCAGCTAGTGTTACGTTTCATGTACAATGCGTATTTCCCAGTTTGACCGAGCTAGAATTGCGGCATTGATTCATGATTGGCATACACAAGCAACAGTACCACGCATCATAGCGGTTAGCCAAAGTGCAGTGTCAAAAATGGTACCGTGCGACCAATGATAAGACAAAGGAAAGGACGACCGTGGGTGACAATGCAACGTCAAGATTGGTATATCCACAGAACAGTGCAGAGGAGACCACCTTCTACTGCTCAACATTTACGAGTTGACATTTTTAGGACAACCGGGGTCCGCGTATCTGAAAAAACTTACGCTATCGGCTGCATAGTGCCCAATTAAGGTTATTCCGACGGATTCGACGTGTTAAAATACTGTTGAGTGGAAAATATGAGCCATCCAAAACTTTAATTGGGGGTTGAATGAATGACGTAATGTCATATTTGCGGATGAAATATGGATACTGGTTAGGCAATATGCATGGCGGCAAGGGGTGTGGAGTCGTAAAGGACGCGGTGGAAACTACCAGCATCTTCTCTAAAGGTGGAGGTGTAATATTTTGGCCTGAGATTATGCATGGCCATCGTACACCTATGATAACAATTCAAGGACGTTAACTGTCCAGCGGTATACCGCTGAAATTCTTTGACTATTTGTTCAACACTTTACGGATTCACATGGGGATGAACTCATTTTTATCGACGACAATGGTCCCCTCATTCAAGTGGATTAGTGAGGAATTTCGTGAGACAGGCACGTATCATCTATATGTACTGGCCAGCTAATTCATCGGATATGAACTGCACTGAGCATATATGGGACAGGTTGAAGATGGTTGATTTTGATCTTCCACAACCTCCACAAACACTCCCAGACCTCATTAGAGTTGCCCAGATGGAATGGGACCTTCTTCATCAAGATTAGCAATTCCACTGCGTTGCAGAGACCTGAATAATGCTAGAGACGGCCATACAAGGTACTAAGGCAGAGTGGAGAAGTGGCGATCTAAAGAAAAATTATGTTATATACTGAAAGAGAAACATTGTAGAAGTTTATATTTCCAGATAGGGTGTTTCTGTGATACAATAAACAGCATTCCATAGATTTATTACTGCATAGGATCCTTGATATTCCAAAAGTTTTTTGGTGTGTGTGTGTGTGTGTGTGTGTGTGTGTGTGTGTGTGTGTGTGTGTGTGTGTGTGTGTGTGTGTCATTGTGCGTTCATAGTCACCTTACAAAATCTTGCAGACAGGTGTCTCCCTTTTGGAGGAAAAATAATTGCGCTTGGAAGAGGTTTTAAATTTAGGACTGGAAGTTACAACAGCAGCATGAACAGGCGTATCGTCTAATCTGTTACAGAATGGTTGTTCAGTGCAAAGATTTTCAATTTGCACGAACATTCTAAGAAAATCAATTGCAAGGCTGCATCAATACATTAAGTCCGCACGGTTAATGATCTGAGATGAAGCTTCTATGGCTCTTAACCCCCTGGGATTGGAGGGAGGGGGGGTGGAATAACACACACGATATACCCTGCCCGTTGTAAGAGGCGACTAAATGGGACGCCAAAGGCCTCTTAAATTGGAGAGTGGATTGGCGACTACGGAGCTCTTAGCGGTCTCCTGGCATTTCTTCCACTTACTTGTGCCAGGCTTGTCACTTTCACTTATCCTCTCAGACCTTCCTTGGTCAACACTTGCTATTTTCCGACCACAACATCATTAGGTTTATGAGGCCTAGGGAGTCATTCATTTTCACGCCCTTCGTGACCGTTGTCTTCAGCTGATACATTCACCTTTCGAAGCGTCGGACTCCTTATACTTTCCCCTCTGATTAGTGCTAATATAGGATGGTTGCCTAGTTGTACTACTTTTTAAAACAATAATCACCCCCACCAGCACCATGGCTAATACGACATTGTGCGTTGATAGATTCCTCAGAGGGCTTAAGGACAGAAGTATCTCGTTTGAAGGAAAATTAGTTGTACTTAGAAGAGGTTTTAGACAGACCTTGCCATTATTTCAAAACTGTGTTACGTTTTCGCCAATTTGGTGAGAATTTAAAGTATTTCAATTGTTTAAAAGAAAAGACCAATACCACATGAAATAGAAATCTCTGATTTCTTACTTCGAAATGATATTGGGAACAGCCAATGTTCCGAAGTATCGAGTATTAGGAATACATTTACCATACAGGATAAAGCGTAAGAAAACATTTCAGAAATGTTTGGAAGAGAATTTAAATCTTCAGAAGATGTACAATGTTTTCTAACTTTGCTATTTTTGCCCTCAAAACGATAATCTGCGATTAAATCAATGTATGTGTGTGTCTCTTCTTCTATTTATCAATTGTCTTCACATCTACTTAATTCGCTATGAATCACTGAAAAATAATAAATTTAATTAAAATATTCAGCGTATGGGCGTTTTTTTCAATTCTTGGTAAAACTTGAGGCTTTGGATTTCGTTGTCAAACCTGTAATTTAAAATGTTCATTGTTTTACCAGTGAAGTTGCATTATTATTTTGTGGACTCCAAAATCACCCAGTTTCTGCCATTGAAGAAATAATTGGGCAGAATCCGGTGGCAAAGAAGATGAAGAGAGATGACTGAGTGCGATAAGCAAGATGCCACGTTTGCATGGAGGATTGGAGTACCCAGCAAGAAAGAGAGATTATCAGTGAAACAAAAGTTAACACGTGTGAACTGTGGCCGTCATCCAAGTAAAAAGTATTCACTCTGTAAAGTTGTGTGTGTACCAGATCAATGTAAAAAGTTTCCTGCTGAATATGAACTTCCAGACTGAATAAAATTATCTATTACTCTGAGTTCATTTGTATCGCATTAATTATGCAAGAATTACTTGAATGTCAATGATAGAATAACCTGCCTTTAAATGTATAGCCATAACTACGAAATAAATGTATGGGCATTTTTACCCATGCCTGGTAAAACGTGTTATCAAAAAAATCGGTAATTCGAGCATCGACAGGGTCAATCTACAAGTTATTTTCGCTTTAAGGGCCAAGGATGAGGTTTTACTTAATGACGGCAGCTCGGTCGAATTTTCCAGATTACTATGTGAAACCATTTGGCCCATGTATGGTGCAATATTTCCTTTCATACTATATTGAATTTATTTTTATTTAAATAATATTTATATAAATAATTGTTGACGCTCAGTCCAGGATCCAGCATGCAGTATTATGCTTAATTTATAGTATGCAATTCAAACAGTTTACTTGACTCCTCCTGCCCTGCAAACCATGTGACCTTGCCGCGGTGGGGAGGCTTGCGTGTCCCAATGATGCAGATAGCCGAGCCGCAGGTGCAACCATATCGGATGGGTATCTGTTGAGAGACCAGACTAACGAATGGTTCATCGAAAGGGGGGTAGCAGCCTTTCGGAAGTTACAAGGGAGGCAGTCTGGATGATTGACTGATACGGCCTTGCAATAATACTCAACATGGCTTAGCTGTGTTGATACTGGTACACGGCTGACAGCAACGGGAAACTACAGCCGTAACTAACTCCCGAGGACATGGCGCTCTCTCTGTATGAATGATGTACTAACGATGGCTTCCTCCCGGATAAAATATTCCGGAGGTAAACTAGTCCCACATTCGGATCTCCGGGTGGGGATTACACGAGAGTGCGCGATCATCAGGAAGATGGATACTGACATTCTGCGAGTCGGAGCGTGGAATGTTAGAATATTGAATCGTTGTGGTAGATTGGAGAATCTGAAAAGGGAGAGGATAGACTAAATTTAGATGTAGTTGGTATAAGTGAAGTACGTTGGCAGGAAGAACAGGATTTTTGGTCAGGCGACTAACGAATTATCAACACAAAATCAAACAGAAGAAATGCAGTAGTTGGTCTAATAATGAATAAGAAAATAGGGCATCGGGTAAGCTACTACGACCAGCATAGTGAAAGAAGTATTGTCGTCAAGATAGACACCAAACCAATGCCCAGCACAATAGTGCAGGTCTATATGTCTACTAGTTCAGCGGCTGATAAGGAAATCGAAAAAACATATGAAGAGATAGATGATTTAATACAATTTGTAAAAGGTGACGAGAATCTAATTGTGATTGGGAGACTGGAATGCAGTGGTAGGCCAAGGAAGAGAAGGTAATACAGTAGGAGAATTTGAATTGGGACAAAGGAACGAAGGAGGAAGTCAGCTGGTTGAATTCTGCACTGATCATAATTTAGTCCTTGCCAATACTTGGTTCAAACACCACAAACGACGGCTTTATTCGTGGACGAGATATGGAGACACTGGAAGATATCAAATAGACTTCATTATGATTAGGCAGAGATTCAGAAACCAGGTGCTGAATTGCAAAACTTTCCCAGGAGCAGACGTGGACTCTGACCACAACTTGTTGATCATGAAATGTCATCTGAAGCTGAAGAAATTGAAGAAAGGAAAGAATGCAAAAAGATGGGATCTGGACAAGTTGAAAGAAAAGAGTGTGAGGGATTGTTTCAAGGAACGTGTTGCAAAAGGACTAAATGAAAAGTATGAAGGAAACACAATAGAGGAAGAGTGGATAGTTATGAAAAATGAAGTCAGCAGTGTTTCTGAAGAAATGTTAGGAAGGAAGAAAAGATCAACTAAGAATCAGTGGATAACTCAGGAGGTACTAGACCTGATTGATGAACGACGAAAATACAAGAATGCTAGAAATGAAGAGAGCAGAGAAGAATACAGGTGATTAAATAATGAAGTGGATAGAAAGTGCAAGGTAGCTAAGGAAGACTGGCTGAAGGAGAAGTGCAAGGATGTCACAGGTTGTATGGACCTAAGAAAGGTAGATATTGCATACACGAAAATCAAGGAAACCTTTGGAGAAAGGAAATCTAGGTGTATGAATATTAAGAGCTCAGATGGAAAGCCACTTCTAGGGAAAGAAGACAAAGCAGAAAGATGGCAGGAACATATCCAACAGTTGTATCAAGGTGAAGATGCAGATACTTTGGTTCTGGAACAAGAAGAGGCTGTTGATGCTAATGAAATAGGAGACCCAATTTTGAGGTCAGAGTTTGATAGAGTTGTGAGCGACCTAAATAGGAACAAGGCACCTGGAATTGATAACATTCCCTCTGAATTACTGACTGCCTTAGGAGAAACCAGCATGGCAAGGTTATTCCATTCAGTGTGTAAGATGTATGAGACAGGAGAAGTCCCATCCGATTTTCGGCATACCGAGCACGATAGCTGTAGTCGCTTAAGTGCGGCCAGTATCCTGTAATCGGGAGATAGTAGGTTCGAACCCCACTGTCGGCAGACCTGAAAGTGGTTTTCCGTGGTTTCCCATTTTCACACCAGGCAAATGCTGGGGCTGTACCTTAATTAAGGCCACGGCCGCTTCCTTCCCATTCCTAGGCCTTTCCTATCCCATCGTCGCCGTAAGAACTATCTGTGTCAGTGCGACGTAAAGCCCCTAGCAAAAAAATATATACCCATTCCCAAGAAAGCCGGTGCTGTCAGGTGTGAAAACTTCCGCACCATTAGTTTAGTATCTCATGCCTGCAAAATTTTAACACGTATTGTTTACAGAAGAATGGAGAAACAAGTTGAAGCTGAGTTGGGAGGAGATCAATTTGGCTTCAGAAGAAATGTAGGAACACGTGAAGCAATCCTGACTTTACGTCTGAGCTTAGAGGATCGAACCAAGAAGGACAAGCCCACGTACATGGCATTCGTAGATCTAGAAAAGGCATAATGTTGATTAGACGAAGCTATTTAAGATTCTGAAGGTGATTGGGATCAGATACCGAGAACAAAGAATTATCTACAATCTGTATAAAAAATCAGTCTGCAGTGATAAGAATCGAGGGCTTTGAAAAAGAAGCAGCAATCCAGAAAGGAGTGAAGCAAGGCTTCCTTCAATTTTTACACAGAACAGGCAGTAAAGGAAATCAAAGAAGAATTTGGAAAGGGAATCACAATCCAAGGAGAGGAAACCAAAACATTGAGATTTGCCGATGATATTGTTATTTTATCTGAGACTGCAGAAGATCTGGAGAAGTTGCTGAATGGTATGGACGGAGTCTTAGGTGAGGAGTACAGGATGAAAATAAATAAGCCCAAAACAAAAGTAGTGGATTGCAGTCTACGAAGTCAGGTGATGCAAGAAATATTAGATTAGGAAATGAAGTCTTAAATTAAGTTGATGGATATTGTTACTTGTCTAGTAAAATAACTAACTATGGCAGAAGGAAGGAGGACATAAAATGCAGGCTAACACAAGCAAGGAAGAGCTTTCTTAAGAAAATAAATTTGCTCATTTCGAAAATTCAAATAGGAATCCGAAAAAAGTTTTTGAAGACTTTCGTTTGGAGCGTGGCATTATACGGACGAGAAAAATGGACGATAATTCGCTCAGAAAGAAAGAGAATAGAAGCTTTTGAAATGTGGTGTTTCAGAACAATGCTAAAGGTGAGATGGATAGATCGAATCCCAAATGAAGAGATACTGAATCGAATTGGCGAGAGGAGATCGATTTGGCTAAATCTGACAAGAAGAAGAGATATAGTGATAGGACACATCTTAAGACACCCAGGACTTGTACAGTTGTTTTTTGAAGGAAGTGTAGGTGGTAAGGACGGTAGGGGTAGACCAAGGTATGAATATGACAAGCAGATTAGAGCAGATGTAGGATTCAGTAGTTACGTAGAAATGGAAAGGTTTCTTTTTTAATTTCGTGTGGCTATTTCTAGCCGGGTGCAGCCCTTGTAAGGCAGACCCTCCGATGAGCATGGGCGGCATCTGCCATGTGTAGGTAACTGCGTGTTATTGTGGTGGAGGATAGTGTTGTGTGTGGTGTGTGAGTTGCGGGGATGTTGGGGACAGCACAGACACCCAGCCCCCGGGCCATTGGAATTAACCAATGGAGGTTAAAATCCCCGACCCGGCCGGGAATCGAACCCGGGACCCTCTGAACAGAAGGCCAGTACGCTGACCATTCAGCTAACGAGTCGGACAATGAAAAGGTTAGAACAGGATAGGGTGTCATGGACAGCTGCATCAAACCAGTCTATGGACTGATGACTCAAATACAACAACTTGACTCCTCTACATGACGCAGAATAGCCAACTGAAACTAATTCACAGGCATTGGAAAATATTTCTGGTGTTATTTTTACGTTGTTATAAGTTAATTGTCGTAAGAAGAATATCGTGAAATTTCACTATCCACATTATTTTGATGAACGTTATCATGCCAAGTTCAACATAGTATGAAAGAAAACTATTTACTAGCTTGATTTCTTGGTACGGGAAGTTTGATGAGTGAGCTGTCAGTTTAAGGAAGAAAAATTTCACTATCGAATCTGACCGGTTGGGAAGTACTGAACTCAAAATATATTTATTTTCTTGTGGACAATCATTTATTTGTTTGAAATTTTGTTTGATGTAAAAGTTTTCGAACACCCTATGATACACGCGATGTGTTTAAGAGTTCATCATAATGAACTGTCGAGAACATTTTAATTCTGAAACCGTCAGCAAGAATGAAGATTTACCAGGAATGGATGTAATTAACTTCATCCTTATTGGACAAAATAAACTGGAGGGTTTTGGCCAAGAAATTTCAGCGAGGTTAATCCGGCAATTTTATTGAATATTAATTTTGATCAGGTAATTTCCTGTCTTCCGACTCGCGAGCGCACCCGCTGCGGTGCGTGCGTTAGCGAGTTGTCTTTCGGATCTGGTTGTCGTAGAGGGCGGATGAAGTCCGTTACCAGCTCCCACTCACGTGGGTGACTTCAGCGTTTCTTGGGTAAGCACTTGCTTCTTTTCGGACTTAGCTTTTTCCTAATGTGGTGAAGTAACTTATTTTAACTTCAACTGCAGGCGTTTCTCCACTGAGGTATACTGACCAAGATTTCATAGCTATATGTCACCGGGGTAACTTATCAATTGCCAAACCAAACCGAATCCCGTGGCACTACGGCCCTTGAAGGGCCTTGGCCTACCAAGTGACCGCTGCTCAGACCGAAGGCCTGCAGATTACGAGGTGTCGTGTGGTCAGCACGACGAATCCTCTCGGTCGTTGTTCTTGACTTTCTAGACCGGGTCCGCTATCTCACCGTCAGCTAGCTCCTCAATTATAATCACGTAGGCTGAGTGAACCTCGAACCAGCCCTCAGGTCGAGGTAAAAATTCCTGACCTGGCCGGGAATCAAACCCGGGACCTCCGGGTAAGAGGCAGGTCCACTACCCCTATACCACGAGGCCGGCCACTTATCAATTACCCATAGACTAATTTTTGTGAGGAGGAAACATTTTGAACATTTTTATATAAACTATAAAGTTAACCTGATTTATGACTTTGCCTCCGTAATTCCATTTAAACAATTTCTTAATGCGAAGAATGTCACTTTGTCATTTATTTGTTAGATTCCTTTAAATTTAAACTAAATGTTTTAAAATTCTTGAATATATAAGGGGCAGTCAAAGGGAAAGCAAACACCCACCATAACACACATTCCGCGCGAAAGTTGGCAACACTGTTCTTACGTATCGATACTGGCATTGCTATCGTACTCACAGGTGCACGCAATTGTGGGGTTATCTCTTTGTTGGTGCGCAGACTGGTCTAGTGTCTTCGTCGAGCTGTAGAATTGGAGACAATGAAGAGCAAGAAGGTTTGGTTCGTTTTCTGGTGGCTGAGGGTGCTGTAGTACGCGAAACTCATCGCCGCAAGTCTGCTGTGCATGGCGAGCACTGCGTGTCCATGACGAGTGTGCACGAGTAGCACAAGGGCGCACATCACTGCAAGACAGTGCGCGCCCAGGACAGGCCTATCGAGCCATTACTCATATGCTTCAGTGATGTTATTGGGAAACACGTGAACATATCCCGTACAGCCCGGATCTTTCACCTTGTGATTTGTACATTTTTGGCGACCTGAAGGATGACATCCGTTGACGTCAGTTTCATTCGGACGAGGAACTGGAAGAGTGGGTGCTGTTGTGGATCCGTCAGCGACCTACCTCTTTCTACAAAACTGGAATTAATTGTCTCGTCTCCTAGTAGGATAAATATATTAACGCTTTTGGTAATTAATTTTAATTTTTAATAAACCCATTCCATAATAACGTTGTAACGGGTGTTCGGTTTTCATTTGACTACCCCTTTCCACTGATCTGGGATTATTCCTCCGTTTCAATGCAGAACAAGTTTTAGGATGGTGCTTTAGCACCAGGTATCATTCTCCACTCCATGTGATGAAAATAATGCTCTTACATCTGTTATGTATATTTTAAATCACGTGTTTTGGTTGTGTCACTCAGTTTCCTATGTTACGTAGGTCCTGCTTTGTTTTCTTTTTTTTTTTGTTTTTTTTTTTGTTTTTTTTACAATTCGCTTTACTTCGCATCGACACAGACGGGTCTTATGGCGACGATGGGTTAGGAAAGGGCTAGGAGTGGAAAGGAAATGGCCGTGGTCTTCATTAAGGTGCAGCCCCAGCATGTCTCTGGTGTAATTATGGGAAAACACGGAAAACCATCTTCAGGGCTACCAACAGTGGTGTTCAAACCGATTATCTCCCGAATGCAAGCTCACAGCTGCGTGACCCAAACCGCACGACCACTTGCTCGATCTTCTTAAATAATAAATTATGTTATTTGAATAAATAGTGCTCTTAGGAAAATTATCTTTATTTGAAGTTTCGGTCACATCTCGTAGGAGTTCCTACCACTTCCCGCATCCTCCGTTTAATTGCCGTATATTTAAACTTACTTTAATATTGATTTTATTATATCTTTTAACTATTCTATATTTCTTTCGTGTTTTTAAATTTGGTTGTGTTACACGCGAGTGTTACAACATCTACTTCGTTTCATAATTGCTGCGCAAATTGCAAATAGACATTCCTAATGCAATTGTTTAGTGAAGGTAGTATGGAAGCAATAAAGCCCGAACAGTCTCATCTGCTACCTCTAGTTTAACATCAAGGAAACAGAAAGCGAGTCATCCCTAACTTCTCCTCGGGGATACGTGAAGGACTTCCTCTTAGAGCGTGACTGCTTCACATGAACGATTGGAATTTGAGTGAGTTACGTGCGCCGGAAACTCTCTGTAACTTTATCATTCTCAAGCAGCGTGACGAAAACTCTTGATAACTTTTTATAGAATTGGAAGTCTCCACAGAGTGATAGCTGACACTGGCAAGCTGGAGTGAAAGAATACAGAGTATTCATCGTTCAAGCCTATCTCCACGTAACATTATGATGTTAGGGAGTTGCCGGAAACAGTGTAAATTTTAAGAGAAAGAAAAGAAACCGAAGTAATTATAAGGAGAAATAAAACTAAGAATATGGTGTTTGGCAAGGACAAGAGAGGAAAGACAACAAAGAAGTACAGTATATAAACATTTCATGTCACAGCTGCATGATCACGAAGTTCAGTATCTGTGAAGAAATATCCCAAATGTTTCATTAAGAAACTATTTAAAAAAGAAAATAAATCTGCTTTTCAATGGCAATCTCAGTCTTAAAACGATAATTTAAACCAGTGGTTCTTAAACTGTGGTATGCGTGCCCCTAGGGCTACGCCTAAGAATTTTATAGGGGTACGTGAAGAGCCTTCAGGAAAAAATTAAGAAAAATTTAAATATAGAAATACATAAGAAGAAATTAAATGTGTATATATGGAGCCACATTTCACTCGACATTTTTATCTGGACTACGAAACATCAGAAAACTATGCCACGTCATACAGGCACACCCATCCCATTAAAATTATGATGGTTCGCAATATCTGAAATCCAGAATTAATATTTTCTTCCTTAATTATTAATTTAATATTGAGGCCAAAACCTGGCGTTTTGTGAAACTTTCTTACAAACAAGGTGTCCTGTGTTACTTTTTTCATCATTTTCAAGATTTAACTTGATACAGACACGAACTCTTACATTTCTTGACATATGTTTAAACATACATACATACATACATTATCATTATAGACTGTTATGCCTTTCAGCGTTCAGTCTGCAAGCCTCTGAGAATTTACTAAAAGTCGCCACAATCCTCTATTTGCAACTATTGCTGTGGCCTCATTTAGTTCTATACCTCTTATCTTTAAATCGTTAGAAACCGAGTCTAACCATCGTCGTCTTGGTCTCCCTCTACTTCTCTTACCCTCCATAGCAGAGTCCATTATTCTCCTAGGTAACCTATCCTCCTCCATTTGCCTCACATGACCCCACCACCGAAGCCGGTTTATGCGTACAGCTTCATCCATCGAGTTCATTCCTAAATTAGCCTTTATCTCCTCATTCCGAGTACCCTCCTGCCATTGTTCCTACCCGTTTGTACCAGCAATCATTCTTGCTACCTTCATGTCTGTTCACCCAGCTTTCGCTCCCGTAAAGCAAAGTTGGTCTGAAAACAGACCGATGTAAAGATAGTTTCGTCTTGGAGCTCACTACCTTCTTACAGAATACCGCTGATCGCAACTGCGAGCTCACTGCATTAGCTTTACTACACCTTGATTCAATCTCACTTACTATATTACCATCCTGGGAAAACACACAACCTAAATACTTGAAATTATCGACCTGTTCTAGCTTTGTATCACCAATCTGACATTTAATTCTGTTGAATTTCTTACCTACTGACATCAATTTAGTCTTCGAGAGGCTAATTTTCATACCGTACTCATTGCACCATATGTGTATTTAAAAGAATAAATAATGTCTTAATAATCAGTCGGGTACTCATATTTTTTAGGGATTTTTTCGTGGACATTGAACTTTCAGCCATGAGTGAGGTGCACAATCTCATAATAGCTTAAGAACCTCCAATCTAAACTAATAATTAAAATGAAAATCCACAGCCCGTTTCTAGTCATTCGGCTGGGTCCGGAATGGAATGAATGAAGCCCCGTGTACCGAAGAGGATAGGAACGGTTCCAGCTGTCGAAGGCTGTCGCACTCTTCTAGGGCAATGATTAATGACTGACAGATGAAACGAAATTATCTTGGCGAGTGCTGATGGAATGAAAGACAACAGGGAAAACCGGAGTGCCCGGAGAAAAATCTGTCCCGCCTCCGCTTTGTCCAGCACAAATTTCACATTGAGTGATTTGAACCACGGATTCCAGCGGTGAGAGGCCGGCGCGCTACCGCCTGGACACGGAGGTACTAAACTGATAATATAACGAGATCATGTTTGTGAGTGTGTGTTCGGCCTAGTCTTTCGAAACACTCCCCCAATTTCAGTAATTATTTTGGCGTTAGAAAGCGTGTTTCTTCAATATTGTTGTAGCAAGGCAAGGGTTATACTGCCCGAAGGCAGGTCCGAATCTCCGCAAATGTGTTCCTGAGCCGGAGTTTACGTACGGTAGGGTGGCCAGTTCCTTTCCGCTCCTCCATTCCCTTACCCCCACCAACAGCGCGTGGCAACCCATCCAACTCCTGACCACGCCCAATGTTGTTTAACTTCGGAGATCTCACGGGATCCGGTGTTTCAACACGACTACGGCCGTTGGCATATTGTTGTAGGATAGATATAATATTATGCTAGCTTGTCAGGAGGAGGTATCTTTCTTGTAAAGAGCTAGTAAAAGGAAGCGTGTGTTCGGGACCCTTGTCAGACAATGCGCTGCCTGAATTGTCACTCAGATGAAGAGTGGAGTCCACCAAAACAATTAAATTCTCGAGAAGTGATATTTTCGTCCAATTTGTAGCAGTTTTCCATGAAAACATGTTTTTCTTAATTTTGGCGCATGATTTGTCCGACGCAAAGCAACATAACGGGAAAACAAGCATTCAATAATTACATTTCCTATAAAGATATTCACAATTATTTTCTCTATAACTCTAAAGAATAGCCAGAAAATTGCGCTTTTAGGCTACGTAGTACACGAGCCTTTCGTACATCCAGTGTTTAATGTTAAAAATTGTAAGTAAAATCCTTGGATCAATATTGTGTCTCCAAGTCTCCAAGATCTTCTGAAAATAAGCTACACTATAAGCAATGGAACTTAATATTGATCAACAATTTCTGCTACAATATGTATATTCAGTGAGAAGTATCGTTTCAGGAAGTGTTCAAGAAAATACAAGCCCTCCTTCAACGGCATATTCAGTTCTGCGTGCAGCTAGGGAAATGGTAAGGGAGATAGAGAGAGGGGATAAACTTACTACCATAAGATTCGAACGTGCTTGCATTCTTCTCATTTGACAACTCCAGGGACGGTCATGCATGTAAATGTAAATACGGTATAGATTACAGAGTATTAGGTTTAGAACAGCCCTGTTCGCCAGGAAAGCAATATTTCTCTATAAATAAAACACCTAATATTATACCATAAACCAACAAACTGACACTCCAAGAGTCCAAATTATAATGGAATTTAGGATTAATTCAGTCAGCAATTTCAACTTTCCCAAACGCTACCATTCTTCAAGTGACAGCAGTCATAAAGCAAGGTCAAAGTTTGGGTTCAGATTCCTAGTTTCATTATAATCCGCCTGGTCCCAAACCAAGAGGTTCCCTTGTACACTAATTTGTACATGACTTGTCACGCCTAGTTACGTTTTTTTTATCTATATGCTGCATGCCAAAAACAGCGGAATTGAATAGGACGTGCATATATATGATATACATGATATGCATGATATACATGATACATACTTCAGTTGACTTATGGCTGGTGCAGACATATAATCCATAAACGTGACGCAAGACTACTCCGAGTACAGCATTCACCTGATATAGATAAGAAACTATTGCCTGACGTTTATTTTCAGTGACTGTCAGAATGAACATATGCCGATAACAACTCCGGAGCTTATTAATGGGACAATAAAACTGATTTTATCAGTCAATAACATGTCTGCAGAACCCAGCCAAGCAGTCAGCCCTTACAAGTATTCTGAAGATTCAATTCAGTTCGACAGGCATTGGATCTGTATTAAGTAAAGCCTTCGTACAACAACAGCTTTCTCAACTTCTATATTTGTTCACTATTTCTTCATTTCTGATAATTAGGTCCCTCTCTTTCCACTTCTTCATTCTTTATTCTCCTTTCCTTCATTTTCTGTACATTCCAATCAGTTATTTACTGCCGTCTCAGTGAATCAGCGGTAGAGTATCCTACCCGTGGTCCCCCGGCAAGGTAGAAGATTTTTAAAAGGCGGTCAAAAACTTAGGCACTCAATGGCATTGTTGTCGATATGCCACAGGTACCTAATAATAATTGTATTATTTTTACATCCCACTAACGACCTTTTAACGTTTTTGGAGAAGCCGAGGTGCCGGAATTTTGTCCCACAGGAGTTCTACAGACACAAGGCTGTCATATTTGAGTACTTTCAAACACCACCGGACTGAGCCAGGATCGAACCTACCAGGTTGGGTTCAGAACGCCAGTGTCACAACCGTCTGAGCCACTCAGTCCGGCACAGATACCTTGTGGCACACTCAGTGTCAGCCGAAAAAACAAAACTTAGCCATAGGATCAATATTCAAAAGTGTCGCATGCGCGCTACTATACAGCAACAGAATCGGAATATCGGAATTGGTAGCAAGGCTGCCAAAATGGCACCATATCAGTAGGTCAGCAACAAGGTAGCTTAGGGCTGTTGTTTATTGTTCTTTACTAGTCATGTGCTTCTCACTTCCTTTTCTCACTAGGTTTTCTCTTCTTCCTCCCTACCATCGATTTCCTTTCTTCATTATTCAGTTCTTAATGTTCCTCCTCGTAAGTAAACATGTACAGTAGCTGAAGGATTGCACACCAAGCGAGTGGCTGCGTGGTTTGAGTCACTTAGCTGTGAGCTTGCATTCGGGAGGTAGTGGCTTCGAACCCCACTGTCGGCAGCCCTGAAGGTGGTTTTCCTCGGTTTCCCAAGTTCACACCAGGTAAATGCTGGGACTGTACCTCACTTAAGGCCACTATAGTTTATTTCCCAAACCAAGCCCTTTCCTATCCCATTGTCACCGGAAGACCTATGTGCGTCGGTGCGATATAAAAGAAATCGGATTGCACAAATTGCATTCTTAATTATCCACCATTAATCCTGTCGTTTTACGTTACTCTTCCCTGCACAAATTAATACATCATAGATTTAACATAGAATACGTCTTACCGGGCAAGTTGGCCGTGCGGTTAAGGAGCGCGCAGCTGTGAGCTCACATCCGGGAGATAGTGGATTCGAACCCGACTGTCGGCAGCCCTGAGGATGTTTGTCCGTGGTTTCCCATTTTCACACCACGGCCGTTTCCTTCCCATTCCTAGGCTTTTCCTGTCCCATCGTCGTCATAAGACCTATCTGTGTCGGTGCGACGTAAAGCAACTAGCAAAAAAATATATATATACTTCTTTTCAGAGGAACTACTTGGTCAAGAGCGACACACGGACGGTATTATCACCGGCCGTATAGCACATGTGTACACTCTGCCGTGGGCATAGTAACCATAAGCTGTTGTTAAGTAAAACTTCAGAGAATGAAAATAAGCCTATTTATTTATTAGATATTTCGTTTATTTGCATGTGTATTTTAAACACTGTTAGGGCAAATAATTGTCTACTAGAATAAACTATTAGTAGAAGTACTAAAGATCTTTTCTTTTCAGTTTTTTACAATTTGTTTTACGTCACACCGACACAGAGAATTATATCTTACGGTGACGATGGGATAGAAAAGGGCCGTGGACTTAATTAGGGTATAACCCCAGTATTTTCCTGGTTTTAAAATGGGAAACCACCGATAACCGTCTTTAGGGCTGTCGACAGTGGGGTTCAAACCCACTATTTCCCGAATGCAAGTTCACAGCTCCACGACCCTAACCGCACGGCTAGCCCTCTCGGTTTAATGATCTTCATCGGGGTAATCACATAAATGGGATTGTAAATAAATGTTACAGATGGTTATGATGGAATTTAATGGTTGTAGTAGGGATGCAGAGGAGTGTGTTTATATGTCTCAGATGAGATTCCAGTTAAAGCATGGTTCCAGGGCCCTGAACAGGATTACTTTATTCAAGAACTGAGTAAGATTCAGAGGAAAGCAGCATGATTTGTTCTGGGTGATTTCCGACAAAAGCGTAGGGTTACGAGTTATCAGGTGGACCACTGTGTGATATATCGTAGATTGAAGATGGTTTGGCATGTGGAGATGTGTTTCTACCACGTCTAAATCATGTCTAACCTCACCTGCAACGCTTCACTGAACATATACAAAAAATTAATAAATTTTCGTTTGGTAAAATCAAATGATCATAAATATGTCTTTCAGTAAAATGTGAGACATGATGTTACCTAGCAACCGTGCAGGCTGTGATGTGAAGTACTGATTGATGGTCGTGACATACAGATCCGTGCCCTGTACAGCTCTCAAGGTACAGTTGCTAGGTAACATCGCGTAACACATTTTCTTACACGACACTATTTCGTTAATATTATTAGAGAGTCTGATGAGAGACCAAAATATGAAGATAAAGTTGGAAAATACTAGGAAAACAACAGATATGGAAACTGCCAACTGGGCAACTGCCCTAAATGCAGATCAGTGGTGACTGATTTGATGATTTGAATTTGATTGAGTTTGAAATTATCCATCTGTTCCGGTTTTGTATTCCCTACCTGACATTCAGTCCTATACTTTTTCCCAAATAACCACTTCATTCCCGGACATGCTAATTTTCATTCGTTGAACTGCACCTCCGTCCTATCTTACGATTATTATTTCATAGGGGTTGATATCAAGGCACATAAGTCACTCCGGAAATATTTTCAGCAGTTTACATCACAGATCATCACGATCGTCATCCCTCCACACATCTAAAAAGCTGTTCCAGAGATCATAATCGGAGAATTCCCTTTTGTTCTATGTCAAGAGAACAAGTCTTGAGGCGAAAATCGAGATACCAGCCGGCGGATATTAGCTCGGTATCAACAAAGAGAATGGCTTTTGAAGCAGCATGGCGTTTTGAAAGGGGGGGAGGTTGAGAATTATTTGATAACTTCCTTTCTATTGCAGATAAGGTAATACATGAGCAATATAAAATTGAAGACTTCGCTTCCAATAAGTAACGCACCATACGTTATATTAGTTTAAAGAGTTATATATTAAAAGTGCCTCAGGATTTCTTTCAAGGGGTTATTCCTTCAGAAGTATTTTTGTACGAAGAGTAGCAGTGCTGTATATTAAATAATTTTGTACTTTGTTTCCAATAAATTTATCATTCCTCCCTGATTACAATATTAATGTAACTGTATTATCCTCTACAGAAGACGGTTTTAAGTGGAGACCCTGCCAGGTTATCTGTAACATTCGTGAATCCTAAAGCACTAAATCTAGTATACAAGGAGCCTATGCATAGTTACAATCGATCGACACTCGAGAACTTATTTTTATAAATGATAAAATTACTCAGAAATTTAAGGGTTTAAGGGATGATTGGTTTCCTGTAAATAAAAGAAAGGGGCTGACAATCCAGGGGTTTTTCTCGTGAAAACAACAATAACCACCACAAAAGAAAAGAAGAAGGAATGATTATTTCGTTGCAAAATGAATAATTTGAAAATCTCTAAGGGTTGAAGGCGTCTACAAAATAACGAGAGGGGCCACGAAAAGTGCCAAAATGTGATAATCTCAATACTTCACAAATACCATGGAGTTTGGAAGAGTACACAATATCGCCAAGGAAGATCAGGTAGGAACAAGGTACAGGATACAAGGAAAAAGTACTGTGTATGGAAACAACGCCATTCTCGACGAAGGGTTATGGGGCCACCATTTCACTTTTCCGAGGTGATGAAGGTAATGAAAGACACAGGAAAATGGAACAGAGGGGTCGAAGTGCAAGAATATTTTACAGTTGAATCACGAGAGCCACGAAATTCTCAGTGTTAGTAGAAATTCGTCATACGGACCACGAATCAATTAATACACCAACTTAATTACTTAACGATTTCTACGTCTTTATAATGCTCCATTCTCTAAACCTTTAAGTGTAACGCATTTATTGAACTTTGAGTTATGAAATTTTGTTTAGAAAATGATGTCCATTAATTTTAACAATATCATTTTGCCCCCATTTTTCCCGAGCTAAGCCCAGCCATCGAGCGATGAGTCCCAAGGTGGACCGTTCGATCGTTGGCTATCACTTTCTAGAGGCATTTAAGGGTTGTAAGGATTGATGACCAAGCAGGATAAAAAGAAATATTAAAACAACACTCTGACATTTATTCACATAAGCAATTAAACAACAAAATATTCTTGCTAGTATTTTTCTTTAACATAACAGAGCTTTCATAATATCGGGTTTCTTCCTCCTTCTAGAATGACTTGTGTTCATGTCTCCAGCCCTACTGTGCTGTAAATGAAACCAAAGAAGTAATTAGGCCACTTGCCTTTTTTAAACCAAACATTTGACTGAAAGAACTAAATAAACATGTGTTCAAAGTTTCACCAATTTAAAGTTGCCTCAACACGTGGTCTTTACAATGTACACAGCTGAATTAGTCATTTACAACATTTAATAATGGTTAATGACGCTAACATGAACTTCAGTAGCAAAGAAAACTGTTTCTAAAATTCTCAAAATTAATTAATTATTATCTCGATTATTATTATTACTATTATTATCATTCAATTAACCTGTTTCATTGTAACACGATCGTGCTCTTACTAATTCTCCACCGCATCATTTATCTAATGTTCATCATTAATATTTCAGAGTAATGATTTTTGATCAACTATTAATGACTTATTTTTACAATGTTTCAAAGCAATCATGCGGCTGACAAATTTTCTACCTTTAATCTTTGCGTTTCATTTCTATTCAGATTAATTTTAAAGTATTTCAGATTTTGAGAAATTTACATTACCAACGTGTGAGCTAGTTAAATAAATTTTCTTACAAATCGAGTGCCTCTACAAAGTAACGAGATGATCTTTCCTTTTAAATCTCGCAAATAAGAAAAAAAAATTAAATTCCTCCCTAGTCTTCCTTGACTTAATTTAATTAAACTTCCCCTTAAGGGCATGAAATTATTTCTTAAGGCAACACACAACGATGAATGTGATCCGCGTCACGGCGAGTGCGCAACCAGATCAGAATTAAATGAAATAAACATGGCACAAGAGAAATATACACACTTACACACACATTCACACTAGGGAAACACGTTTTATGTACACTATTTACAACGAATCCTGACTTGGCAATTTTAGTTATGATTTTTATCGATGGTCGGGACGCGTAATGTCTCGCAGAATTAATTCGTGCACAGAAATTCTCTTACATTAATGGTGGCTAGTGATCGAAGTCATGAGTATCACTTGATAGAAATACATTTCACATATCAGCGCAAGTTCACTTAATTCATGAGATTATAATGGAAGATTCTAGTAAAATCCATAAGCACTACCATCATGTGGGCTACAGGTTGAATTTACCGCAAGCGTGAGCCTTACTCGCATTATTTTTACTTCCTACCTGTAAAATACACTCACAAACACGTGCTCCACTAATTATAATCTATCTTGCGCTCCAAATACACAAGAATAAATCAATATCACCACTAATTCATCATTTACTCAATTATGCAACAAATATCCCTCAGGATAGGCCATATTCCAGACCCTTCATGAACAGAGCACATTCTATCTCACATTTAGGAATTCTACAGTAGTTTTATGGCTCACGAGCGTTTACTTCTGTTTTACCCGATCTTTAACCAATATTATTATTATTTAAGTGATTATTACATCTACTGATTCTCCTGGAATGTTGTAAAATTAGATGACTTCGTCATAAAAAACAACAAGTGATTTTAAAAGACACTAGGTTCGACCCTATTCACTCAAAATGTACACGCAAATTTTCCGTCCGGTAACTTTCAATATTACAAAGAGAGTAGATTTATCGTGTGGTCAGTGATTATTAAACTTAAGCTCCTTAAGCATGGGGAGTCAGTCAAAGACAACCTACATGTCTACTCTAATAGATTCCAAAATTTCACTCACACGTACCTAGTCTACCATGACACCTTAAGAAGTAGGAAAATGAAATATTTCTAACTACAGCAAACTGATAGATCTACGACTTAAGAAGAAAGACCTCTAGTTGTACAAAAGATAGGACAGATAAATTAAATTAAAAAGGTACTCAAGTTTTTGTAGAGTTCGATTCCCGTCGACAGTCAGTTATTTCAGCATACTCCGGCCAGTCTTCTTCCAATTACCAGAGACGCCTTACATTTTTACAGCTCCATGGAGGCTCTGTGATGGATGTCCCTCGATGAAATGATGTTGGTAGTTGCGGAATTCTTCATCTTGAGATCTTCAATTCCAAGACGTCTTCGTTGATTGCTGGTCACAAGCTGTAACTGAGATGACAAAATTAAGTATTTTGCACAAGCACACGCAGAATACAAACAGCTCGTCTACACTGTCACACTTAACTTGGCTCCTAGACGTTTTTATTCCACAGAATTCACTAATTATCAGACTAAATTCTGGTAGAACGGACGTCGACTTGTCTTGAAATTTCTCCTTCCACGTGGTCCGGTGATGTGATGTCTCTCACAGCAAACAAGCATTAAGAAGAGCGTAAAGCGAAGAGCATTAAGCATTAAGAGAGCGATTCACTCGAAGCAAGGCCTTTTATATCTAATTAGCCCAGGGAGGCGTGTTCTTCAGCGAGTACGGTAATTGGCTGATGATCACCTTTAATTTGCGCAGACTATTCCAGAAACAGGCTGAGTCGCGCGTGCGAAGGTAGTCACGTGGTTAGCTATAACCTTGACACAGTCCTGCCGGTGACGTATCGCACCCCTCTGAACGACAAAAAAAACTCGTTCACGGCTCGCCACAAGTTCCCAAGTGATGTGTTGCAGCTTCAAGCAGACAATAAAATTTTTGCTTTCCACTTGTTAAAATATTTATAAGATCGCCAATTTTCACGGGGACAATTTTATTTTAAGTCCATTTATTTGATGTAGATTGCAAGACAAAACGAGTGTCAGACGTCTGCTCCATTGGATTTTTCTAACATACCAGAAGCCAACAGCACGGTATTCTCCCACTTACGCAACCGCAAACCACAAATCAATATGATTTATACATTTTATTAGAACTTATGGGGTAAGTTACCTACCTTCATTTTTAGGGACCGAGCTCGATAGCTGCAGTCGCTTAAGTGCGGCCAGTATCCAGTATTCGGGAGATTCCTTTCCAAGCCTAGCCCTTTCCTATCCCATTGTCGCCGTAAGACCTATCTGTGTCGGTGCCACGTAAAAGAAACCGGATTGCACAAAATTGCATTTTTAATTATCCACCATTTATCCTGTCATTTTACGTTACTCTTTCCTGCGCAAATTAATACATCATAGATTTAACATAGAATACGTCTTATCGTGCGAGTTGGCCGTGCGATTAGGAGCGCGCAGCTGTGAGCTCGCATCCGGGAGATAGTGGATTTGAACCCGACTGTCGGCAGCCCTGAAAATAGTTTTCCGTGGTTTCCCATTTTCACACCAGGCAAATGCGGGGGCTGTACCTTAATTAAGGCCACGGCCGCTTCCTTCCCACTTTTAGCCCTTCCCTGTCCCATCGTCGCCATGAGACCTATCTGTGTCGGTGCGACGTAAAACAACTGGCATTTTTAGGGAAGCAAATTTTTAAGACTTATACCATGGAGTTTGGAAGAGTACACAATATCGCCAAAGGAGATCAGGTAGGAACAAGGTACAGGATATAAGGCTACCTACGAACCTACCTCGTCTGGTAAAACAAATAGCATCTCTTCTGAAAATATCAAAAGAGAATACTACACGTTTAAAACCATTACTCAAAAAAAGTCTGTCCTTGTTTCATTTTATTGGCTATAGAATTATGTCTCCGATAATCTATTTATTTTGTGATAGTATTAATGCCGACAATCTACAATGTATGTGTCGGTAAATCTACCGGCGCGTAAAAGAACACTCGTGGGACAAATTTATGGCATATCGGTGTCTCCGAAAGATGTAAAAGATTTTATGGGACGCAAAACCAATAAAATAATAATAATAATAATAATAATAATAATAATAATAATAATAATAATAATAACTTATTCATTTAATCAAACTTTCCTCACGATAAGCAACAACCATATTACAAAACCGTTTATTTTTTTGCAACTTATTATTATTATTATTATTATTATTATTATTATTATTATTATTCCTTCTTCTTTATGCTTATTCAAAAAATACGTTTGAACTTATCGGTGGCCTGATGATTTTCCTCTTCTTATCCTCCCAAAATCTCTTCATGAATGTCTCTGTTTCATCTTACGCTCTGTGGACCACTGCCTACCACTTTGGTTTTTATTATTATTATTATTTATTTTTTTACAAGTCGCTTTACGTCGCACCGACACGGGTAGGTCTTACGACGACAATTGGACAAGAAATGGCTAGGAGTGTGAAGAAAGCTGCCGAGGCCTTAATTAAGTTACAGCCTGGGGTGAAAATGGGAAACCACGGAAAACCATCTTCAGGGATGCTGACAGTGGGGTTCAAACCCGCTGTCTCCCGAATGCAAGCTCACGGCTGTGTGCCCCTAACGGCACGGCCAAATCGCTCGGTATTATTATTATTATTACTACTATAATTATTATTATTATTATTTCTTCTTCTTCTTGCGTTCCGGCATTCTAAGGACCACGTTACAATTTCAATTGTTCCTCCTTAGTTCTTTCCTTTTCTTCCAGTATTCTTTCATTGTTTCACTGTGTTTCTTTTTTCTGTCTTCAGTCCACTTTGTGCCTGTTTTCTTTTCCTTCCTCCCTTGGAATCCTTCCATTTGTAAGACTTTCTTCCTAAAAATCTTTCTTTCCAATAATTCTTCTTCTCGTATGTTGTTCCTTTCCAGGTCTTTCTTGACTTCTTGAATCCAGGTGGTAGTTGATTTCTTTTCCCAAAGGTACTTGAAGATTCGTTTAGTTAGTCTATTGTCATCCATTCTGTAAATGTGTCCAAGAAATAGCAATCTCCTTTTTCTTATTGTTTCTGATATGTTTTTATTATTATTATTATTATTATTATTATTATTATTATTATTATTATTATTATTATTATTGTTATTAACGTAAATGGTGAATTACTGTTCTGTTGAAGGCACTGGAGTTTTTACTGAAGATTTTCAAATACTATAAACCCACTTCAAGCAACACGCATAAAATATATGTGATTCTGAATTTTATTAGCAATAAATGATACGTAATAATATCCCAGCCATGGTTCCAGCAATACCGCTACGTTATTTTCGGAGTAATTTATGGTGCTCGTTTCTCAGATCTAGGCGTTCTTCCATGTAGTGGTGATGGTGGTGGTAGTGGTTTTAAGGGACAAAGCAATGGAATTAGCGCGTTCCTAACCTCCCTGAACACTAATCGTAGAGAAAGGAGGAAGATGTTCAACTCATCATAGAATTCAGGTATTTGCTAAAGAGGAAAGGTCCATGAAAGGTGTGAAAATGAATCTCACCCCTGGCTTCTCAAACTTAATACCGTCGTAGAGGGAAGAAAAAGGCAGTTGATCAATAGAGGTCACACAGAAAATGGAAAGACAGGGCCTGGTACAGCAAAGCCAGACTCGACTAGGTTCCATAGCCACCACTCGAAGCATAGAAGTATTTTCCGATATCGTTTTATTGAGCATAATGTAGTGGAATTGTTAGAACACATAATTTTATTAACGGTTTTCTCTAAGGGGCACTTACCGTGGTATACAAGGGAAATCTTTTTCTTAAAAGTATGCTTCTGAAATCTATTGCATAAGTTAAATTTCGTTACAACCACGGAGACCGATTTAATTGTACCGTTTTTCAAGTTTAATACAGTTTTCATCATGATACATTGATTATCGCACGGATTTCCCTTACAGTTTCTCGTTCCTTGACTAAATTAGGCTCACTGATTGACTTCTAGTGGTAAGTCTTGTCCCAATGGCAAGAAACTGCTTCAGAATGTCAACTTCAACCCTCCTTCAAGGAGGTGGGTGATGATGTAGAGAGATAATATAATTTACAGTGACCAAGTTTCCTTAACTATAGGATTATCTTTGTATTTGCACACGTTTTTGAAGGTCACGCCAAAATCTCGATTCTGATGTCTTTTATCACAGTAAAAGTGTCACCTCTAAGATCAAATCATTGTAGGAACCGAAAAAAATCTAGGTAGTCATGTAAATACTGTACATGTAGAAGTACAACTCTTATGACTAAAGAATTTCACATTTCCTACTCATATGGAATTTCACGAATACATCGTCTTCGGAACACAGTAGTATTTGAAGCCTTTTTTTAATTTCGTGTGGCTATTTCTAGCCGAGTGCAGCCCTTGTAAGGCAGACCCTCCTATGAGGGTGGGCGGCATCTGCCATGTGTCGGTAACTGCGTGTTATTGTGGTGGAGGGTAGTGTTATGTGTGGTGTGTGAGTTGCAGGAATGTTGAGGACAGCACAAACACCCAGCCCCCGGGCCATTGGAATTAACCAAGGAAGGTTAAAATCCCCGACCCGTCCGGGAATCGAACCCGGGACCCTCTGAACCGAAGGCCAGTACGCTGACCATTCAGCCAACGAGTCGGACATTTGAAGCGTGATGTTGCCGCATTGCGGGATGTGGAGATCTGGGTGGTTAGCCGCAGAGAGCTCGACGAGCGTGATCCATCGCTACTATATGACATTCCTCCCTGATGGGAAATTCAATAGTTATCAAAAATAATCACAAATAGTTTTTATATATCTGGAATATACTCAGGCAATAAATATTTCTTTTAAAATTATTCTGAAGATTTCCAAGTAACTAACCCCGGCGAATCTTCAAAAATAGAGTATAGAATGTCTGAATATATAAAACGTAGTCAACATGGTATCTCTGTTTGAGATATTTGATCAAACTGAAATTTTATACGAGAACAAAAGCTGAGTCACTCCATTTTACCAACATTGGGGAATTAATTTTGGAGTTACCGCGTATGTTCTTTTATTATTGTTACGGAAAATAATATAATTAATTACATCAAAGTCAACGTTTCCATGTTCACTGATATGTTATTATCGAATCTTTCTTTCCTCTTGGAAGTAATTGCATAAACGTGTCCTTCGGAGATCACTTACTGTCCATGAAAATAAGCACAGTAAAAAATCAAACGAAATATGGTTGAAATAGTGTACTTCATTCCTATAATGTACATTTTATAAAGTCGTTCTCTCAAAGGAAATATTTTCATTGGCTCTGTACCTTACAAAATTTGCAATGGCAGAATTTCCAGTGCTGCCAGCTAGGGACAGCTCCATATTTCCTTCCCTAAACCAGTTTGTCAGTAGTGAGTGAATCCTTAAATATTACAGCGCAGCCGTGAGCATGCATTCGGGAGATAGTGGGTTCGAACCCCGCTGTCAGCAGCCTTGAAAATGATTTTCTGTGGTTTCCCATTTTACACCAGACAAACGCTGGGGCTGTACTGTAATTAACGCCACGACCGCTTTCTTCCCCCTCTTAGTCCTTTTCAACCCCATCGTCGCCATAAGACCTATGTGTGTCAGTGCGACGTAAAGCATATTGTAAAAGAAAAAAAATAGTACATATGATTGCCATGGATTGCCTGTGAAGTTTCTTTTGTACAGCTGTCATTACTTACCATCTTTGAAAAAATATGGGTTCGCTTTTTTTACTTTTATCAACATGATCCGTATTTTTATACATATTTGCACAATTGCACGAACTCTATCATGGGTGACCAGAAGTCTCCCTGGCACCAAATCGCTTATCCAGAGTTATTACAGTGGATGGGGGCGTAAACTACATCATCGGTATCCATTGCGTTTCGTAAGATGCAACTGAAAGTGGGACACCTAAAGGCTCTCAACATGGATTGTGGGTAGTGACCACGAGGCCACAGCTGAGTCTATCGTTGCTTCGACTTGCTTGTGCCATGCTTTTCAATTTCATCTTCCCTATCCGACCTCCCTGGAACAATTCTTGTTCTCTTTCTACCCCGACGGTGCTAGATGTGCAAGGCCTAAATGATCCTGACCTTATGAAACAATTCGATTCAAATTTCGCCGGTCACAGTCGTAAGGTCGGTAAAAAAAAAGGAATAAGCGTATGGTATTGTATATTGTTACGTGTGTTTTATTCTTTCTTTCTTAATCTGTTTACCCTCCAGGATTGGTTTTTCCCTCGGACTCAGCGAGGGATCCCATCTCTACCGCCTCAATGGCAGTGTCCTGGAACGTGAGACTCTGGGTCGGGGGATACAACTGGTGAGAATGACCAGTACCTCGCCCAGTAGGCCTCACCTGCTATGCTGAACAGGGGCCTTGGTGGGCGATGGGAAGATTGGAAGGGATAGACAAGGAAGAGGAAAGGAAGGGGACGTGGCCTTAAGTTAGGTACCATCCCGGCATTTTCCTGGAGGAGAAGTGGAAAACCACGGAAAACCACTTCCAGAATGGCTGAGCTGGACATCGATCCCACCTCTACTCAGTTGACCTCCCGAGGCTGAGCGGACCCCGTCCCAGCCCTCGTACCACTTTTCAAATTTCGTGGCAGAGCCGGGAATCGACCCCGGGCCTCCGGGGGTGGCAGCTAATCACACATAACCACTACACCACAGAGGCGGACGGTGTTTTATTATTCTAATTTATTTCACGATGGCCCAATAAATGTACACACACAATTCTAATCAACCACGGATGGCCACACTCTCTAATTGCTGTCTATTTACAAGTCTCTCTTCTTTACACAGCAGGTGGTCAGGCCCGTTGGCATTACCTGGGGACGGCTATAATCCTTACTTTCACTTCCCTAAGTCCAGTCACCTCATACAGCAGCTGTGTGTAGACCGCTGGATCTGAAAAACAGTGCTACTCGCTACACAGCACACAACGAATATTCCTTGGTTCGACTCTAGAGACGGTAAAGTAATTCACATAGTCACATGCAGTGAGAAACTAAACAGCAATAGCTGAACAGTTTTTTTTTGCTAGTGGCTTTACGTCGCACTGACACAGATAGCTCTTATGGCGACGATAGGATAGGAAAGGCCTAGGAGTAGGAAGGAAGCGTCCGTAGCCTTATTTAAGGTACAGCCCCAGCATTTGCCTGATGTGAAAATGCGAAACCACGGAAAACCATCTTCAGGACTGCCGACAGGGGGATTCGGATGCAAGCTCACAGCCGCGCGCCCTTGACCGCACGGCCAACTCTCCCGGTCAACAGTATTCAACAGCAGAACAATACTCACAATAACGAACATTAACACAGGTCCAACTACCCTCACACTCACGATAGTGGTTTCCCTTGCTGACTCACGCCGATCCTCAGTCCGCAGAAACACACAAGCACACAGTATTCTCAGCTAGTTCAGTCTTCCGTTCCGCACGCCGTCTTCAGTCCAGCCACGCTCTGGACACTCCCATACTAACATCCACAGCTCCTCGTTCAGACCTCGGTCGGGCACTAGCGACAGCCAACAGTTCTGTCACCCTCAGCCCAGCCACCGAACCCCAACACACTGAGTCTCACAATCACTCTACCATGGAGCCCACACTGACTCAGAATCCAGCACCAAGACTGACTGTCTGCGGCTAACCTCCCTTTTTATAGCTTGGGCGATGTGCACCAGAATATTCGCAATGTGGCCAGAGATGGAATATTCTCGTTCCATGTCCAAGAAATTCACAGGTAAGCCAGCCAACGAGAACAACACACGGAAATGCCAGCCATGCCCTCCAGGCCGGCTGGGAGTTTCCTGGTTGGCTGATTCACCAGTCCCTTCAAAGAAGTGCACAAAGGGCTACCACAGGGCTGGAACGTGACAATATTAATATTTTATAAGAATTGACTTTGCTATCGAAATATAATTCACCTCCCATGTATATACAATCCTTGAGGGTACCAACAATAACATATCTGTTGGTTCAGTTGTTTCTGAAAAAAGTGTACCTCCGAGGAACTTACGCCATACTTGCGCTCATTCCTTTCTGAGCGACTGTACATGTGAGGTTCTATTGCCTTACCACTCTGGCCTCAACTACAAGCACATGCTCGGGTAATATGTCACAGCGTCCTTTATTATTCATTTCTGTTCGTTGTTGTTCTCATGGTGAAATGTACATCTCATAGTGTTTTTTGAGTAAGACGAATGTGACTTTTTATTTCCTCCGTTTACAGTTGAAGAGTTATCCTATTGAAAGTTTTCATTCCCCACCCCGAGAAGTGGATTGGACCACAAAAGGGGAGCACCCTCTCTTTGGCCAGTCGTCCAACTCGAAACTTGGAGTGTCACCAAATTCGTAAACAAGAAAACACCAGAAAACTTTACAAAATTGAATTATCTAATCTCCCCTAAATATCATTAACTTCATCTTGTGCTTCCTCCGTGTCACACATGGAGCTGTTACTTGCAATATCGTTTGAGCAGAACGGCAATTCTGTTGAAGAAGCATATATGTTTGTTCAATTTCTATGTTATTAGTTAATTTCTTAGTTACGATATTTGCCATCCTTTCGAAGTCCAAATTTAGCGTTGCATGTAAGATACTAGTGTTAATTTGGTTTCCTTCCTTGGATTTTATCACATTCACTTGGCTAAACACACTTTCAACTTCGGCGTTAGAATGAGATAACGTAAGAATTAAGAACAGCATACGACACACATGCTTGAAAGGATTTTCTCCAGTCCCGTTTCTGTATGAGTTAATTTCCACCAAAAACTTCACCGAATCCATGACCTATTATGGAGATTGTTATACTACGGAACATTGGCTGCCATAACATTTGAATCTTGAGAGAACAATTTTGATCATTCGATTACGGGTCTTTAATGGGATTCAGATATTCTGTTGTCGAAAACAAATTCATGTCTCTCAGCATATTACAATTTTCTGGGAACAGTTGTTACAGTTCATCTAGCAACTCCACTACAAACTTAAATCATCGGGTGCATATATGATTTTCCCCCTCAGAAGGAAACCAGCGTGTTATTAGTTCAGGTTTAAATTCGTAACCTATGTACAATCCCAGGTCTAAATATATAGGTATAAATATTTACTGTAGTGTCTAGAAAACCGGTATGCAAACCAACAAAACAACTTTCATACATAGGAACTGTATTGGAAGAATCAAATATGCCAATAGTTCAGGAGAATCTTGGCTTTATCGAAATTTTAATGACCTGTTGAACTTCTTTGAGTACAGATCACACAAAAAAGTGCACATCCCTCGTAATCGTACGATCTCTGTACAACGAATACAAAATATTGGCAGTTTAGCAGCGCTCATGAAACCTTGCCGTTTCTAAACAGTCTCTACCCGGACAGGTCTAACAGTCCGGACAGTCCGTAACCAGGAATCACTGATGAAAAGATCAGTTTTTATTGCAGACAGGATATTATTTACTTCACCAATGTGACGTATGAGAAAGTGAGAATTAAATGAAAAACATGAAGGGCTCTAGGGTATGAGGTCCAAATTTGTTGAATAATAATAATAATAGTGATAATAATAATAATAATAATAATAATAATAATAATAATAATAATAATAATAATAATAATAATAATACTGGATTTATGTCCCATTAGCTACTTTTACGATTTTCAGAGACTCTGAGGTGCCGGAATTTTGACCCGCAGGAGTTATTTTAGGTGCCAGTAAATCTACTGACACCTTCAAATATCACCGGACTGAGCCAGCCAGCACCTGAACCGTCTGGGCCATTTTTTCTTTTTTTTATTGATCATTTTTCTTTTCTAAATATTCTTATACCGTATATATATATAGACTTTTGTAATATATTTTTCTAATTCTCTCTTTGTTTCTCTAGTATTTTCTGTTTAAGGACGACAGAAACACCAATTAAGGTTAAAATCCCCGACCCGGCCGGGAATCGAACCCGTTGCCTCTTGAGCCAAAGGGCAGCCAGCTACTCAGCCCGGAAGTTGATTCTGCTTGGAACTACATTATCAACGTAAAGGAACGAATTGTTTAAGCCAAGGTACTATAGCTTCCGTCTCGCACTGCCCTTGTTTAGATGAAGGGAGAGTTCAGGCGAAATGTCACTGGGGAATACGATATTGTGAGTTACGAGCACAGTAGATACCGATTACACGAGTTAATGACGGACAACTGTGCAGGAATAATCCAGTTTATTGGTCTGTTCACTGTATCAGGCAAATTACCAACTTCTCATTGGCTTAGTGTGAGCACCGCAACGAAAAATATAGCTTAATGTCCCTCATGAGGGTGTCACATCTTATTGCCCCTAACACGACCGACAGCATATACTGTCTGCGGCTTCCCAATATGATGCAATATTGGTTATAAAATCATAGCACAAAGTGTATTACTGTTTATTTCGGTAAAAGGAGAAGCTTTTAATTTTGAATATCTCCCAAGTAGCTGACTCAGTGGATCAACAACTCAGGTTCGTGGATTGCATCCCGACTTTTGAAGGATGGACGAGGATCTCGTTGTTCTCGTCGTTGTTGGTATGTTAAAGATCTCTAGTGACTTCCTCAATGTCACCCGATAAAATTAACTTCTCAGTCTTATACATTGTACGAGGTTTGTCCGGAAAATACGTATAAAAGTTGAATAATAACTTTATTTGACAATTATTCAGGTATTACAATATGGTCTCCTTCAAAGTACTCTCCCTGAGACAAGATGCACTTCTGCCAACGCCGTTTCCACTGTTGATAACATTGTTGAAAGTCTTCAGTTGTGATGCTGTTCAGTTGCCGTGTCGTTTCTCCCTTGATGGCTTCCACATCACCCAAGTGCCGCCCCCGAAGCACCATTTTGCATTTCGGGAACAGGAAGAAGTCACAAGGGGCTAAATCGGGTGAATAAGGCGGGTGGTCTGTCACGGTGATTGAGCTTCGGGCCAAAAACTCACGCACAACGAGCGACGTGTGAGCGGGCGCATTGTCGTGATGAAGGATCCACCTGCCCCCTTGTGCCAAATCCGGTCGAACTCGGGCCACACGAGCTCTGAGACTTGATGTTGATGCGCTGTTCCTCAATCAGAGAGAGCTCCATACCGACGGCAGGTGAAAACGGGTAACTTTCAACAAGCAGCCGCACACTGCTACTGACACGCAGAGCTCTCCGACTCGAACTGAGCGTTGAGAAGATTGGCGACAACAGCAGTGCCACCTGGCGGCGCCTCCACGATACGTGATACGTCACCCCGACGGATTTATACGTATTTTCCGGACAAACCTCGTATATTGCCTCTGTGGCTCAGGCGGCAGTGCACCAGCCTCTCACCGCTGATTCTGTGGTTCAAATCCCGGTCACTCCATCTGAGATTTGTGCTGGACAAAGCGGAGGCGGGACAGACTTTCCTCCGAGTACTCCGGTTTTCCCTGCAATCTTTCATTCCATCAACAGTTACCAGTATCGTTTCATTTCATCTGTCAGTCATTAATCATTGCCCCAGCGGGGAGCCGTTAGATGAGGCTCCATTCAGTCGAATAGCTGGAAACAGGCTGTGGACTTTCATTTTCTCAGACACCGTCCAATTTATTCAAGAAAGCAACACAATAGGAATTGTGGATTTAAAAGTTAGGCACTTTAAATGGCAACACATCAAATGGAACGAGGTAGCTGAAATCATACTAGAAGGAGAGGAAGAAGAAGAATATTACTGTTTTATATACCAAACTTCTTTCGTGACTTTACCAAACGCCAAGGAGCTGGTGTTACGTCACGCAGGAATACTATTACAGTAAGTGCCGGCAAATCTACTGACACGAGGGTGACGTATTTGAGAACCTTCAAATACCACCGGGCTTTCTTTTCTTTTCTTTTCTTTTCTTTTCTTTTCTTTTCTATTCTTTTCTTTTCTTTTCTACTTACATCGTACTGACACAGATAGGTCTTACGGTCACGATGGGATTGTAAAGGAATCGGCCGTGGCCTAAGTTAGGTACCATTCGAGAATTTGCCTGGATGAGAAGTGGAAAAGCACAGAAAACTGCTTCCAGGATGGCTGAGGTGGGAATCAAACACACCTCTATTCAGTTGACATCCCGAGGCTGAGTGGACCCCGTTTCAGTCCTTGTACCACTTTTCAAATTTCATGACATAGCCGGGAATCGAACTCGGACCTCTGGGGTTGGCAGCTAATCATAGTAACCACTACACCACAGAGGCGGACACCACTGGATTGAGCTGGGATCAAACCTGCCAACTTGGCCTGAGAAAGCCAGCGCTTCCACTACCTGAACTACTCAGCAATGCCCTGTTTCACCGCTAATTACAGTTAAGAGTTGATGGTTGCCTAGAAGAAGTTCCTTTCAAAACAATAATCATTATCATTAACCATACTGAGCTGAAGAAGTTCGAGTTCTGAGAGTGATCATATTCCAAACCGTTGACGTCAGTTCCAAGCGAAGATGTAATCCATAGCTACAGTATTTCTAAACACACATCCAGTCTCAAGGCGTATAACTAGCTGTTGTCGAGAGAGTTAGCTACTCGATTCGAGCCATGCAGGTGTTAGTACTAGCGGCAGCTCTGAAGATGGCTTTCCATTTTCACACCAGCAAATACCGGAACTCTCCCTTAATTAAGACCACGTCCGACTCCACTGATAAATGGTTAGCATGCTGGCCTTTGGACCAAGGGGTTCCGGGTTTGATTTTCGGTCGGGTTGAGGACTTGAACTTTCATTACTTAATTCCTATGGCTCTGGGGCTGGGTGTTTGTGACGTCATCAGCATTAGATTTCATCCTCACAGACGCACATGTCGCCTAAACGGTGTCAAATCTTAAGACCTGCAGCAGGTTTTTCCGGACGCCACACGCCATTACTACTACTACTACTACAACTATTATTATTATTATTATTATTATTATTATTATTATTATTATTATTATTATTATTATTATTATTATTATTATTATTATTATTATTATGACATGAACAAGGCGAAATAAGGCCTCCCGGTTAATTTTAAAGTGTGTATTCTACGACTGTGCATCCATCTCTAGAAAAAACTGTGAAATTGAGGATATCGTAGTAGGTTTTCCATTCGAGGACTAGATGTTTTTGACATCAAAATGTTGCCTAATCTAGAGGTCAGATGTCATTACTTGTCAGGGAGTATGTGTTTAGATATTATTCATACTGTTGACATTCCAGTGTTTATTTTAATTATCTGAAGTTACGTAAACTGCACTTGATTTTATCCACCTCCCTAGAGGAGGCGTAATATAGGGCTAGTTCACCTATCAGAATATCTGATATGTTTATCATTTAATCAAATCAAAAGAGTTTTCACTAAAACGCCTGGATGGTTCCGCCGAAATCCCTACTTAGGACGCGAGATTTGAGGCAAGTCTGTCAGATATTGCGGCAACTTTAGTGTGTGTACTGAGAATTGAGAAAAGAGGAAATCTCCTTCGGGAGATTAAAGAGGCGGGGTTGGCATCATGACATCATAAATAAACACGGTACGACAGTCTATTTTATTGAGTGAACTACTCCGTGTGAATCTAAGAAAGATTACTACGTCCCCTTTAATTTGTAACTGCTAGGTCACCGGCTCCGTTCTCAAATTAAAAGTAGGGCTTTCTCTCTCGAGAACTTACGTAACTTTCGTATTTAGATTTTTATATTTTCATTTCCCCATTGCCTTTGCTGGCAGGACCTAGTGTTTACAGTTCACTACATCTTCTGGTATGAGCTAGGGCAATTTTGTTACTTTCATTGATCTGTCTCTGTCTTATCCTTGGCTTTCACAATATGAAAGTGACTGAGGTATGAGCGATACTAGTAATGTCATTCCTTATGCAGCCAGTCCCTGCTATGAATAGTGTGAAAATGTTGCTCATAGGGTCGGTTGGTGCATTCATTTCAGTGGGATTGGCAGAACGATATGTAATAGCACCTTCTGGCTCGGTGAGGAAACCAAAGGGAAACTACCTCATTCCTCATTTGCCTAGTACGCCTCTTCAGTGATGTACAGGCCATATATGACAGCTGATGGCAGAGCTGTTGAGGATCCAACCAGCCTTGGGGCTGAATACTGAATATACAAACATTTCCCCTGGGTAAATATTTGAAGTGTAAGGAAGAACGAGCGGTTACCCTCGTTAACCTTTCTCTAAATTTGTGTAGGGTGACTAAGATTTATTTCGGTTACTCGGCTTTTACCTTCTAATACTTAGTCAGCCGGTAGAATGGGATTAGTCCGAATTAGGCCGGACGCCCACTTAGAGATCTTGCATCTTAAATTATTTTGGAGTGCTTGAACTTCACCTCCATTTTACTGTGTTCGTTCGGTCTTGTAAATTTAAATCGTATTTTCTCTTTCTTCGGCCGAGTAGCGTGGGCCATATATCTCTGTAAATATTTTCTATTTTTAGAGGGCAGCTTTCGAATTATTGTAGGGGTATTTTTACAGCAGTGTACTACTGCTTTCTACCGTAATGATGACCGAAGCGGCCATCGGTCATCGTTGAAAATTCATAGTCCACGAGGTGCAAACTGTACTCTGGTGTAAAACAAACTCTCGGGGTTATAAACTCTATTGTAAATCTTGTTTGACTGTGTTAATCCAAGAAAGGTTTACCTCTCCCTGGCTAGTTTCTGAAGACCTGCGGGTCAACGATTTTAACTGTGATACTCAAAGTGAGCTGTATTCAATTCATTTTATTGTCAATATTTTCAGTCTTCGAGCTCCTCATGTATACATTTTTCGGATTAATCGATGTGAAGTTTAGAGCGGCTCAGCTCTTTTGTGAGTCAATTACCGTATTGTTATATTTTTCAAAATAGTGAAAGAAAGGAAATAAATTTCAAATGTGATTTTGTCAACTATCATTAAATTCTTGTTAGTCCTTGTCCAGAAATTCACCCCTCACGCTTCTTTTCCTCCCTCTGATCCGCATAAGTAAGTATTATTATTATTATTATTATTATTATTATTATTATTATTAAGATCACGGTCGCTTCCTTCCCTTTCTAGCTCTTCCCTTTCGCGTCGCCATAAGACCTGTCTGAATAGGCACGACATAAAACAAATAGGAAAACAACCCTACATGTTGTTTGCCAATCATCAATAGGTTTGTTTTAGTTGAAGCAGTAATGACATCAAACCGCACTGAGTGACAACAGGAGAGAGAGACTTCATCACATCTAACAACAATAGCCAGTCGGTGTAATTGGATTACTGTTAAGGGGCTCGAAAATTTGTAGGCCACTACAGTTTTGTTTTCTTCTGTTTCTGTGATACTGAGGCATCCAGGTCTTAGTTTTTAACTCCCTCTTTTATCATTCATTCTCGTTTTCGAGTGATCGTTCCTTCACGTTTTTCTTATAATTCCAATAGTCATCACAGTCTAATGACCACTCGAATTTTGCAACTTATAAAAACAGTCACGCTAACAAGGGATCCTGTGGATATGCCACGATATCAAGACACGTACACCTAGAAACTTCCTTGCTTTATCCTTCTAGAGGAGGATTCATCACTCTTTCTTCCCGAGGTTTACAGCATCTACGTGCGTGTTTCTACTTTTTTGCCTTTAGATCTTACCAGACACAGATGTGCAGTAACACCATCGCAGAGCTGCCTGTGTATATGTTTCATATTCTTTCCGTGTAGTCACAGAACAATATTTGGAGAACGTGCCCATCGGAGAGTCGTGGCAGTAACAAACATTTAACATCATTCTTCATTCAGAGAAAGGGTACCGGTATTTTAACCGGTTTAGAATTCTGTGAACAACGATGTGAATGCTCCCTTTTGCAGATAAATAATAATAATAATAATAATAATAATAATAATAATAATAATAATAATAATAATAATAATAATTCTAATACGGTATTAATTTGTCTTAAATTCTCTCATTTCTTAACCTCCATTTTCAATTTGTTCTTCAGAGAAGCCAATTTTTCAAGCTTAGATTAAAGCTTTTAAGAAACCAAATCCCACTGTGTTATAGCTCTGACGGGCCTTGGCCTACCAGGCGATCTCTGTTCAGCCCGAAGGACCGCAGAAATCGAGGTGACTCTGGACAACACAACGAATGATCTCGGCTGTTATTTTTGGTATTGTAGACCGGAGCTACTATCTTACCACCAGATGTTCTCACAAATTTACCTCGAAAATGTTGTGAGATGGACAGCAGGCAATGGTATGTTGATAAACGGGGCTAAAAGTCAGGTTGTGAGTTTCACAAATAGGAAAAGTCCTCTCAGTTTTAATTACTGCATTGATGGGGTGAAAGTTCCTTTTGGGGATCATTGTAAGTATCTAGGTGTTAATATAAGAAAAGATCTTCACTGGGGTAATCACATAAATGGGATTGTAAATAAAGGGTACAGATCTCTGCACATGGATATGAGGGTGTTTAGGGGTTGTAGTAAGGATGTAAAGGAGAGGGCATATAAGTCTCTGGTAAGACCCCAACTAGAGTATGGTTCCAGTGTATGGGACCCTCACCAGGATTACCTGATTCAAGAACTGGAAAAAATCCAAAGAAAAGCAGCTCGATTTGTTCTGGGCGATTTCCGACAAAAGAGTAGCGTTACAAAAATGTTGCAATGTTTGGGTTGGGAAGAATTGAGAGAAAGAAGAAGAGCTGCTCGACTAAGTGGTATGTTCCGAGCTGTCAGCGGAGAGATGGCGTGGAATGACATTAGTAGACGAATAGGTTTGAATGGCGTTTATAAAAGTAGGAAAGATCACAATATGAAGATAAAGTTGGAATTCAAGAGGACAAACTGGGGCAAATATTCATTTATAGGAAGGGGAGTTAGGGATTGGAATAACTTACCAAGGGAGATGTTCAATAAATTTCCAATTTCTTTGAAATCATTTCGGAAAGGGCTAGGAAAGCAACAGATAGGGAATCTGCCACCTGGGCGACTGCCCTAAATGCAGATCAGTATTGATTGATTGATTGACAAAGGCTGAGTAGATCACAAATTAACCCAAGATTCTTCTTCCTAGCCTCTTCCCAATTTCTTGCAGTCTGCATTTCATACGTATTTGGCCTAGTTTTACGGCCCGATATCCTTTCTGACACCAACACAATCCCTGAGCCAGAGGAATTAAGTATACTCGGTAAAAAATCCTCGACACGAACGGGAATTCGAGCTTGGGACCTCGTGAGAATAAGCATAGTACGCTGACCATTCAGCCAAGGAACTAAAATCGATCCAGATCAAGGTAAAAGTTCCTCACCTAGCTGGGAATCGAACCTGGGGCCTCCCGGAAAAAGGCAGGCTCGGAACCTAAACCACGGGGCCGGCTTTAAGGTTTTTACAGTCCAAAATAATGGACATTAATAGAACAGTCGTACACCAGAAGCCTAAATGATGGCAAATAAAAATTCCTTCACACGATAGCTGAAATCATACAAGGTCTATTATTATTATTATTATTATTATTATTATTATTATTATTATTATTATTATTATTATTATTATTATTATTATTATTATTATTATTATTTTAGAACAGCCGTGGTCGCTCGAGGTTCACTTTTGAGGAGGAATACCGAAGTCTTCACGAAAAATAAAATTTCTCTGCAGTTTATATCACTCACATGTGGAAGATTCTATAACGTTCTATACTCACACAATCTGCGGAGAGAGAATGCATTCTTTGCAATTTGCTTTACGACGCACCAATACAGATAGGTCTTATAGCGAGATTGAAATGGGCAAGAGCTAGGAGTGGGAAGGAATCGGCCATGGCCTATATCAAGGTATAGCACCAGCATTTGCCTCCAGTGAAAATGGGAAACCACGGAAAACCATATTCAGGGCTGCCGACAGTGAGGTTCGAACTCACTGTCTCCAGGATGCAAGCTCATAGATGTGCGCCCCTAATCGCACGGCCAACTCGGCCGGTAAGAGAATGCACCCATTGCATTCATTACTAATACAAGCAGTTAGTTGTTTAAAATACAAAATAATAAATTTTCTTCCAAGAAAAGCACAATATGAGAAAATATACGAGCAATTAAGATACCAGTGTAATAAATTTGTACATATCCTTCAAATCCTTTCGGAAGTATCTTGAAGACAACGTGAGATATTTCCCAGACAAGTGAGTCATAGATCTTCTCCTCATGCTAAATCCATATGTCTTACTATTTTCACCTTCCTTAGATATTCTCTCTCTCTCTCTCGCTCTCTCTCCCTCCGTCTCTCTCTCTGTCTCTCTCTAATTTTACTGGATTTGGTATCTGTATTTTAATTTTTTAATGTTAATATTTAATTTAATAATTTAGTATTATAAAAATGTAGTTAGTGTGTTAAATCCTGTATTGTATCAAGTAAACACGTTACATAAATGGGCTTTTCAGCCTCAATGGCATGTAAATTATCAAAAATTTCAATTCAATAAATTCAATTCAATTCAATTCAATTCCATCCAACCATTCGAAAGTGTATGGAGGTATCATGGGACAATTCATTGTATGACTTATTTGTCCCACGGACTCAGCGAGGGATCCCACCTCAACCGCCACACGGACAGTGTCCTGGAGTGTGAAGCATTGGGTCGGATGGATGTAACTGCTCAAGAGGACCAGTACCTCGCCCAGGCTGCCTCATCTGTTATACTGAAAAAGGGCTTTGTGGGGGAGATTAGAAGATTGGAAGGGACAGAAAGGAAGGGGGAAGGAAGCGACCGTGGCTTTAGTTATGTACCATCTCGGCATTTGCCTGAAGGAGAAGTGGGCAAACCACCGAAAACCACTTCGACGATGGCTGAGGTGGGAATTGAAACCCGTATACTCTACTCAGTTGACCTCCCGATTCTGAGAGTACCCCTTTCCTGCCCTCTTGTCACATTTAATAATTTCGTAGCAGAGCCGGGAATCAAACCCGGGCTTCTTGGGGTGGCAGCTAATCACACTAACGACCACACCACAGGGACGTATATTTATTAACTTAATACAAATGTAAAATTCAAGTTTCAGTTCTATACGCCATCCTTTACATCCCAGTATTTTCCTCTGGTTCTTTGCAGTTTTGTAGCTGTTACTACTTTCGTATCCTTATTACATAAAATACATTGATATATTCCTAATTTTCCTATGTTGTGGCTTTATTTGTATACATAGTATTTAAAAAGTTTTGCAAACTCTGGTTTAGAGCATTTTTTTGTTTTGCTTTGTGTAATTATACATTACGAAGTGTATATACAATACAAAGGGAACCAACCTGCAGTCAGCAATGTAAAAGTTACAGAAACACAATAAAAGCACGTTCGTTATGTAGAGTTTTGAACACCAAATTATTGTTCGTTGTGTGGGCGATCAATAGCATGTATAAACCATCTTGAGGTCTGCGGTATGCTATAACACCTCGAGGCATAGTCATGATCAAATAATCCAACTTGTTTTGGGGCAGATTCCCCCACTGTTGGATAACAACTTCAGTATTGCTGAATGTCAACAGGAGGATTAGGACGGTGCTCTCTTCAGCTCACGCCATGCCTTGTTCAGAACATTTCATGTTCGCAGAATATGGCGATCACACCATTCACTGTATACCATGCGACTCAAGGAACTGACTGACCACCCTGGCTTGGTATTATGATTCACTAGTGTAAATCCCTCACGCACAGTGGCCATACTTCGACCAAACATGATCCTACCCCAAGATATGACAGAAACCCCTTGCCGCCGATGGCGCATCGCGATGAAGGTCTCGTTCCACTTCTCACCGGATTGTCTCTATAGTCCAATGCTCCTGTTATATGGGTGCAAAATTCCGGTGATCTCAACAGAAAAGAGCGCGTCCTTAAACTGTTGCTGATACCAAAGGATATGAATTGTTGTTCACCACACACGAGCTGCCCTATGCTGATGTTTAGGAGGAGGTTTTGACACAGGCTTTCTTAATATTACTCCACCGTCGTGCAGCAATTTTACACCGTCTGATCTGACAACGTTCACTCCGGTGACCCTCTGAATATCCTGGCGGAACGAGGTGCCAGTAGCAGTAGACTTAGGATGTGCTGAAAGCAACAAATATCGATCCTCCTCGCAAGTTGTTTATCGTGTCGATCAACAACAGTTTGTCTCTCTCTGAACATTTCCCAAACTCCGACTAATTCCAACACAAGCCGTAACATCTACTTGTCACCATCTTTCTTGCAGCAATGTCACAATTAGAACGCCGTCAGGAGAAGAAATGGGCACTCTTGCCATGTTTACTACAGTCCTACAGGTGACCTCTATACACCACAGAACTTACAAGTGGTGTTAAATTGATCGACACGATAAATGCCTTCTATGGCAGATATCGAAGCTGATGTGTATTTAGCGTCACTGTGTGTCTCAGACCTTGGCCTTCAGGGAATACTTTTAAGATGTTTGAGGCACAGTAACGCACCATGCGAAACCGTAACATGTAAATATTTTTAAGACCAAGGAACAAAATATAAAAATCGGATGCGGTTTGGTAGAGGGACTATACATAAAGATATTCTGGACTTCTTGAGGAACATTAAAACATCTGAATCCACCATCCAGGCTATAGCAGACTCGGTGCTAAAACAACTCATTTTTAATCGTCAGGCATCACCTGTATTCCATAACATGACTGTAAAATTGTTTAAAATTTCACCAAAAAGAGGACAGAAAGTACAACAGATAGCCATACCGGATATAATCATATAACATGCTTGGTAGAAAGCCAGCAATAAAAAATTTGCACAAAAAGCTTCACTGTCATAAACATTTTCTGTGTGAGCTGATTAGGAGGCCGATCGGTTACATTCCCTAACAGGGGCGGCGATCTGCTGGATATTCTCTCTCATATACAAGTGATAGATGTGTTTACTATAAGGGTTGGGTGTAAGTCATTGCTAATACTTTTATTGGCACTGATGCGGGATCTACCAGGCAAATGAAAATACAGTATACAGATTGGAGTGGGGACCGTAAGGAGCAGGGGAATGTAGAAAAATGCAGAATAAGTTTACCAGTTGTATAGCACGACAAGTGGAAAAGAGCGTAAGCTATATAAGTGCTAGTTCCGTCAGCTGGTGTGACAGAGATATCAGGGCGAGTATGAAAGAGTAGACAGCGAACGCGCTGTTACTATCTGCCTCTCTTACTATAAATAACTTTGTTTTTAGGACTTGCCATTACTTATCACACGGAGATGATGATGATGATTATGATGATGCTAGTGTTCAAACGGGCCTACCATCTAGGTCATCGGCCTCTAATGGTACAAAATGAGACGAAATATAATGAAAATGTAAAAGTCCAAAATTGATCCACCGACCACAATTCTAAACGTGATGATTAAATATTAATTTAAAATAAACAGCGGATCCAACTCACAATACTGAAACTTAAAAATTGTTCCCAAATTAATCCCCTCACTAGAATTCAAAAACACGACGATGAACAATGATTATGAACTTAAAAACAATCACTGGATCCGAGCCGCAATGCCCCACCTTCCAGGTAACTATCTTAAAATCCTCAATAGACTATGCTTGTTCTCTAAAAGGGTCCAAAATCCAGATCAACGGGCTCTCATAATGGTACTTCTCATGTAGCGGTATTAATCTGTTTTGCTATTTGCTGTACGTCGCACCGACACAGATAGGTCTTGCGGCGACGACGGGACAGGAAAGGCCTAGGAATGAGAAGGAAGTAGCCGTGGCCTTACGTAAGCATTTTCCTGATGTGAAAATGTGAAACCACGGAAAACCATCTTCAGCGCTTCCGAGAGTGGGGTTCGAACCCACCATCTCCCGGATGCGAGCTCAGCGGTATCAATCAGAAGTAACGTAGAGCCACATTATGGTACTACACACAAGTAACGTCTTCACACAGGTAAAGCAGACCTATGTTGTTTCTCACATACCGGCACCACTCATAGGCAACGGAAACCAATGGTGTTCCTCACTTAGGTGTACTAATTACGGGGACCCGAACTATCTCGTGGTGTTTCTCTCATAGTGAGTACTAATCACAGGCAAAGCCCACACCCGTGGTGTGTCTTACATAATAACACTAATCACAGGACCGAGCTCGATAGCTGCAGTCGCATAAGTGTGGCCAGTATCTAGTATTCGGGAGATAGTGGGTTCGAACCCCACTGTCGGCACCCCTGAATATGGTTTTCCGTGGTTTCCCATTTTCATACCAGCAAATGCTTGGGCTGTACCTTAATTAAGGCCACGGACGCTTTCTTCCCACTCCTAGCCCTTTCCTATCCCATCGTCGCCATAAGACCTATCTGTGTCAGTGCGACGTAAGGCAACTTGCAACAAAAAAATAGTCACAGGCAACGTAAGTCTGTGGTGTTCCGCATATAGTGGTACTAATCACAGGTACTGGAAACCCACAGTGAACCACTCTCTACTGGTACTAATCACAAACTTATTGTGTACGTAACATAGTGGTACTACCCGCAAGTAAAGGCGACTCATGGTGTTTTGCGCGTGATGATACTAATCAGATGTAGTCTCATGGTTCTTAATCAATGATCCCTTGGTCGCCCCTTGTAGTCGCCTCTTACGACAGGCAGGGGATACCGTGGGTGTATTCTTCGTCTGCGCTCCCCGCCCACAGGGGGTTCAACAAACGGAGATAATATATTTCCGATTGGATAAAATATCGTCCGCCTCTGTGGTGTAGTGGTTAGTGTGACTAGCTGCCACCCCCGGAGACCCGGGTTCGATTTCCGCCTCTGCCACGAAATTTGAAAAGTGGTATGAGGGATGTAACGGAGTCCACTCAACCTCGGGTGGTCAACTGAGTAGAGGTGGGTTCAATTCCCACCTCAGCCATCCTGGAAGTAGTTTTCCGTGGTTTCCCACTTCTCCTCCAGGCAAATGCTGGGATGGTACCTAACTTCAGGCCACGGCCGCTTCCCTCCCCCTTCCTTGTCTGTCCCTTCCAATCTTCCCATCCCCCGCAAGGCCCCTGTTCAGCATAGCAGGTGAGGCCGCCTGGGCGAGGTACTGGTCATCGTCTCCAGTTGTATCCCGACCCAGATTCTGAAGCTCCAGGACACTGCCTTTGAGGCGCTGATTCCGAGGGGAAAACCGACCCTGGAGGGTAAACACGTAAAGAAGAAGAAAGATAAAATATCATATTCCAACAAAGACATCAGCGAAAATCCCACGCTCCATACACTGGAACATTCAGTGTACAAGAGCCGACAGCACTGGTTGTTTAGGCCTCGATATTGCCAAGCCTTACACAGTGGATCTACGGCGCTTCAATGCTGGCTTAACGGAAATTTCTCGCATGAAGGCCAGACGAGAACTGACCCGCGGTCACTATTCGGCAACAGTGGGCAATCCTCATTTGGACTGGTTCGTGGGGAGACACTTCTATAGAGATTAGAAACCTATTGGTCTTGCATAACCAAGAACAGGAGAGCAGGAGGGAGTTATTCGAATTTCGCATTTCTAGCGGGGTTTCTCTTGGAGTCGCCGAGCTCTAAGATACAAAGCGACGAAACCGTCAGCCAGGAAATCCTTCTGCTACATAATGATCATTCTCAGAGAGTACAGTAAACCCTCAAAGTGGTCTCCTAGGTCGTCCACAACTCGTTACTAATGATGCGGGAGACGTCGGATAACAGTCACCTCACCATGTGTCAATTTTGCAAACTCATATTTGACATGGTTGGCAATGTCCTCTCATGTCCCAAGCCGTCTCCCATCCAGTACTTCTTTCACTTTGGGGATGAGATCAAAATCGCACGGAGACAAGTCCGGCAGGCATAGCGGGTTTTTCAGTATTTCCCACGGTGTTGTTGCCTCGTCACACCCATTGCGCACGGAGCCTGATTCACTACTGCTGTACCATCGCCCTATGCGTGGTACCAACGTCTATATACACAGGTTTGGTCATAATCCCACTATGGGACCAAAGCTCTCTACTTGCTATCTGCGTGTTATCCAGTGCAATGGGATTAAAGTTATTGGTTATTGCATCGCTCCAAATTGTAAAATCACGTATCTAAAGGGACTAGATTACAGTATTTAGATTCCCGAAAGATAAGAATAGGAGGGGAAAGTGGGTGCAGAATTGCGGACGTCGTAAATGGCAGCCAACAGAACATCTGCCTCTGTTTGAGGTTAGTATAAATTTCGCTAGAGACAAATGAAGTAATGAACACCAAGTTTATTCCATTTGCTTTGGTAAAAATCCTGTCTATTAAGTAATTTATATTGACCATATCTTGATTATAATCTTTTTCTGCAGCTTCGTATTGAGGAAAGTCAATTCGAAGTACAGAGAACAGATGGAAGGAAGCTGCTTAAATAGAATGACATCCATACACTCTTCGACTTTCCAAATCCCCCGAAATCATTCTCATGTGTCAGGAAGGTCTCGAACAAAACAGGCCTGCCTTCATTTTTTGTATATAAAATTGTGTTTGCCAATTTATTTTTCTTTCTTTCTTTCTTTCTTTCTTTCTTTCTTTCTTTCTTTCTTTCTTTCTTTCTTTCTTTCTTTCTTTCTTAATCCGTTCACCGTCCCAGGTTGTTGATTTCCCCTGGGACTCAGCGAGGGATCCCACCTCTACCACCTCAAAGGCAGTGTCCTCCAGCGTGAGATGCTGGGTTGGTAATACGACTGGGGTGGAGCATCAGTACCTCGTCGAGGTGGCCTCGCTTGCTGTGCTGAACAGCGGCTTTGTGGGGGATGGGAAGATTGGAAGGGATTGACAAAGGAGACGGAAGGAAGCGGCCGAATCCTTAAGTTAGGTACTTTCAGGAGAAGTGGAAAACAACGGAAAACCACTTCCAGGATGGCTGAGGTGGGAATCGAACCACCCTCTACTCAGTTGATATCCTGAGGCTGAGTGGACCCCGTTTCAGTCCTCGTACCACTTTTCAAATTTGATGGCAGAGCCGGAAATCGAACCCTGGTCTCAGAGGGTGGCAGCTAATCACACTAACCACTACACCACAGAGGCGGACTATAGTTGTAATAATTTTAATAATTTTGTAAATTCATGTACCTCAATGGCCTCTCATATCATTTAACATTTAGACAGTTTTCTTGATAGCGGTAAACTAAAATGTGCATAACCTATTCGATTATTATTATTATATACAAATTACACCACTCTATTACAATAATCTCTTGTCCTCTTCCTTTTTCCAACAGACCCCTAATGGAAGTGAGCTGTATATACCATTTCAAAAACCAGGCTTCCTCCTCTCACCACTGGATACCGTGGTTCAAATCCCGGTCACTCCATGTGAAATTTGTGCTGGACAAAGCGGAGGCGAGACAGATTTTTCTCCGGGTACTCCGGTTTTCCCTGTCATCTTTCATTCCAGTGACACTCTCTATTAACATTCCATTTCATCTGTCAGTCACTTATCATTGCCCCAGAGGAGTGTGATAGGCTTCGGCAGCCGGCACATTTCCTATCCTCGCCGCTAGATGGGGGCTTCATTCATTCCATTCCTGGCCAGGTCGAATGACTGGAAGCAGGTTCAGGATTTTCACCAGGCCTCCAGGTATTCTTATATTTCTGGCAATACCGGGAATCGAACTCGGGCGCGAGGACTGTATCTAATAACACTAACCGTTACGCTACGGAGGCGGACACACTGTTGTAATGTATTGCCGATTTCTAAAATTTGCATGTTTTCCTCTCACTGGGAATGTAGACTAAATTGCTGGCTGTAATATTTATTGGAATAATGTTCTTTTAGGCCTACAAACAGGCTAGCAACTGAGGTAATTTCTTATCTTCAGTTTACGGCCATTTTCCATAACCTTTTATGTCGGTTCCTCCTGTGTACCTATAAGTTACTTAGTTTTAGCCGTCCACACATTCTTGATGATTTTACTACTTTGTTCATGCTCAGGTACCGAAAATTAGTATACTAGCTCAAAAAATCGTCGTTGCCGGGACAAAACCTCCTACGTGATAATATTTTTGGAGATATACTGACCCGCAGCACATACAGTATGAAGAGCGAGAATGCCTTGACAATATTCACACAATATTGCACCTTAGATGACAGAACCTTACCGGCCAAAGTTCTAAACTAAAATATTTAACATAGAAGGTTTTGTCCCGGCAGCGACGAAATGTTATGAAAATTTTGTCATATAGTCTGGTTTTAATTCCATTGCAACTGTTCACAATTTATGAAACTCGAGTTCTTATAGATGGCAAAATATATATCTTAGGCCTATCATTTCTATATTAATCCGTAGGTTATAGGAAATTTATTAAGTGCATGTAGTCCGAGGCAAACAGAACTAATTCGAACATCTTTCGTGTTCTTACATACATTTCTTAAATCAGAAACTCGCCTAGGCCTATATGCAACATGGACATGTCGCAGAGATCGCCCACATTGAGCCCCAAAATGGTGGCTCCAAAATTAACCTGACCTGTGTATATAGACCTTCCCTGGTGCCTGTCCGATATACCATCTTATGATGTGCCCATGTAATAAGAGTGACATGCCTTCCAGGACATATACCCACTGCATGGTAGGAACGTGAAAAAAATAGTTGCTATGACGTATGTCGCAACCCTCGTTATTGTACACTTGTCATAATATTGAAAACATAAAGGAGTTTAATAGTTCCAGGCCAAACGGTGCCACACGGCTTATACGACAAGAAAAAACATGGATGAGCAATTGAGAGATAGCTGCCGTTTGTGTGAATGACGCTCTGATCAGCCCGCTAAATGTAATAGTGGAGCGTGACTACAATGTCGTTAGGCCTCGTGTCGGCCGTGTGATTAACAGCTGATCACAGGATGAGCAAGCCACAAGATCTCAGCACATTTGATCGTAGCCAGATTTTCGGTGCAGTAAGTATGGGACATTAGATTCCCGTAGAGGTACAGAACTCCCCATGTCACACGTGTCAAGAGTGTATTCTGAGTATTTGAATTCAGGCAAAATCACCGCCGTCAGGGTGAACAGCCACAGTTTGTTGATGACAGGGTTTGTTGTCGGCTAACTCGTACAGTAACAGAGGATACATGGGACACAGTGCATCAGACCACTCACGAATTTAATGCTCGACAATAAAGAAGTGTCAGCAGTCAATACCATCTAGAATCATCTCCTCGCAGTGGGGTACAGAAACCGCGCCCCGCTAGCGTACATCTTCTCATCGCACGTCATAAGACACAAGCATTGATGTGGGTAAAGAAACAGCGCCATTGGACACTCGAAGCACCGTAAATGGTCACCTGGACTGATCAGTCGAGGAACCAGTTGGTACTTACCGATAGCAAGGTAAGAATGCGTCGCCAAGCACATGAGGAAAACGATCCTTCTAGTCAGCAGGGTAGAAATCATACAGGTGGTGGTGGTGGTGGTGGTGGTGGTATCCTCGTATGGTCACATGGGATGAAATGGGGCCCCTAGTACACCTGTCAACATTCCTCACCAGTGATCAATACCGGAACCTGCTGCCAGACTATGTCCACCTATTTGCAAGCTTTCGGTGCCCTGAAGGTGATGCATCTGTCTATAGCTCCGAAATTGTCGCCAGTTCGTTCAATGAACAACCCACGTTTACCTAGCTCCCTTGATCATCATCCGGCGTCAATCCTATTGGAAACAACTGGAAGCCGTCGAGAAAAATATGCGCGCACTCCGTGCATTACGAGAGGCTGTGCAGTCGCCTTACACCAGCACGTCTCCTCAAATATTTCGGTGTGTTGTGGAGTCTACAAATTACACTGCGTTGCCAACATCATGCGGTTGAAAGTTGGTCCAACACGCTGCTTCCCAGGTTTCCAAGTGTACAATGTACTGTGTGTTAGAATGGGCTCAACTTATCACTACCGAAGTAGCTGCTCGCCATTAATGAAGAACGTCCGCAGAGCAGGAAATTATCATAACTGATTACGAGTTAACCTGATTCACTAAATTTTTGTAGAAAAGGTTATGTGTTTAGTCCCTGGTTTTATTTTTCTGTACACCAACGTACACAAAGTATTTCGCTTTACGTCCTACTAACTACATGTACAATTTTCAGAGAGCCAGTGTGGTGGTATCTTGTCTCACAGGAATTAATTTACATGAAAATATATTTACCAGTACGAGGCTGATGCATTCAATCAATCAATCAATCAATCAATCAATCAATCAATCAATCAATCAATCAATCAATCAATCAATCAATCAATCAATCAATCAATCAATCAATCCTGATCTGCATTTAGGGCAGTCGCCCAGGTGGCAGATTCCCTATCTGTTGTTTTCCAAGCCTTTTAAATGATTTCAAAGAAATTGGAAATTTATTTAACATCTCCCTTGGTAAATTATTCCAATCCCTAATTCCTCTTCCTATAAATGAATATTTGCCCCAGTTCGTCCTCTTGAATTCCAACTTTATCTTCATATTGTGATCATTCCTACTTTTATAAACGCCACTCAAACTTATTCGTTTACTAATGTCACTCCACGCCATCTCTCCGCTGACAGCTCGGAACATACCACTTAGTCGAGCAGCTCCGCTTCTTTCTCTCAATTCTTCCCAGCCCAAACTTTGCAACATTTTTGTAACGCTATTCTTCCGTCGGAAATCACCCAGAACAAATCGAGCTGCTTTTCTTTGGATTTTTTCCAGTTCTTGAATCAGGTAATCCTGGTGAGGGTCCCATACACTGGAACCATACTCTAGTTGGGGTCTTACCAGAGACTTATATGCCCTCTCCTTTACATCCTTACTACAACCCCTAATTTACCATCTCTAAACATTACCGGGATAAGCCACCTTGTAGAAATAGATGCGGTCTTAAACTTGCAACGAAGTACGTAACCAAGCCTGAGGGTACTGCCATGGAAAGGCTGACTTTAAAAATAAGAAAGTAATAAAGTCTGAGATCAGAACACAGTCTAAATGAAGCGTATGAAGATCTAAACCAGTTAATTCGTACCGAATTAAGATGCATATACAAATTACAATCACGTTGATTCATTTAGGCCGGCCACGTGGTGTAGGGGTAGCGTGCCTGCCTCTTACCCGGAGGCCCCGGGGTTCGATTCCCGGCTAGGTCAGGGATTTTACCTGGACCTAAGGGCTGGTTCGAGGCCCACTCAGCCTACGTGATTAGAATTGAGGATCTATCTGACGGTGTGATAGCGGCCCCGTTCTAGAAAGCCAAGAATAACGGCAGAGAGGATTCGTCGTGCTGACCACACGACACCTCGTAACCTGCAGGCCTACGGGCTGAGCAGCGGTCGCTTGGTAGGCCAAGACCCTTCAAGGGCTGTAGTGCCGTGGAGTTTGGTTTGGTTTGGTGTTTTGATTCATTTAACGGTACGTTTACAAGGTCTGTTTTGTTACTTGTGTAACGTCACATTAACATATGTTTGGGGACGACGTGGTTGGAAGGGGCTAGGCCTGAAAAGAAATTGGCTGTGACCTTAATTAAAGTATAGCACCGGCATTTTCCCGGTGTTAAAATGAGAAGTCACAAAAAACCGCCAACAAGGCTGCCGACGATGGGTGACGGACCCATAAAGCTATACAGGCCTCGTTACAGACCAACTCACTCGGTCTTACAAAACGTATTCATTACTCGCAGGACAAGTAATGGAACGTCATGCTGATATGACGTGCTGTGAATATTTTTAGAGTTCAAGCTACAAGGCGGTGCCTCGCCAAATATACTTAAAATCCAAGCCACGTTCGACTCTGACTGTCTAGTTTTGTCTATGCCACTGCTCTGAAATTGAAATACACCGCATACATCGTGATATGATTCAAGTATTATCACATAACATTCTAAAATTCCCAACTTGTCCAGAAGACTGCTATTTTTGCTTTACGTCGCACCGACACAGATATGTCTTATGGCGATGATGGGATAGGAAATGCCTAGGAAGTGGAAGGAAGCTACCGTGTCCTTAATTAAGGTACACCCCTGGCATTTGCATGGTGTGAAAATGGGAAACCAAGGAAAACCATCTTCAGGGCTGCCGACAGTGGGGGTCGAACTCACTATCTCCCGATTACTGGATACTGGCCGCACTTAAGCGACTGCAGCTATCGAGCTCCAGAAAACTGAAGTTGTAAGGGAGGATATGGAAATATACGTATAAAGTGCCTAAGTTAAAAAAAAATGAAATCATACATTTGTTGTTATGTTTGTGGGCAGCTGAATCATTTTCAGACGATGAAGGTTTCGAGACATGACAGAAGTAGTTAGGTACTGTAAATGTATGAAATTATACAAGATGTAACTGAAATACGACTTCGCAATGAGATTTAGAACAGAAGGGACTATTTTATTTTCTACTTCAAAGTATGTGGCATATTTAGAAATATCAGAAAATCTAACGTTTCCTTGTTAGTTGGCTAAGAGTGAAAGGTAGCAGCCTTGGACTCAACTAACATACAGTCGTGGCATTTGCTTGGAATGAAAATGAAAAACAACGGAAGACCATCCTCAAGACTGCCGATGGTGGAATTCGAACTATCACGCGAACACAAGCTTAGTACTAAACGACTCGTACCTCGTAGCCATCTCACTAAGTTTCTGCAATTGTGTATGTATGTCTTTTCTGTCCTCAGCTCAAAGGCCGGTTTTATCCTTAGCAGCTACGCCATTAGCTATCATTGATGGTCTAGGTATCACTGAAGAGGCATGCTAACGAAATGAGGAATGAAGTGTTTTCCCGTTGCTTTTCTTACTGAGGCAGAATTTGCTATTACATATCGGTCTGATAAGCCCTCTGAAATGCGTGCAACAACCACCCTATGAGCAACATTTTCACACCATTCATAGCAGGAACTGGCTGCATTAGGAATGGCATTATAGTACCGCTCACTTTTATGTTGTCAAAGCCAAGTATCAGACTAAGACTGGTCAATGAAAGTAACAACATTGCTCTCGCCTATACCAGAAGAGATAGTGTACTGTGAACACTAGGTCTCGCCAGCAAAGGCATTTCAATTTTAATTAATATAATTTTAACTGCAATTAGAAAATACAATACAAATGAGAGGTTAAGAAAAGAACGCACAGAGAGGGAGAGAGAGGGAGAGATAAAATTAAGACACTCAAAAATGTTTGTAATTGTTTACTCTACAGCACTGTCACTATACATAACTAAGATGCCGTAACTGTGTATGATAACCATTGGAAAAACAAATGTAGGCATGAATATTCTTTAAATAATATAAATATACTAAAATCAATCAAATCCAGTATAGTTTTAAAGAAAACAGTGTCTTTCGTAGCGGAGAGAATAAAATGGCATTTAATTTTCAAACTCTAAACCAGATTGGGTATGAATATTCTACAGATTTGTTCATCACTTTAAGTTGATTTTTCTCTTCTTATATCAAACAAAGCATAATTAGTCTTCACAATGATGAAAGCTTTCAAACTATTTTAGTCTGTATTTTTCGTCTGACCGTGAGGCATTTATTATTGGAAAGGAAACGCTTAAGACATGCATTAGACACCGGCAGTACCAAATATAATCTAATGTGGCATTTTACGTCATTTTATGTTCACATATGACATGTTCTATTTCGAGTAATATCCTATAACCTTACAAAAAGTTATGCAGATCTTAATAAATCGGGACAGTGTTAATACATTTATATACAATATTGCCGTAATATCTAACATAAAAATATCCACAACCTGTTTTCAGTCATCCAATTGGGTCAGGAATGGAATGAATGGAGCCCCCCTCTAGCGGCGAGGATAGGATTGTGCCGGCTGCCGAAGCCTGTCGCACTCCTCTGAGGCAATGATTAATGAAAGATGACAGCGAAAACTGGAGTACTCGCAAAGAAACACCAGTCCCGCCTCCGCTTTGTCCGGCACAAGTCTCACATGGAATCACTGGGATTTGAAACACGCAACCCAGCGGTGAGGCGCCAGTGCACTGCCGCCTAAGCCACAGAGGATTCAATATTTAACATTACAACACTCAAAAATGTGTGTAATTGTTTACTATACGGCATTGTCATTCTAACTACGATGCCGTAACTGCGTATGACGGTAACCATTGGAAAACAAACGTAGCCATGAATGAGTACAAAGCAGCCATATCGGTGGATGGAGTGTTTAGCATAGATCCAATTTCCTTCAAAGTAGATAAATGTACGAATTCGCATCGCAGCATCATATTGCAATACTCGATGTGCTATGAAAATCTTCCTACTTTCCTAGCTCGTATTTTGACATGATGCTTTTATATATGCATATTGTAAATAACTATTAGGACATCGATACATCTGTGAATAATTATAACTGTTCTGGTAGAAGTGGGATGAATTGAACCTACAACCTATTACCGGAATATTGCCCTGAAAAGGAGCTTCTTAATGTACGATTTTCTTCCATTTAATGACACCGAGCTAAGTGGCTCAGACAGTAGAGGGCTGACCTTCTGAGCCTAAGTTGATAGGTTTGATCCCGGATCAGTTCGGTGGTACCTGACGCCTGCCTCTTGCAGGTGGATTTACGAGCATATTAGAGAACTCTTGTGGGGAGTAGTCCTTACACCTCACTGTTTCCGAAACCATAAAAGTAGTTCAAGGGGCAGAAAACCTTTATTATTATTATTATTATTATTATTATTATTATTATTATTATTATTATTATTATTATTATCATCATCATCAGAATGTGCCCGTCATTGAAGGGCATGTTCATTACGATGTCACTGATGCCTGAGCGGTAAACGTGCTCAGTTTTAAGGAAGCGATCGGCACAGTCATTTTTCAAAAGTGCAGAAATGTGAGAAACCAATGCCCGTAATTTATCTTGTCTTCGCTACTTAATTATTGTCATCTTGAAATAATGTGTGACTGGAAACTGTAAACGTTTAACTCAACGCCGCTATAAGAAGAATAATGACGTATGGACATGAAGTCATCGCGATAGACTTGGTACTTAGAATTCATAATCGCCCAGGGTAATTTCAAAGTTAAAAAAAAACGCAATCGTACCGAATTCTTGCACTGAAGAAAAGTTTCTTACAGTTACATTCAGACCATTCTTGTTCTAGGATATTTATTGATAAACCCAACATCAAAGGAGATGTTTACTTGGATTTTCTTTTGTTTCCCACAAACACCTAGTATATTCAGAGATATTTGAAATGACATATAACTAAACACGTATTGTTGAATTGGTATATTCGCAATATAAAGTTTGGTTGGAATACTTCAAGAAGCTTTCCCGTTATAAGAGTGCAAACACACAGACAAACGAAACAATTATTTGTGTATTGGTCTTCGAACAGTCTGAAATATGCAAATAACGCCAAACGTTCTCTTTCAAGTAAAGCTCCTTATGATGATGTTAAAATCATGCCTGACGTTCTTGTTCTTTCAGAATCCACCGTAGGATTTTTCGAAAGAAAAGTACAAACTTTGAATTTGAAAACTGAAACTCTGATTTTAAGATATATTATTATTATTATTATTATTATTATTATTATTATTATTATTATTATTATTAATATTTTCGTGTGGATATTTCTAGCCGAGTGCAGCCCTTGTAAGGCAGAACCTCCGATGAGGGTGGGCGGCATCTGCCATGTGTAGGTAACTGCGTGTTATTGTGGTGGAGGATAGTGTTGGGTGTGGTGTGTGAGTTGCAGGAATGTTGGGGACAGCACAAACACCCAACCCCCGAGCCATTGGAATTAACCAATGAAGGTTAAAATCCCCAACTCGGCCGGGAATCGAACCCGGGATCCTTTGTACCGAAGGCCAGTACGCTGACCATTCAGCCAACGAGTCGGACATTATTATTATTATTATTATTATTATTATTATTATTATTATTATTATTATTATTATTATTATTAGACGATTATTAGTTAACTTACCATAAAACAACTATGATGAAGTACGTCTGTACCTAAATAGGATAGGCAGGGCTTCTCTGATATAATGTCTCAGCGAGGCCGTTGTGTAAAGAATAAAGTGTAAGTTATGTTCCATAGTAGTCATTGCGGTTACTACCGAATAATAACTGTAATAATCTGGAGCATAATAGGTGTGTAATTTCCTTGATGTCGGAGCTAACAATCCGGCAAGATCCTCCTTAGCTCTAAATCGCAAAAGTGAATGATGGGTTGTTTTGCTATGCAGATGATGATATATCACAGTACTTTGACCTCTCCGTTTGTAGCATGTCACATCTAGTCCTCCAGAGTTTATCCAAGTAGTTTTCTCAAAATGACATCAATCATGACTTGTGACCGTTGCCATAGAGACGCTACTGTGCCTGTCGCAGCTGACGTGCGGAACAAGGGTACTAATAATCCCACTAGGGCAAGCACGATCCTGCGGTGGATTCTGAAGGAACAAGAACGTCGGGCGTGATTTTAACACAATCATGAGGAGCTTTATTTGAAAGATGGATTAAGTCTTCCAGGAGGTATATACAGTACTCTAAATCTAAGACAAATATCGTTGTTCATCTATATTATAGAAAAGCCGCCTTGAGTGTCCGCCACTCTGACAGAGAGAATAAAATGTCATTGCGTGCTCGAATCTAGGCAATATCAAAATATTCCGCTGCAATTATACTTCTCAAACTTAAAAAAAAAAAAAATCGAAAATTTGTGAGAACATTTTCGCTTACCCTCCCCCATGGCGCTACAGCCCTTGAAGGGCCTTGGCCTACCAAGCGGCCGCTGCTCTGCCCGAAGGCCTGCAGATTGCGAGGTGTTGTGTGGTCAGCACGACGATTCCTCTCGGCCGTTATTCTTGGCTTTCGAGACCGGGGCCGCTATCTCACCGTCAGATAGCTCCTCAATTCTAATCACGTAGGTTGAGTGGACCTCGAACCAGCCCTCAGGTCCAGGTAAAAATACCTGTCCTGGCCGGGAATCGAACCCGGGGCATCGGGGTAAGAGGCAGGCACGCTACCCCCACACCACGGGGCTGGCACATTTTTGCTTAATTAGAGTTATTTGTGAAGACTGACAGATACGCTTCGATTCAACTCGTTCTTATTGATTCATATTAAGGAATTTGTACATCTTCGACTCTTAGCCCAGTGATTTTGTCCGTACAGGGTAATAATTACGTTTTACTGATGGTAAGTAATGTGCTTAAGTATGTATAAGGTAAAAATCTGAAATAGTTTTTGAACCTAAACAATATTATATTTTTAGCTCAGCTAATGTTAAATTATCAATGGTGAATGTTCACATACGTAAATAACAATAGCGGAGTCTCACATTTACACTAGAATAAAATGGTCTGTATATTTGCGAGGAAACTCACAGGTACAAGACTCCTGAAAGAAAAATAATCTGTGTAAATGACTTCACGTTTTCCAGTTTGTTGCATAAAAATATTTCTTGACATCGGAATGCCAGTGAACTACTTTGATTTCCGAAATATTAAATCTGTTCCACAAAAGCTGTGAGTGAGATTTAATGGACAATCATCCCATTCTAATACAAGTAACACCCCCCCCCCCCAGTTCGTTTTAGCTTTAGGGGAACTTAAAATACTCTTATTAATAATTTGGTACCTTTTAATCTTAAAAAGTCATTATGATACAGCAACTACTCCTTGAAAAGGATGATAAGATGTCTTATCAATAGGATGGGTTTCATCATCTACAATGTCTCATTCTAAGGCCAACTATTACTCCCACATGTGCTCTCCACAGTGTTATCGGTAGAGATGGGAATTATAGGCACAAATATGTTAGAATGCAAATGTATTTAACCAAGGCGCAATTGTCTTATACCCGCACGACGGTTCTGCAATGAGATTTGCATAACTATTAGCTATCTGAACTATCAGAACTCCTAAAATGTATGCAACTCACCGACGTGACTGTACAGCGGGTAGATTACACTTGCACCTTGTTCAAGTATGTTTGCATTCTAACCTACTCGTTCTCATAATTCCCTCTCTAGTTATCAGTCAGCCGAGCTTCGTAGGAGTGGCTGTTTGGCGCTCAGTCTAACGAAAGGAGTAATTCAGAGCTACTACAACCTACTTTCGAAACATCAGATATTTTTAAGTTCGTCTCTTGAGCTAATAAATTGAGAACATTAAAACTCAGTATCGAACCTGTTCTAGAGAATATATTCAGGAAGAACTATAATGAGGTTGTGTCGGAATACGGCCTGAGGGATTTTGAGCATCCAACACGTGAACATATTTATTATTGTAGTCGGATGTGAAATGAAAGAAGCTTCTTAAATCGAGAATCAAGAATAGAGAAATGTTCGATAAATGTTCAAGTTCTTTGTAAATGAATTTAATTCCACATGGGCCTGTTATACATTTACATTGTACTTTTAGACGTATTAGAAAATTACACATTACATTTAGAGATTCTTAGAAGCTATACAGATTAAAAGCAAATTACTGCAAGTTACTGATTTGATACAATCAGTCATCAATGATCTGCATTTTGGGCTGTCGCCCAGGTGGTAGATTCCCTATCAATTGTTTACCTAGCTTTCCCTAAAATATTTTCAAAGAATTTGGACATCTATCGAACATTTCCCTTGATAATTCATTCCAATCCCTTCATCCTCGTCCTATAAATAAACATTTACCCAACTTTTGCCCTAGTTTTAAAAGCTACACTCAAGTTTATTCGTCTACTTATTCCATGTCAACGCTCCACTAACAGCTCGAAGCATACCACATAGTCGAGCATCTCTGCTCCTTACTCCCAAGTCTACCCAGCCCAAAGTTTGCTACATTTTCCTAACACTACTCCTTTGTCAAAAATAGCCGCAGTAATCGTGCTACTTTCGTTTAATTTTTATCCAGCTCTCGTATCAAGTAGTCCTGATGAGTGTTCCGTACACTGGAGACATATTCTAACCGTGGTCTTACCAGAGATTTATGCGCCCTCTCCTTTACATCCTCATTACAACCCCTAAACGCTCTCATTACCATGTGAAGAGAAATGTGACCTTTATTTACAACCTCGTTAATATGATTACCTCAATGAAGGCCATTCCTTAAATAATAATAATAATAATAATCTTATGGCCTTAGCTACCGTGTGCAGACATTTCGATTTGACGCCATCTGGATATCTGCTCGTCAATTTCGACGTTCCGTTTTACTCTAGGTCCGTTAGATGGCAGACAGAGTAAACGGGATCTCTCATGGGCGTCTATGGCTGAGATTTAATTAATTTTGTCGGGTAAATACCAAATGTATCACCAGAGGTCTTTTACATGCAGACATCGTACGACATGGAGTGTCGAATGGACTGTTTTCCGCCCTTCAAAAATCCGACCACATCTGCCGGTTTTGAACCCGCTATCTTGGGATCCCGAGGCCGACACTCTACCACGGATCCACACCTAGGTATTTACAGTATTCATCACGAGGTACTATCACCTCATCAACACAATAATTAATACTGAGAAGACGTTTCCCCTTGCTAAAACTTACAACTTGACTTTTCATCCCATTTTCTGCTGTCCATTTCACATTGTTAGCTCCCCTGCATTTCCTATTGACAGGGTTGAGTAATCGTGGAGATCACGACAACCAGGACATGTTAGATAAAGAACTTATTTTGCTAATGCTCACGAAGTAATGAGTTTGGATTAAAATGTGTAGATAAAACAGTCGTGATATATCGCAAAATCGGGTTCCAAAAGCGAAATTTGAACACAATCGTGAATTGCCATGATCGAGTTGTTTTATAGCGAATTTCACATTGAGATTTTTTAAGTCTGTTTGCTGCTTGATTAAGTTTTGTTGTTTAATTTGATTCGTTGAGTTATATCCAGAAATAATGCTATGGATGAAGCAACTACGTATACTTATTTGCTGTAAAAGCAACGCATTATATTGTACGGTTATACAGGTATACGCTGAAAAACGAAATAGGTAAAGTTCTCTCCCGCAGGTGTTTTCCAGATCCCATTTATAAGACCAGGTAAGAATGGGATACGGGTGAGAATATCTTCCAATATCAACCAGTCATCCTTAATTCCTTTCTTGTTTCGTACCGTGGGATGGTTGTTGTGAAGATGGAACGCACATTCATTGCAGTTTAAGGTTAAATAAAACACGCGCAGAACAATACACTAAGGAAGGCTCTTATACAAGTGACGGAATCCTTTTCTGTGAGTTTTGTACGGTAATATCCGGATCGATTAGAAGCAAAGTAACACGTGTGAGAATGTCCACAAAAGAAAGAGGGAAAACTTGATAAACGACAATGAAAAGAGGAAGAGGCAGCTTTCCATCGGAAAGTGATTTTCCACTCCAAAATGGGACACAGATGACAAAGGGAAGTTTGTTATGGATGCTACAATGTACAGCTACACTTATTATCCGCGCACTTTTTAGTGATAGATTTTTGTACTCGTTGGAGAAGTAAGAAGGGTTCCGTCAATACTGCCAACTGAATGGAAATGAAATCTGAATTGAATCGATAATATGATCGATCGATATGAATTTTATAAACCTTTATTATTTTAAGCAAACAACTGTGTCACACACACAATATTTAATACTATATAACATTTCCCGTTGCGAAACTTGTTCCTAGCATGAATTCTATGGTTTGGCTTTGCTGTATAAACAACAACAGTACGAGTACTTAAAGTGTACGCCAGATGGCGCACAGCGATGATAAGCGATTCTTAGTTTGTGTTTCAAAGGTTGCCAATAAGAATCTCGAAGATAACCAAAGTCGACCGCTTCAGCACTAGGGTGTAAATCTATCACTAAAAAGTGCGCGGATAATATGTAAATCTCCGCCAAGTGTATCAAACAATCTTCAACAACCTCAGCTGACATCAATTATTTATTTATTTATTTATTTATTTATTTATTTATTTATTTATTTATTTATTATTTATTTTATTCATTTATTCATTAATTAAGTAATTAATTTATTTATTTATTTATTTATTGCTAGTAGGTTAACGTCGCACTAATACATCGAAGGTTTTCGGTGACCCTACATCAATATAAAAACATAAATGATAAAATTGGCGTCCGACTCCTGGCTGTATGATCAGCGTTGAGGCCTTCGGTTCAGACGATCCAGGGTACGATTTCCGGTCGGGTTGGGAATTTTAATCGCCCCAAGTAACTTTTTCTGCCTCGGGGACTGGGTTTTGCGTTTGTTCCAATATTCTTCTCTTCATATACGCACCAACACATCACACTACCAAGCACCATAGAAATACTAAATCCATCCCTCCATATAGAGTTTGTGTCTGGAAGGGCATCCGGCCTAAAACATTGCCAAATCCATATATATGTGACGCAGTACGCACCCGCGAGCCCGCATCTGTGGGAAAAAGTGATAGAAGCAAAAGTGATAAAATTGGCCTGCATAAAAATATTTACCTGCCTATCGATATCTATGCACTGCATGAGATCACTTTCTTAATCGTCCACATCGCTCTCTGGACTCCCTAGTCTTGAAAATGTCCTAAATTAAGAACGTACAGTCGAGAAATTGTCCGGCTCCTTGGCTGAATTGTCAGAGTAGTCGTCTTGGGCTCCGGGTTCGACTCCCAGCTGGGTCGGAGATTTTCACCTTAAACGGTTATTTCTCCTCGCGCGAGGACTGGGTATTTGCACTGTCCCCAACGTTCCTGCAAATCACACACACTACAACAACACGCAGTTTCCATACACGGCAGATGCCGCCCACCCTCGTCGGAGGGTTTGCCTTACAAGGGCTGTTCCAAGCTAGGAATAGCGACACGAAATTAGCCTACTTTTAGTCGAGAAATTGAACTTCACGACCCCATTGCCTTTGTCACCATACCCGGATATTTACTATTTCCCTAGTGCCGGTTATCACTAATGTATAATTACTACAGTTTATTGACGAACCACAATCAAACACTAATTCTATTTCTCAGGCGTTGGTAGCTCTTAAGGAACTTAAGTATATTGTTATTATTTTATCATTATTAACAAATACATCGCATCGAAGTTATTAGCATTTCAAATCTTTCATGAAATCGTTACAGGAATTTCGATATTCAAGCATGTCCATGTGTGATTTTACTTTTTTTAAAATTTCTTAACGTTGCACCGACATAGGTAGGTCATATGCGAGGGTAAAGGACTAAGAGTGGGAAGGAAGCGGCCGTGGCCTTAATTAAAGGTACAGCCCCAGCATTTGCCTGGTGTGAAAATGGGAAACGATGGAAAACCATCCTCAGGGCTGCCGACAGTGGGGTTCAAATCGACTATCTGCAGAATGCAAGCTCACAACTGTACGCCTCTAACCCCTTCGCCAACTCACTCGGTGTGAGATATATTCTACGTCAAAATATTTACGCATTTTTCCCCACAAACACCTAGTGTATATTGATTAATATCTTGTGTTATTTTTTTAATTTCTGGTAGGATATGCAACTTTCATTAACTGGGCCCAACATTGAGATGAGATTTCTGGGACTTAAAAACCCTGAATAATCAGTCAGTACTTTCAGTGTTACGATTCGCGACTGAGTTCTCCTGACGGAACATGTTCCAGTTGCTTGTTTACGCAGGTGGGTGAGGAGTAGCAGTTCTCAGCTCACGATTAGCTCGCTTATACCTCGGGGTAATGCCTCAGAGTGTTTACCACCTCGATATTCAAGCATGCCCGAGTGTTTGCCAAGCCGGCTGAAAATATACCACAACCGGCCACAAAGCTTTAGACTCGAGTTTCGACCTATGGTTGTGGCAACCCTTATTTAGAAGACAAACATAAATGAACATTTCCCCAAGAATTTATCTCATCTACAACAGTGAATAGCAATCATAGGACTCTGGTCAAATACAGTATTAATCTGACCTTAAAAGAAGAGGAATGAAAGAGAATACCTTCAAATTAACTTATACATCCCATTTAGCGCATTAATAAACTGTTACTTTTCACAATGGCCAGTGGTTATCACTCATCACGGGGACAAACTAGATAAGTGACTTCTTTTGCAGTAAGCTACTATTCTTTGACACTAACAAGTTAAGGCATTTCGTCATAATATTGAAGTAATAGCCAAATTTCACCAGATTATTCAAGAATACAAAACAGCCCCCGGTAAAAACCAGATAAGTTGAGTTGTCTTGTTAATATTCTGAGGCCGGCGGATGCAGAAGAGGGTCTTGGCCTACACGTAACCACAGCTGGTCCGTAGTCCAACAGCTCTGCACTCCGACCGGCCAACCGAGCAGAGGAGTGGGGCCGGGGTTCTGCAGTGGTTCTACACCTCTGTATTTGGGAGACAGAGAGGGGCTAGTCTCACACCATTGGCTGTCCTGAGAATAGTTCTCCGTGGTTTTCCATTCACCTGCACTAAGGCGAATGCCGGACAGTTTCTAGTATAGACCACGGCCACCAACCCTCTCACGTTCTCAGCACATCTCTTTCTCAAATACAAATCTCCTGGCCTGAGAGACGTCTGGGTGGCCCCACCTCCGCCTTCAGGGAAAGAAAGAAAACATTTAGTAGTAGTAGTAATATTATGAATACTGTCAAACAGATATGTCAGTTTGTCTTATTCTCTATGGTTATTGTGGACCTGGACATTATCGTCCTGTAAAGAATTGTTGATAGTGAATTTGCACAGCTGCTTGCGTTAAACAGAACTATAAAATTTCACTAGCTAACAATGCACAAATGTTATCTACACGCTTTAGTTTTGACTAGTCCACATAAAAAATAGGACCAGTTTCATTCGCCATTCAAAGCAGGTACAGAACTTCATTTATTTTTTGAATTAAACCAAATCCAACTAAAATCATTGTTTAAACAGCTGTTCCATATAACGCAGAATGGTTTGACAACATTCAGCGAATCGGCGATTTCATATTGCTTAAAAACATAAAACTGCTTCACCTGAGAATTTGAAATTTTTAACCTATCTTGTTATTCCCTGATATGAGTGATATTAACGCACATGGTCAACGTAATGACTCCTCAGTCATGTGCTTTGAACCTTCTATCAATCAGCTCTTCGGCTCATTTCCGTCCGATGTCTAGGTTAGTTCAGACCAAATATATTTTCGGGTAGCCTACTTAGGTTTAATATAATCACCTCTGACATTCATTCGACCAAAATATGAAGATTTCTAAGTTAATTTACACTGGCGATCTATATAAATCGTGTAAGGAATGCACACGTTATATGGAATTAATGAACACCTACGAAAATTGAAAAGAATAAATGCAAGCTTCTAATTTTACATCACTGTTGATATCGTGTCCACCGGGCGAGTTGGCCGTGCGGTTAGGGGCGCATGGCTGTGAGCTTGCATCTGGGAGATAGTGGGTTCGAATGCCCCTGTCGGCAGCCCTGAAGATGGTTTTCCGTGGTTTCCCATTTTCACATCGGCAAATGCCGGGGCTCTTCCTTAATTAAGGCCACGGTCGCTTCCTTCCAACTCCTAGGCCTTTCCTATCCCATCGTCGCCATAAACCTGTGTCGTTGCGACGTAAAGCCACTAGTAAAAAATATCGTGTCCATAGCAACGGGACCTCCAGTTTTACGTGGACTCAGAACCATAGGAACGTGATTCTTTCATTCGTACTGCGACCACTTTGGTGACAGCCTAGTGGAAATGCCACTCGGCTATTACGCCCTCAAAGTGAAATGAAATACGTATGAGTGTAAAATACAATATAAATGACACAAAATTATGAACACCTGGGAGAGGAAAACCGTTTCCATTTCAACTCCTAGTCAGTTACTCAATAATTATATTCATTATTTATGTTCAATGTATGATTTTAAATTATCTGAACTGATCACCTGCAGAAATTAATTTCGAAAATTCACCCGTCTGGGCCAATCGAAAGTCCTAAGTCATTGCGTAAATTCTCGAAAGAGCCAAGAACAGAATCCGGAACCTTCGGGTAAGGGAAAGAGCCATTTAGTACATACAGGTTCATTGGGTTTATCTATTAACGCAAAAAGAGAAAATATTACCCAAGATCGGTCTTAGTGCATAACGCATATTTTCCATTGAAATCTTCAATCGATACAGGACTAATGCAGTCCTCACTTTGTGCTCTCTTTTTTACCACTTAATGTATCATCCCCCTCTACGAGCTAAAATGACAGTGATTGTTGACTCTCACTAAAATTCACAGTAGAACTCTTCTGTTGAAGATTTTCCAGGCAAAGTACGTAGCATGTGGTAAGTATCTGGAGAAACTGCGTCTTTCAAGTCATGTGCTGTTGTAATTGAAGTTCTAGTAAACAATCCACATGTCTAATCTGCCTTTACTAAGGTGGTCTCGAAGGAATTGGGCCCACAACATTCCTGGCAGCTGTTCACAGACAAGCACTGTGTAGCCTGCATGACGCTTTTGCTCTGATCGATGTTTAGCTCATTTGCTCGTTAAGTATTTTATATAGTCTATCTATGTTCTTCTTGGTAAATAAATGTAGCTTTCCCGTACATATATAAAACAAGGCTCTTTAACCAGAAATAAAAAGAAAATACTTTACATCATGTATCAACAACAAAGAAACTACTGTGAGACCCTATACTACTTTAAAAATATAGATTTCTTCAAACTTTCTGTATTATGTCGTTATATTTAATGTAGTTTTACGCTCACGTAAGTTCCTAGAACATAACACAAAGCTTGTATAATAAATTGCGGCTTGGACGTGGCAGTCTGTTCCAGCAACGGTTAAGAGTAAACAAACATACCGAAGGGAAACATTCTTAGGCACTTTTTACTTTATACCGTACTTCATAACAATGGCCATCGTAAACATCTTGTACAGTACTGTACAATTTTCTTCCTTAGTTTCTTACATAATGTAAGTTTACTAAGGTTTTTCTGCTAGTGGTTTAATATCGCACTAACACATTGAAGGTTTATCGGCAACGCAAGGATGGGAGAGGGCTAGGATTGGGAAGGAAAAGGCCGCGGTCTTAATTAAGGTGCAGCCTCAGCATTCGTTTCCTGTAAACATTGGAAACCACAGAAAACATCTTCAGGACTGACGACGGTAGGAATCGAACCCACCATTTCCCACATGCAAGGTCACTGCACAACACTGCACAACATAAATATGGTGACACGTACTTTAATGAATTATCTCACTTATGGCTAGTTTTGCAATGTGCTGCCAGAATTCAAGCCAATGGACACGCGGGTCGTCATATTCTTGGACTAAATATTACAGATCTGTCGCTGTCTGTATAACGTTTCAAGAAAATACGAGAATTCTCTATTGCGCTTTAAGTTTACTGAGGTATAAAAATGAGTTACTACGAGAAGGAAGGTCTGTGCTTCGAAGACTAAATAGGAAATTGGTTATAAATGACAGGAAATTGAAGTTTTTAACCACTCCAGAAGAATTCAAACGTCGTTGCAGCAGAATTTTATACATTCGCTGTTCTCGGTCCGTGTGCAGTCAAGATTATAACATTCTACTCTATGTTCTGATTTTAAGATTTTTTAAAAAAGGAATGCAACACCTCTGGATCCCAAGTACAACGGATGGCTCCTAAAAGTAAGCAATAGTGAACTAGACCAAAATAACATTATAGAAATTTCACAAAATCAGATTCATAGCGTTGACTCCGTCGAGTGCGGTGGTATTAATGAAGAATTGGTAATGCCGGGCTGATGGGCTCAGACGGTTGAGGCGTTAGCCTTCTTACCCCAACCTGGCAGGTTCGATCCTGGCTCAGCACGGTGGTTATTTGAATGTGCTCAAATACGTTAGCATCGTGTCGGTAAATTACTTCACGTAAAAGAACTCCTGCAGGACAAAGTTCTGACACCTCGGCTTCACCAAAAACCGTCAAAATGTACTTAATGGGACGTAGAAATATTATTATTATTATTATTATTATATTATTATTATTATTATTATTATTATTATTATTATTATTATTATTATTATTATTATTATTATTAGAATCGTTAGTACAATTTTCTGTTGGATTTCTTACCTCTTTTCATGCATCAGCCATTTCCTCAGAAGTTAGAGTTAAAAGTTGGATGTTTCGTAATTCTTACAGTAGGCGCCAACTATAAGCTGTTTTTTGCAGCACCCCCGCTAGACATATCTTCATGTAGATATTCTGACGGGTTCAGCATCACGGAGAAAGTGTTTTATTCCAAGAATAGATCTGGTACCACCTAATCCTGACAGATCGTTCCTTCTTTAACAGCGACAGTTTCCTCTAATTTTAGCCTTCTCTGCCACAATAATCAAGTCACAGGGTCAAAATTTACATACAAGTGAGATAAATCTCTCTGCTCTGGTGTTTAGCCATGCATAACTACAAAGTACCAATATAAGAATTCACATATTCATAGACGTCAAAATACAACTCCTATCTACAACTACACTTAATACGGTTCATAAAAAAAATGTTGTAACACCTGTTATGTTTCTATTCAAATGACATGAACAATTATGACATGTAACGTGGGAAGTGCAACTTCCTTCATAAGATACATTAACGCGTTCACTTCGAGACTAATAATAATAATAATAATAATAAATAATAATAATAGGATCAGGATGATGTACGTGTAGTGCACTTGCATTATATATACTAAATAAAAACAGTCTTGTAAATCCCTTAAGGGGGGGAGTTACACACTTGAAGGTAAAAAATTGCACTTTAATGATGCTAAAATGGTTAATAGACTTCGCTCTTTCTAGTGGTGAAATAATTTTTAATATATCTGTAATAGTTTTCGGGAAACAACAAAACATATATATATAGGTGTCAGTTGATCTGAAGTACTGCCAAGCCCACGTGTCAGCACCGAATCTGTTTGAATTATTTCGCTCCTTTTGAAAATTGGCGCTACTAAATCTCTCTCAGGCATGCTCCGTATTACATTTCTCTTTGTATATGAGGAACAGGAAGTCACGTGATGCTTTTGTTTGCAAATATATCTTGGTTCCCGCGGTAACCGAGCGCATGTTATTTTGAGAGGAAACGTTATAATAATTCGCCTGTGCTTTAGTACAGATTTTGCAAGTGGTTGTTCTCAGAACTTTGAAATGGGAAAACGCAAAGCAGTATATAGGCCTAAGAAAGCGAATGTCTGTGAAAATAGGCATACGACTGCAGAAAATAACATTCGTGGTTCACCTAACCTAAATAGTGTCTCAGCTAAGAAGCTTCTGTAAGACTGTGGCAATAGCAGTAGTGGTATATTATTTTAAATGTAAATATTATGTTCGAACAGTTGGGAAGGGGTCTTCGGTGTGTATGTGGGGAAAATGTGAAACTCAGTGTACATAAAGGTTGTAATGCGACCATAGTGTGCAAGAAATGTGGTGTATTTGGTTCCTTTTTCAGTTGCCATAAATTAGGAAAAAATAACTGGCTTTATTCCATAAACAGGCGTATAATATATGCTATGAGATTTTAGGGAAAATTTTAGCAGGATTAGGTATGTTTTGTAGTCTAATGAATTTACTACCACCTGCGAAGAAGTCTACTTACACACTGGTGTACCAGAGAATTCTTGCTGCCACCAACCAAATAGCTAAAGTATCTCTAAGTAAGGCAGCTGAAAAGGAAGCAAGTTTTACAGACAGTAGGGATATATCTGTAAGCTGTGATGGCACATGATTAACGAGGGGTCACAGTTCATTACATGGTGTGTGCACTGTTACAAGAGCAAAAACTGGAAAAGTGATAGATATTCAGGTTCAGATTCTGTCATCGTCTTACAAAGGATGTGATCAGTGGAAAGGCAATACTGGCACCCTAGCTTATCAAGAGTGGTGGGAGACACGTGAAGAGGTCTGTGACATCAACCACAAAGGAAGCGCAGGAAGCATCGAGGTGGAGGGAATGAAAAGGACTTTCAGTCGAAGTGTAGCCAGTCATAATTTACGGTGTGTCAATTATATTGGGGATGGAGATACCAAGAGATACAAGGCTTTTTCTGATGACCAGTCATATAGGCCAGATATTCATATAATGAAAGTGTTGGCCATGTCCAGAAAAGGACGGGGTCTCAGTTGAAGAAAGTGAAGAAGAATACTAGATGAAAAGAGCTGAGCGAAGGGAAGCCACTCGGTGGCAAGAACCGGCTGACTGATGCTTTGATAAATACCCTCACTGTCTATTATGGGAATGCCATTATAGCTAATAGTGTATCTGTATATAATATGAGAACAGCTATCTGGGCCATTTGGTACCTCAAAGCATCCACGGATGATCAGCCACAGCATTAATTTTGTCCAAAAGGTCTTGACTCCTGATGTCTTTACCAGCAGGCTGTGGTACAAGGCACTGCAGATAAGTGTAAGCATAACAATAATCTTTCCCCTGCAATTATGGAGATAATTAAACCAGTTTTGAAGAATCTTGTGAAAACAGAAAAGTTAATAAGATGTGTTTGTGGTAACACACAAAGTAATAACGAGTCATTCAACTCTAAAATCTGGAAGATATGCCCCAAAACTATGTTTTATGGAAGAAAAACTGTTCAGATTAGTGTTAATGATGCTATTATGACTTTTAATGATGGAATGAGGCCTAGAATTAAAGTGTTGTAGCAGTTAGGGCTTGTGGTTGTGACATATTGCTCCCAGTTTCTTCAAGATGGAGATTAGAAACGCACACTTTCTCAAAATAAAATGGTTCTAGAGACTACAAAAGAAGCGAGGAAATGCAAAAAGAGACTAAGGGTTGGAAGGGGAGGCCAAAATGAACCAGAAATAGGACCCGGTGTATGCAGCAAGGGGGTTTTAGTGCACATCCAACTCTTTGATATGTTTATCACTCATTTTCTCAAGCTTCATATATTTCCTAATTTTATTTAAATATCAGAAATAAATATTGTTTCCAGTGTTATGTTTTAGTTTCTAGTGTATGTCGTAGACTTGGGTCTTACAAGCAACACAAAACAAGAAATATATAAATAATTAAATAATTGATGTAATTATTGTGTAAACGCTGCCTGACTGCACAAATTACACCAGAATGTTTTGCAGTGTATTGATGACCAATGTATAATATTTTTAACATTTTAAGAATGTCTTAACGATATATAATTAATAAACATTAAACCTGCAAATTTTTATGTTTTTAAATCATAGGGCTGCAGAAATAAAAAATATTGAATTACATTAAATTTACACTAGTGAATGGTGTAACTCCCCCCTTAAGGGCTATGGTCTCCTACAATGCAGGCACAGTGCTCAGTTTATCTCATCAGGTGGGCAGGTCCTGAGGAACATTATTCAATAGGTTTTTTCCTAGTTTGTGTCGTTAAAAGGAGTTACTGCATGTTGTATACTTGTATCGTCTTACCTCAGAGTTGTTCTTTCCTATTTTGTTTAGTAAAAACGTACTGCTACATGTTGTGTAATGGTAGGTCCCGTGGTCTATTCCCGGCCAGGAAAGGGATTTTTACCTGGATCTGAGGGATGGCTCGATTTCCGCTCAGCTTACGTGATTACAATTGAGAAACTATCTGACGGTGAGATAGCGGCCCCGGTCTAGAAAGCCAAGGATAATGGCAGAGAGGATTCGTAGTGTTGACCACGCGACACCTCGTAATCTGCAAGCCTTCGGGTTGAGGAGTGGTTGCTTGGTAGGCTTCAGGGTTGTTGTACCAGAGGGTTTGGTTTGTTTGGTAGCATGTTGTAAACTTGTGTAGTCTCACTTCCGAGTGGTGTAATGGTATCTTTCGAGATCAGCACTTCGTAAGTTTCCTTCTTTGTGAAAGCGTACCCTGCACATTTCGTTCTTGCATGGCTTCACCTGAGAGAGTGCGCACGCGCGCGTGTGTGTGTGTGTGTTTGTGTGTGGAGGTGTCTCCCCACGTGGAAATGTTCCAATACACTTCCCTTTCCTTTCTCCACGATGTTCTTGATGACGACATAAGATCACCACTTCGTGCGAACGTCTTAATACCTACTTGACACCTGCCGTGCTGCTCCCTGTGTGATCAGAAGATGACCATCAGGATTTCCTCTTCGAGCAATTGTACTCTTGTATATCGTAAACTTCACTCCCGTCCTGAGGTCGTACTATAACATACTTTACACTTGTGCGACGTCTCTCCACAGAGTGCGCGATGATGATTTTTAAGTTCACCACTTTGTGAAAGCGTCTTGTTGCATTCTTGGCTCTTGTACTTTTTTTTTTTTTCGGAATGATCAGGAAGGTGACTTTCAGGTTTCCCCTCTTCGTAAAGTGCATTGGTGTATATTTCACTCTGGCACAATTTCTATACTATGCATTTCAATCGAGGTAGTGTATTACAGGTCTCGAACCGAATGCGTATCCCGTCTGACCCCCTTATTCCTAAAATCTCTTACTGCCTGATCCACATTCTACATTTATATTGTCCGTGGCTAATCACCAGAAAGTGCGAGTCGGTGCTGCGTGCGAGGAAGGAGAGCACGACAGTGCAAACAGCTGAGGACATCTGCTTTAAGCATACAAACAAGCAAGAAAGCACATAAATATTGGTGAAAACATTACGATCTGCAGGTCGATGGCAATGTTTCCGAGCAAAATTCGCTCACAAAAGCGTTATGCAAACTTTTTCCACTGACGGAAAAGTATGCATCATAAAATTGAACCAATCTGGATGGAAGCTATGTTTTCCATTGCATGTCATATCTTCACTGTTCCTGGGGACGTTATTTGGAAGACTTAAGACTCGAGTATTCAACCACACGGGCTTACTTCACTTTTTTCACTATAATTATTGCTTTTCCTACAGGAATAAAAATGTTTAGTCTATCTGTACACATGAAACATTAATTCAATGTGCTTATTGTCATATTCATATTTATCAGGATTCATAAAAATGTATAATTACTAATTGAATTTATACCGGGAGGTACACCACAACCCCCTAATTTTAAAAGAAGCGCCTTAAGGAACGCTATCTCTCTAACAAAACGTAAAATAGCTACGGCAGGAAGTTGGGACATTGATCAGAAAATGTCACCAGTTAATTATTGACTAATGTTTTCTTTTGAAGTTGCCTAAACCAACTGGATTTATCTGTTTCGTTTTGGTTTGAACTTTTCTCCATAGATGTCTTTACAAAAAAATGTGGTCATGCACTCTGGTGTAAGACATAAGAATTAGTGATTTAAAGAAGTTTTGTGTTCTTATGTTTCCCAACTAAATTAATGTTCATTTATTTTGTTATTTCAAGGTTTGAAACACTTCTTTCTCATTCCGCCAGTTTTTTAATCTGGCAAATAAATAATTTTCTCTAATTCTTTTTCAACCAATCACACAATTCTTGTACCTTCTGAATTTTCCAATAAAATTGAGAGGGTGTGTCCGGATTCAGTCCAGAACACTCTCGAACCGTCCCCTCGCGTATATAAGCTGCGGCCTTTCAGGCTACCTTGTCTTTTGATCGCCGAATTTCTGCCCAGGTAATGGCACCAGTCATATCTCTCTGTAGCTCCCTCCGCAGACTTACACGAGGGGAAGGTTCTAATTTCTAACTATGTAACCTCCTGTTTTCTGAAATATAAAATTTTTGTAAAGCGTAATTAACCTTCATTCCAGTCACCTCAGAAGCTTGGGATTAGCCTCTGCATCATCGGGCCGTGAGCCCAACTAGGGTTTTATATTTAATTTCCTAGGAGGGCAAGTGTACGCCTCCATTCATTTTGTGTCCGGGCCAGTAATTAACCTGTTCTTCTTTCCACGAAGGCCCAGTAGTTTGGGTAATTGATACCCCCGTGTAAAAATATTAAAAGTGTAAGTGGGCCTAGAGAGGCCAGAAAGTTGTAAGATTTTTGGTTTAATGTCGCCCTAAATACGCTGTAAGAAATTAGGAGCATAGTCTCCTTGGTTAATGCTGGAGAGCATGTAAACTCCTTTCTTAGATTGCTGTAATATTGAGGGGTGTCTTTGGAAGGCCGTATTTTCTAGCTCTTGTTAGATTTCTCTTTGTTTATGTAAACACTAATTGTCGATATTGTAAAATTGGAAATTAAGGGCTTGAAGCCCAAATCTGTTAAATTCTCTGATTTTGGGTTTTCCTATTCTTGTTTCAAGATTGCTATTTGTACCTCTCTCCTTGTTATCTCACTCAGTGAAAAATTTGTTAAGTTTGTGATTTCAAAAGAAATATAACCTTTAATTTAAAGTTTAAAATTTATTTTTGATATCGTAGATAGACCCATTCAGGCCCACACCTTCTCTCACCTCTCTCTGAACCACGGAATCTCTCCGTAACAGAACTCAATTCAGAAGGCCCATAGCGGGAGACTAGCGCGCACTCTACAGGTATGTTGGCAGTAATACCACATCTGTAACTCAAATTCCTGTGAAGAGAACAAGAATAATTACAGGAAAAACATCGGACTTGAAATCCGAACGTTATACGGTAGGTATCCACCAACTGCCCATTTTTCTTTCTTTGTGCATTTAACATCCCTTCGGCATATACTGTATAGGGTAACCCGGGAGGAAAGGGAAATATTATACTATATGACAATATTAGTAATTGTGTTCAAAAATTCATAAGAACATGGGGTAATAGGGGACGGTTGTCGAAATAGACCCGTTTGAATGGTGAGCATTGATAACCAGGGAAAATAAGTTTATTGTTTTAATTGCTTTCCTGTTTTTTCTATAGCAGTAATAACAAGGTTACATAACGTAACCTTTTTGTTTCATGTGGTCCAGTGACAAAGAATTCACAATGATTTCATAATAAGTTATCAGAGATCCGACCATTGACCTCAAGGCATTTGCCAAATCGCTGAAGAATATGACGTGTTTCCCGTCGAAGAACAACCTTGACGTTCCCGTACGCAGTAAAGGCATTCATTATGCGAGAGAGCAGTTCGTCTCATGTACTAACTTTTCTTCTGTAGATTCCTCTCTTCACTCAACCCCACAAACAATAATCTAAGAGGTTGAGGTCGGGAGACCTGGATGGCCAGAAAATGGTGCTACCACGACCAATCCACCGATTAGGAAATGTGGTATTGATATTGTTGTGTACAAAAGCAAACACTTGTACAAACACGAACTTATTTTTTATTGATTCACCAGTACACAAGTATTAATTAACTTTAAATTGCACTGAAACTAAAGGTTGTTCTTCCTGATGATCATGAAAATTAACTGTGTTCATTGTGTACAAAATGATGCTATTAGTGGGAATGACTGTTGTCAGTTCCTGTGTGTGCTTTAAGTCACAATAATATTCTCGTTGCCAGAACACAAACATTAAGGGAAGCCCCATCTTAAAGAACATGAGATCAAGAGTAAAGAATTAAGTCATTCTGTACAATGTTTAATGGGACACAGAATATTTCACGGGAATGCTGAGAGCAAAGAAGACCACAGTGAAAGGGAGAAAGGGAATGGCTCCTTACGAAGTTATGCTTGCGCGTGCAGAGGTGAAACTTCACGACCTGTGTCGGTCCACCTGTCCAGACAACATTTTCAAATAGGGGATACCCTACGTGGCTGGAGTACAGTGTAGACAGGTCGGCGTACGACAATGTGTCGCAGCTCATCCTGTAAGCAAATTTCTACTGAAAATTGGCGTGACGTCATTATCCAGTGCTGCACACTGCTGTGATGTCTGTAGGTGTAGGCATGTGGCGCGCATTTCGATAAGGGCATCACAACAGGTATGATCCATTACCTGGAGCCAATGAGGCGCTCCATCATGCTGAATGTACAAAACAAGACATGTAGCCCAAGGAACATCATTGAATAGTTCAGTTGATGTACGTTGCAAAAATTGCCAGGTACCTCGCCCCATTCATACGATTGTCCAAAACAATGGGGCCTATCAGCCGATTACCCAACATACCACACCACACCTTAACTGAGTAACGTACTAGAAGATTCGTGTCTACAATACCATGTACATTCTGGTGACTGAGGCTTCATATTGACCTCCTATTTACATGAACCCTTTCGATCACAATGGCCAGTACAACTACATCCTAGAATATTGCTCTTTCCTCACATGTCACCCTGTATACTCGAATGAGGTAATAAGCTGAAGGTATATAATATTTACAATTCGTTTTACGTCACACCGACAGAGATAGGTCTTATGGTGACGATGAGGTGGAAAAGGCCTACGAGTGTGAAGGAAACGACCGTGGCCTTAATTAAGGTACAGACTGGTGTAAAAATGGGAAATCGCGGAAAACCATCTTCAGGGCTGCCGACAGTGGGGTTTGAACCCATCATCTCCCGGATGCAAGCACACAGCTGCGTGCCCCTAATCGCACGGCTAACTCACCCGTACAGTATATTTCATGTACAATATAATTACTGCTATGGTCAGTTACAATTAGTACTATAAACACAAATTACAGCTGAACTTCCCGGCTTACACCAACATGCTGTCGGTAACTTTTTGAATATTCCTTGTTAGTCGTAATTAGTAATATTCTACGTTAGGCTCTCCTTTTCTTTCTTAATCTATTTACCCTCCAGGGTTGATTTTCCCCCCGGACTCAGCGAGGGATCCCACCTCTACCGCCTCAAGGGCAGTGTCCTGGAGCGTGAGACATTGGGTCGGGGGATAAAACTGGGGAGGATGACCAGTACCTCACCCAGGCGGCCTCACCTGGTATACTGAACGGGGGCCTTGGTGGGGGATGAGAAGATTGGAAGGGACAGACATGGCAGAGGGAAGGAAGCGGCCGTGGTCTTAAGTTACGTACCATCCCGGCATTTGCCTGGAGAAGTGGGAAACCACGGAAAACCACTTCCAGGATGTCTGAGGTGGGAATCGAACCCACGTCTACTCATTTGACCTCCTGGGGCTGAGTGGACCCCGTTCCAGCCCTCGTACCACTTTTCAAATTTCGTGGCAGAGCCGGTCATCGAACCCGAGCCTCCGGGGGTGGCAGCTAATCACACTAACCACTACACCACAGAGGCGAACTAGGCTGTCCTTCTGTCCTTAATTCCTTACCGGATTCAACAACGCACAGCCAGTACCACGGGACAATTATTTATTCTACCGAGGATAAAAGAGTTGTGGCACAGTTTTACCACGAGCTGGGCACAGTAAATTTTCATTTGCCGCAGGAAAGAGAGCGGTGCGTGACCGCTCAGCTCTCCAATTAATGTGACAGTACTGTAACTCATAGTGGGCTGTCACAAAGCTCGAGAGAACGTTAAAGGGATTGTAGTTAAAAGACTCACGTTGCTCGTGAGACTACCACATGTAGATGAGCGCGTAACATTCTCACAAAGGATCTGTTTGGGTTCGACCAGATAGATAGCAACTGAACCTCAAAGGATGATCAATAATGGTAGTATTAGGGCTTGTTTGTCGAGTACTGAAAATTCCGCCAAGTTTTCATTATAATAAATATTAGTGCAGAAATGTTATATATTGAATGTACCATACCTTCTACATCTCAGCTGGTGCCAGACAAGTATAATATTCCCTTACCTTTGTGGCGTATTTGTCAATGTGGGGTGCTAATAAATATTATGTTCATACAAATGGCTAAAAGGACGAAAATCTTAGTATAGATAATGATAGGATGGTCGGCCCACAACATCAAAGATCGTCAAACGGTAATCATTAGGGCACTATAACGCTGAAAGCAAGCAAATGTTATTTCACTGGTGGTGACTTGTCGGACCACGGAAAGGCATGGGCTTGATGCTTCGTTGGGTCAAACCTAGTATATCAGACTTATTATTCATCAATCAGCAGAGTCAGCAGACGCCACGGCGGGCTAACCGAGAGGGCTGTCCGTGCTGAGTACAATGTTCAAAATATAAAAAAAAAAGAGAAGGAAAAGGTAAAGAGTGAGAGAGAACGTACAACGAACCAAATGTAAGAAAGGTGGATTGATTTAAAACAAATTGTATTTAAACTTCAAATGACTAGAATAGGCAGTGTATAACAAACAAAGAATGGGAATTACAAACATTTAGCAAGGGCTCAGCCCGTTTGACAACCAAAATACAATCAATATGAATAATAATTAAGAATTCTTGGGAATAACGATTATGATTTTCAAGAAAAGCCCAAGACCAGAGTTCGACAGAAAAAACCAGAATTAGCACCTATATAAATATACTACTACTTTTTTTTAAAAATCACATTGGATAAGAATCAAAGGGAGGGGGGACATTAGTATATTTGGAAATAATGATTTAAGGCCACCCTTACAATCTTCATTTGAAACCCAAAAGAGGGCAAGAGAGTTAAAGCACGTCGGGAGGCAAAATTTTCACAACTCAATACCGGAAAAGAAAAAAGGGAAAGAAAAAGAAACAGAGTGAGAAGGGAAGAAAAGAGGAAAAGGAGGGGGGGAAATCCTTCCAGGCTGCTTAAACGCTATCACGTTGGCAATGTAAGCGACCACTCGGGCCTGTAGAAAAGGTCCAGGATGTGGCAACACTTCTATCACTTGTCCAAGCACAGTTTATTTTGGTGTATGAAATTGATAAAGGTATGAGTCTGAAGGACTCAGTTAGAATGGAGACCATGAAGCCACCAAATAATTTAACATTCAAAGCTCAGATCTTGATATAAACCACGAAAGATATAAAAAGTTGTAACATTTTGCTCACCTAGTCTGTTGATAAACAATGCAGCTATTCACAAATTAAAAGTAGGTAAAACGTCGCAACGGGCCAGCCGTTAGCGAACAGTTCCGCTCTCTCCACTCGTGTCGTTTTCCAACTCAATATCTGACCGGGGAAACTAAGGAATAGCTTGCTTATATACGTGGTGAAGAGATTCGAGAAGTTACTCGATGAAAAATACGTAGGTGTGACGTCACAACGAGGGAGCAGCAACAGTGCCGGAGAACAGGCCAGTCAGTGAACAGCTGGGCGAGCAAGCAGATGGACGGTAGAATGCGACAGAAGGCAGAAGGTAAGATGTAGTAGAGCGGTCGTAAACCTTCCGTCACAAATTTTCTTCCCGCATGCTTCTAACCTCACCTTTTTGTACTCACCTCTTCTACTCTCCCGGATCTCTACACCCCTATCTACGCCCATGCGTATTTCTGCTTCTGCTATATTCGAGAACATTCGGTCTCTCTCTCTCTCTCTCTCTCTCTCTCTCTCTCACTCCGTTCGCCCCAACCACTACGGCTATCTACGTCACTTTGGACTCCCTATATATTCTCTTCGTATATTTGAGGAAGGAGACTTGTATTTCAATTATTGAATTTGTACTATCACTATGTTATATTGCTCTCTCATCTTGGCTACCTTGCCCATATAACGTAACTTACTTCTCTTTGGTATCACTCTTTGTCAGTGTGCATCGAGTGGGTTTGAGGGTGGAACTTACGTTTATTTCGTCTTCATGTCGATATATTAATCTAGATCATCCTGCGCATGTGTCCTCAATGAATCAGGTAGGGAGGAGAGATCTCTTGATATTTTTTAATAACCTGGTTCTTCCCAACCTATTTCGACTATTATTCAACTATTTTCTTATACACATGTCACCTGGTGTATTAGATGGTCCTGGGGACTCTATCCATGGTGCCCCTCCGTTTTAACTATCGCTTGTGGTTTGAACATTGCCTGCCGGTTCCACACAGTGATTGTGCTTTTTAATATTCGGTGAGTATTTCTCTACTATTTATCTTTGTAAATTTGAGGAAGGAAACTTCTATTTCAATTACTGAATTTGTACTATCACTATGTAATTTTTCTCTCTCATCTCGGCTAACCTTGTCCATTTAACGTAACTTACTCCTATTTGGTATTATCTTTCATAAACATAGATAGCTTAGCTGTAGTGTCTCTTTCTTGTTATATCACTTTGTGAGAATTATGTATCTCCATCTGAGATTATTCATTTTCAGTTTAGCCATCTAATATTACGAACAGATTTTAGTATGCTGCATCATCATTCTAGTCATTTAAATCCATGTTACTTTGGTGTCAAATACTCCTGATATCATTGATGCTTTTGATATTAGTCAAATAAATATATTTTGTGAAACATCTTTTCACTCCACATGGTCAAGATATTACACACGCATCTATATTTACTGCGAGGTATTCATCGTCTCTTTGGTAATATATTTATGATAGCCTTGTGCTACGATTATTAATTAGTGTTTTCATCTTATTTATTTATTTATGTTTATCACCATACAACATAGCATTGGTACAGAGCAGAGCTAAAATCTTTATCACAAAAATGTATCCTCTCTCGAATACTATTTAACATCTATAGCGGGTTCATTATGCGCATAGGTATTGAGAACTGGAGAGATGCATCACAATAGCCGGAAAACTTATCAACAAGAGCTGATGATACAATGATCCCATAATCTAATGAAATCTACTCACAGCCATTATGAGCATGATATTAATATTATCAAAACGAAAGTAATGATAATAGACCATTCAAAATATTTATGTCAATTGAAGAATGTTGTTGATTATGTAGTGGTGGAAAATAGTATCCACTGCACCACTCTGGTAAAAGTGAGAAAGAAAACCGAAGAATTTCAATCGCCAGAACAGGCATGGTGAACTGACGAAAACGTGGAAATATCGTCACATATCCAGGCCACTAAAATTTAAGTTGATTCATTTTCCAGTCTCCATATATAGAGTACTTTTGTTACACGGACGGTGAACAAGCATGCATTCATCTGAGATGTAGTGCTACAGAAGGATGTTATGCATTTTATGGTCAGGCCATCGCACTAATGACTCTATACAGTGGGGCAGAAGTCACGATCAGAAATGTTTAATGTTATTGCATTGAAACATGAAGCAACATGAAAGGCAAACAATTGTATTTAACATAAGAAAAATACATGCAAGAACGGAATAATACAGAAATTAATGTTCTTACATATTTCATACTCTCTCGGTATGCTGATCATTGTTCTCGGCGCAGAGTTGGATTCGCTGCCATGTGCGTCTGCTTGCCCGGCGCAGCATTTCGGGAGCGATCACTCACGCGGTATGGGTATTCTTTAAGCTATTCAACGGAAATCATACGACTTGCGGAAATATTTTAAAGAAGACCACAGCCAATTGTCGAACGCTCTTAAGTCCGGGCTTCTGGCGGCCATATAAGATACCCTCTACGTCCAATCCATAACTAAACTGGTTTTTCAACCACTCTCGAACAGGAAACCGGTAGTGTCCAAGGACACCATCCTGTTGCAGGCCAACTTCGTCGAGTTCAGGTAACAGTCAGTGAGATAACATTTGGTAGTACGATTCCCTGTCACAGACCCATCGAATGAATACGGCTTATTGATAAGGTCACTGGTAACACCGGCCCATAGAATAACATGAGGTGGGTGTTGCTTAATTTCTTCATAATAACGAAGGGTTGTCTTTCGTCCTGATTTAAACACTTCCAGACCGGGAGCTAAGATACACAGCACATTCATCTGTCATGGCCAGAATCACAAGAAAAACAGAACACGATCACAGGCCGTATTTTCAAAGAGTGACGCATAGCAATTATCACCTGCATTGTTGTAAATTGAGTGACCTGTATCACAATATAGACGTACTACGGGTAGGGATGAAGATTATTCTCAACCTAGAACATATTTCCAGATCCATTTAATCGCGAAAAGTTACTTGAAATACTTTTCTAGCGTGACTTCTGGCGTGAAAGAACTCGGAATTTCATCCTAACTAACGAGAATCCAGCAACAAATTCTGAGATGCCTCGGTCACGTGGAAAGAGCCAACTCTTTCGGAAAACAAGTTATCGCTGGCACCTTGGAAGGCATATGGTGTCGTCCTTTGATGCGCTGAATTACGCAGATCGCATATCATACTGAAATAAGTTTCCAAACAATGATCCACATGGCTAACCAGGGAGACAGTTGGAGAAGGTAGACTCATGAAGTCGTCACGTCCTTCGTAGCCAAATGGAAAAAAAATGAGAGAGATACTAAGAGAGACCTATTTCTACTATTGAGAGCTAAGGAAGCTCTTGAATACAATATTTCTCTAAGATAGGGGAAATAGAATCCAAGAAGCCAATGGGTCTCACCAATGTATGAGAGATATAGTGTGAAACGGGGAAGTCCCAAACAAATGCAAGAAAATGCTATACTCTACCGATTTTGACGTACGAGGCCGGCACATGCACAACAACAAAACAAAATGTAATGAAAGCAGAATCCAAGAAGCCGAGATGAAACTCCTTAGAGGAATAATTGGCAAGGCAAGAAGTGATAAAATCAGAAAGATAGACATCAGAGAGAGAAACTGCAAGACAAGGTAGAGACTAGTAAGCTGAAAGGGTATGGACACTAGATGTGAATGTAAGACGATAGAGTTCCAAAACGAGTATTTATAGAGAAAATTATAAGAGGGAGATAACGGGTAAGGCTCAGACAGAGGTGGACGGATACAGTAAAGGGGAGTATAGAGAAGAGGGGAGGAAATATTGGAGGAAGGAAGGGAGTGGTAGAGAGGTAGAAACCGACGCAGACGACTGTAAACGGGGAATGAATAATAATAATAAAGATAATAACAATAATAATAATAATAATAATAATAATAATAATAATAATAATAATAATAATAATAATGGTTCACCTAATCACGTTATAAAAGGAGAATTGTTACAAGTGTGCTGACTTTAAAGAATTTGTCCCGTGCAAGTCCCTGATCCTGGAATGTGTTTGCTTGGTATGCGAACAATTGTGGATGAGCGAAGAACAACTTGACACAAATAATCTCCTGGAAAATGGAGCCCATCAGGCGACTTCGACTGACATCAGGTTGACTAGAGATTTAAAAGAGAATACATTTATATGGACAACTCCTTGTCGCATGAATTAGTTGACTAAGTAAAATGTTCATACGAAGGAAGTCCGCTGAACAAAGTTCTATCTTCCTTTATATTTTATGAAGCCATTTCTTGCATCCCGTCATAGGCTGAGAATAACTAGAGCGTTAGAAGATTTAAAGTAGATTACAAGTATGATGAACGTGAAATAAAGTTAAGAAAGGCTTCAAGAGAGTGTACTGCTGCCGAGACAAAATACCCGTCTGTCGTATTAATACACACTTCAGTAAAACAGGAAATGGCTTCATCTTGCGCCAATTTACTATCCTAATTGAATGAGATATCCACGATCGCAGACCTGTTTAAAATGTATTTTGCGTAGTATTACCGGTTGTGATTAAAATCCTTCATCAGTACCTTTCTCCAGTGTGCACTTAATGTACAAATTATTATTATTATTATTATTATTATTATTATTATTATTATTATTATTATTATTATTATTATTATTATTATTATTATTATTATTATTATTATTATATAATTCGTTAGGGCCATCAAGGACCACGTTAAGTCATGTTGCATTTGACACTGAACTTGGCCTTCTTTAGAGCCCAAATTTACCTCATTCTTTGTGAGTGGGCCTGCTTACGCTCCTCTGTCCAAGGGGCACCGTGTCTTCTCTTCGGTTGCTCGTCTCGGTTTAGCCCGTTCGTCGATATTTTCTTGCGGAAGAGATCTCTGTTAAGGGCGTCTTCAGCTGAGATATGTAGCATTTGCAGGTCTTCTTTGGTATTTCTAAACCAGGGAATTGTGGTTTTCGGGTTTGAATCAAAAAAGTGAAAGATTCCTTTAGTTAACTTTCGTCCGTCCATTCTTTTCAGATGACCGTAAAATCGTGCCCGTCTTTTTCTGATTGTGTCGGTAATTTTCTCTATTTTGCTGTAGACTTCCTTGTTGGATCTCTTTTGATGGATTCCATTTCTGTACTTTGATCCCAAGATTCCTCTCACAATTTTGCGTTCTTTTTTCTCCAGTTCTTCAAGGAGTCCTTTGTTGGCATTTAGAGACAGGGTTTCGGCTGCATATAGAACTACTGGCTTCATAACTGTTTCATAGTGACGTATCTTGGTGTTTTGGGAAAGGCATTTTAGTTGTAGATTGTGCGGGATAATAATAATAATAATAATAATAATAATAATAATAATAATAATAATAATAATAATAATAATAATAATAATAATAATAATAACCATGATAATAATAATAATAATAATAATAATAATAATAATAATAATAATAATAATAATAATAATAATAGTAATTGTGACCCGTATGTCATCAAGAGTCCGCCTCTGTGGTGTAGTGGTTAGCGTGATTAGCTGCCACCCCCGGAGGCCCGGGTTCGATTCCCGGCTCTGCCACGAAATTTGAAAAGTGGTACAAGGGCTGGAACGGGGTCCACTCAGCCTCGGGAGGTCAACTGAGTAGAGGTGGGTTCGATTCCCACCTCAGCCATCCTGGAAGTGGTTTTCCGTGGTTTTCCGTGGTTTCCCACTTCTCCTCCAGGCGAATGCCGGGATTGTACCTAACTTAAGGCCACGGCCGCTTCCTTCCCTCTTCCTTGCCTATCCCTTCCAATCTTCCCATCCCTCCACAAGGCCCCTGTTCAGCATAGCAGGTGAGGCCGCCTGGGTGAGGTACTGGTCATACTCCCCAGTTGTATCCCCGACCAAGAGTCTGAAGCTCCAGGATACTGCCCTTGAGGCGGTAGAGGTGGGATCCCTCGCTAAGTCCGAGGGAAAAACCGAACCAGGAGGGTAAACAGATGATGATGATGATGATGTCATCAAGAAAGGACAACAGAATTTTATTTTAGTTTTTTATTAGTATATTTTACTTGTTCTAGAAAATGAAGAAATATGGACTCTGGACTCTGCAGTAATTTTTAATGTAAATGGAAGAAAATTATATTTGATGAGAAAATGTTAATTAGAATGTGTCTTGAATATTATTGTAATATTCTTTTATGCAATTTAGGGTTCATGGCCCTATTAGCCATACATTGTACAAAAGAAAGAAGCATATTAGAATATATTTATTTTGTCTGGCAAGATTAAGGCCATTAAGCCCTCTTTTCCACTTAACCAGAAAATGCCATATAACAGAAAATTAATTTTTAATGCCGTGTTGCCTCCGAAGAGGCCTGGTGTAAGCATACGTCTTTCGAGTTGACGTTGTCTAGGCGATCTGTGCGCCTGCGAGAATGGTGCCCTACCTACGATGAATTCTAATGACGAAGACGGCACACACACGCACAGCCTCCAAGTCATCGGAATTAACCATTGAAGGTTAAAATCTCCGTCTCGGCCGGAAATTAAACCCAGACCCTCTGGAACAAAGGCCATCACGCTAACCATTTAGCCATAGAACACGACTATACAGAATGGCTGTATCCTTTGATATAGACTAAAATATACGAATATATCATATACACGAAAAATAAAATGCTGGTACAATAACTGTTGAACAAATTAGTAAAAAAAAAAAAAGACGACACTTGCACAAATATTTCCAAAGTCCTTATGTTCTCAGTTATTTCTTTTGTAACTTCTCTTGTTAGCGAACCGGAGCAATATAAATTTTTATCAAGAAAGTAAATAATAACAATGGCGTATGGCCTCCGGAGAGGCCTGGTTCAGGTCTTTTTCTAGTAGACGGCTTATTAGGCGACCTGAATGTCGGTGAAGAACTGGGCCCTACCTAGGATGATTTCTAATGTAGAATGCGCCACACATACCCAGCCCCCGAGACATTGGAATTAACCATTAACGTTAAAATCCCCGTCTCGGCCGGGAATCGAACCCAGGGCCCTCTGAACCGAAGGCCAGTACGCTGACCGTTCAGCCAACGAGTCGGACGAGAAAGTAAATAAAAGCTATAGACAAGGTAAATGATATTTTATGTCACGATGTCTGAGAAATTCGGCTAAAATTGTATGTATACTGTACTTGAATTGAAAAAGTAAAACCGGTAGGCTTGCAGAAAGTGGAGTTGCGATTTGCAGCAGCTTTTCGAAGAATGCTGATCGCGTTGCACTCTGCTTTATACGAACTAATGCAACATGGTTAAGTTTGCAACTCTACATCTCCATGGCATATCAGCGCAAGGCTAAACACAAAATGAATGGAGCTTTTGTTGATACTGGAGCAGTAGATTTATGTATATGTGACTATGATAAGAATACAAAGCTCGACAGTAATAAACACAAATATACGGGTTCTAGAAGTAAAATGAATAGAGTATCTAGCAAATTGGGGCATATCAAATCTCTAAACAGACTTTATGACAGTCCCAATTTTTAATTGAGGTGTGTATTTCATGCAACACTTGAGTGCTGAAATTTACCCTGAAATGCATTTACTTTTGTGTCGTACAAGCAAATTTATTGCCGGAATGAGTGGCTCAGACGGTTGAGGCGCTGGCCTTCTCACCCCAACTTGGCATATTCAATCCTGGCTCAGTCCGGTGGTACTTGAAGGTGCTCAAATACAACAGCCTCGTGTCGGTAGATTTACTGACACGTCAATGAACTCCTGCTGGACTAAATTCCGGCACTTCGGGGTCTTCGAAAACCGTAAAAATACTTAGTGGAACGTAAAGTAGAAAACATTATTATTAGCAGTAGTAAATCTATTATCACCTTCGAGATATTCTTAAAGGGTTCCTGACTGCGTCTAACAAACCATGCAACACAGCCGATCAGTACCTTAATTTTCCAGTAGTTAACGACTGAACATTTTCAGTAGTGTTCGATATATAATTTAGAATTCATAATATCCTAGTCTAGCTCCATTCTGAATTGGGAGGGAAGACCGTACAAAATCTCCGTTTTGAGGCTTGTAGTACATAATAGAACATACACTTTCATCCACGCTCTCTCCATTTGAGAGATGTTTCTTGATGAGAGATGATCTCTTTGTTCATATAACATTGAAATTCTCTTTGTCTTCCTTCCCAGACTATGACAAGTAATATAGGTTCCGCCTGTAGTCCGTATTCCTTGCTATTCATCAGACAACGCTTGTGTCACCTCCCACCAGTCTCCTAAGCAACAAGCACTTACCACGGAATATGACGTATTCATTGTGGTGTACACTAGTCCATCAAAAGCAGATGTGTGAACGACGTCATGGATTCGGCACAAGCAGTCTGGTAGAAATAAGTAGTAGGCCTCTTCAACATTTCCTGCTGGCTCATTTTAATAGTAGTGCAGAGGAGTGTACGCTCAGCACTTCTTACTATACACTTCTCAAATTACCTGAGAAATAATAATAACAAGTCCGGCCACGTGCGCATTGTAGTACTAGTCGCATAAAAACATCAGTCAAGAAATCGCGAGATCGATAACTAGTTCAAATAATTTGTAACTAACATGTTATAAGAATAATAAAACATCTATACAGTCACAATAATGAATCAAGATGATATTCAATACAATTCTGAAGGTTAATGTACTCACCAATATCGCCTGCGGAAGAAAGATAAGTTATTCAGTTCCCTCCATATCATCGGCGTCTCCATCACTGTCGGAGTTGTTCACATTTATCAATAACCGTTCAAGGCATCGTCTACTTAGGGCAGGTATTATAATGAGGGTTTAAACTGAAGATTGAGTTAAACTGTAACTTGAGTTTAAACCGATGTTGAGTCTAAGTTAAACTGAGGTGGAGAAAGAATATACGATCTTGGTAGCAGTGACTTGCCAGAAAAGATGACTGCTGATAATGTTTTGCAATGACTTGCCAAAAAAGATGACTATCGATAATATTTTGTTTACTTCTAGCAGGTAAAATGGCGGATAGAAGCAATAAGCGTTGTCGTAATTTTACATGCAAGGAAATAGAATTGGTTGTGCTATTAGTACAGAAATATTTATATAATTCGTGAAACAGTGGCCTTATGAATTTCTACGAAATCTCCCATTTTAATTAACATACTACAGGAGGCATAAGACTTCAATGCTAATAGTAGCTGACTGATGGGTTCTACAACATGATTTCTGAAATAGAAGGCAGTTACTTTATTTTCTAAAATTTACACTTCTGACATTCAAACAGTTCAAAAGGTCATTATTACATTCATACCTTTTCGTTGCATGTTTTATTCTAGCACCAATTTGCTGAAATAGGGTTATGATACTCTGTCTTGTTAGCCAATAAACCTATTTAAAAACTAGTTTTCATTCTATATATGAAAGTGACGTTCCCTTGCTCGGAAAACTCGTAGTGCCCACGGTCGTTCAATAATTTGAACCTCTTCTTCTTCATCGTTTAGTATTTCTTCAAACACCTCAAAAATATCTTCGAGATCCATTCGTTCTGCCATGTTGTAAGGTTATGTATTCCTAAACTTCAGTTTAAACGGTAGATGAGTGGCAGTAAAATCAATCTCTAGTTAAACTTAAGATTAAGTTTTATAATACACAACTGGCAGATAAACCGAAGTTAAAACTGAACCAACAGTTTAAACCTCTATTATAATACCGGCCCTAACTGATCTATATTCCACATTCATTTTTCTTGCTTCTCGATGACCTGTTTTACACACATTTCCCAACGTTGAGAGGTCATTAGTTCAATCCCTTCCAGCAGCAGTTTTCTTACTTCCGCAAGGGTGAAAGTTTTGTTATTCCTAGCCACGTGGCCCTTAACGTGGCTCCACACACTTTCAGTTGGATTTAAAGAACAATGGTACGGAGGTAACCTCAAAATTTGCCTTCCCGATTGCAATGCGATATCATCTACTCGATACGCGCCACACGAGTCCTTAATGTGCTTTGGTACGACATAAAGAAGTAGCGGCTATTAACTTTATCACTTTTCGAGAGTGCCACCAGGATATGCGTCACTAAAGTTCTTAAAAACGTTTAGAACACATTGTTTTTCTCCACTGCTTTACGTGAGAAGGCCGGGCTCACCCATATTCACTCCACACGGAACTGTAACAAAAGTTATGTAAACTAAATTAAAACGGTTAACTAAATCCTAAACAGCAGGACAAAGACTGAGTACAAACTTAATTAATAATTATATATTACTAAAAATTATCACGAAGGACACTCATAATAATAGGCAAAGTCACTAGCGAGCCAATAACACCCGGAACACGGCAATAAACAGAAAGCACATGGGTTTTATGTTAGTTAAATGAATCACTACTGAATACTGCAATGGCTGTTCCGCTGTGGATTCGTCGCTCCTCTCAATACACGAGTATCAAATATAAATTGAAACTAAACAGCTTTTTTAAAAGTGAAGTGTGAAGATAAACGGATTTAGATGACGAGCGTAACTTTTACGCGGAAATAACATTACTTAACACCAGTAAAATATTGTTAACGCCTTACCAAAACATAGACAGTACCACTACATTTATCACGTGTTTTATGTGTTTACTTTATCTCCCAGGTTATTTGAGATAGATATTAGGTATTATGCTTTTAATTGTTGTTGTTGTTGTCTTTTGGGTCATCAATGGACTGCGTAGGTAATGGAAGTAATTACTTGTACCCAGGTTCCTCAGTTTTATCATTCTTATCCGACTTCTCTTGATCAACATTTGTTCTCGTCTGACACCGATAGTATTTTGTTAACTATCCGTAGCGTTTCGCTTGTTTTCACTCTTTTCGCGACATTATTTTGGACTAATTCTACAAAGGGACGAACCATTCCCAGTTATACTTCCTCTTAAAAGAATTATCACCACCTGGAAGCGGTAGAATACATCCACGATATCCTCATCCTGTCACAAGGGAAAGCCTGTGTTCACGACCACGGGACCTCTATCTGAGTCTGGCAATTACTTACTTGTGCCCTCATCTTCACTTCCATCTCCACCTTTCTATCCAACCTTCCTTGGTCAACTCGACTCATATAGTACTAGGTTTCGGTGACAAAGAATCTGTTTCGTTTTCACATTTTCCGTGGTCATTTATTCTCTCGATACCCCCATTATTTGAAAGGACGACCTCTTCGATTTTTCTTCTGATTATTGTTAAGTACTCAGATGTACTTCCTCTTAAAAGAATAATCACAAGCACCTCCGGTCCGTATGGTTTTGTGCAGCATTCCTTGCCACCCTACCCAGTGCTAATCTCTTCATCTCTATCTTAATATTATATGCTACATCTACATCTACTCTAATCTGTTTTTCGTGTTCATGTTTTGGCCTCCTCATACCATTAGAATTCGCTTCTCTTCCCTCCAAAACCCAGCGAAGAAGTGTTGAGTAACTTCTGTCAATCTTCCTCTTATACTTGTCACATTTGAGTTCATCTATTACAAACTTCATTCCGTGTATCTTCATTTATGGCCTGATCTACACATATCGTCTTGGATTTTATAACACCACCATCTACTCTATCATTTTCTTTCCTTCTTTCCCTCTTTTCTTCTATTTTCTTTTCCTTTTTTATAGTCATAATAATCATTATACTCATAATCTCGTGGGTGTGGAATCATCATCGTCGCCATCGTCATCACCATCATCATCATCATCACGATAAATCGATTTACTCAATTCGGAGTGTCCGGATTTCACTGGCTTTGCTGGTTACATCTTTGTTGTAGCTTCACCATCCCGGACGATCTTCGGTTTTCCTCAGAACACATTGGAAAGATAAACCAGTGATAGTCTTCACTGAAATGAAATGAAATGTCGTATGGCTTTTAGGGCCGGGATATCCCAGGACGGGTTCGGCTCGCCAGGTGCAGGTCTTTCTATTTGACTCCCGTAGGCGACCTGCGCGTCGTTATGAGGATGAAATGACGATGAAGACAACACATACACCCAGCCCCGGTGCCATTGGAATTAACCAATTAAGGTTAAAATCCCAGACCCGGCCGGGAATCGAACCCGGGACCCTCTGAACCGCAGGCCAGTACGCTGACCGTTCAGCCAATGAGTCGTACATAGTCTTCACTTGTCCTATCCATCTAGTTGTAGTCCTTCCTCGTGGTCTACTGCCCTCAACGTTCCCTTCCATGATTAACTTCTCTAAATTTTCTCCAGGTCGTCTCGCAGTGTGTCCGAAGAACTGCAGTATTCTTTCATTTATACAAGAACAAAGGCGTTTTAAAATCTTCAGCTCCTGAAGAATGGCTGCATTGGTTCTTCTTGCGGTCCAAGGCACACGTAGCATCCTGAGCCAGCACCAAAATCGATGCGTTTTCTCTCCATGTCTCACAGACATATGAGGAAACAGAGAATACGAGAGTTTCAATGAGACGGATGTTTATATCATTTGTAATTCCGCTCATATTCTATACACTAACAAAAATGGAAATTGCAACTCCGCGAAGAAATGGGTCATTTGTCTTGCTGTTTCGATATATGGAATGTTTCCATATAGGTACGTAAACCATACCGCTTTCAGGTCAGTCAGATTGTCCATACGACTGATAGGTCATGAACGAACCATCTCCTGTATGCGAAGCCTCTAGAGCTTAGGCGACGTGAACTGTTCGCTTGTGAAATGCCCCGCTGATGGGTACGAACAGGATATGAATAACTGTCACCGGTTGGAAGAGCCCGGATACTTGGAGTACGAGAGAATGGGTAAATATCAACAATGAGAGCACTGCAAAACTGTTCGTCTATTTATGCCACTGCCACGTCTTGCTTGTGCACTTTTCTCTCTTGGTTTTCATAGTGGGCTTTTCCCCCCGTACCCTCCAAACCTATATTTGCTACAATCCTCGTGCCCCACTTGAGTACTCTGTTCTTGTCTAGGCCTACGCAACAACACTGTCTGCAAGAAAATTTATTCAAATCAATGTCCGTTGAATAATTTATTTTTGGGTGTGATAGAATTTAAATTCTTAAAACAAATCGCGTTCACAATTTGCCCAAGTTATTTGATTTATAAAAAGATATATTTTATTTTAAAATAATATGTGTAACAACGAATATTCACACGACTTAAAGAATGACATCTGATGCTTCAAATGTATGGCAGCTATAAGCTTAGTTGATTTGTGCCCCACACTTGTAAACCCAAATCTTACTCTTCATCTATCAAATGCGGAAAAATATTGAATTTATTATGTGCTTTATTAAAAGGAGGAATAGAATGGGGCCAGAATTTTTTAATACCCTGAAGGCACAAGACAAGTACTGTAGGACTTATGACAACGTAGATCGGAATATCTCTCTCTCTCTCTCTCTCTCTAACCAAAACATGTATAAATCCAGGAATTCACCCATGATGAGTTCCAAAATATTTATATAATCAAACAGTGAAATATATGTATAGAAAAAATTCAAAATAGGTTCTGTTTTAATATCTGCAGCTAAAAAAATATTTTTGTAGGAACGTTTGGAAAATATCGGGACGTTCGGTTTCCGTGTATGGACACGGTCTTGAAAGAGTTTGCAACACTGCAGCCAGCTCATTTGTGCAAATTAAATTACTCCATATGTAAACTTCATTGTAAACATCACTGCTATTGATATTAACAGTATTAGCACGGTTCTATATAAAAACTCCACTATTTCAGTATCAGAGACACACTTTTGTATAACAGACATTTGTGTCTAAAATTATATCATGCTAACAAGGATTGATCAATGGCGAATAATTTTAGCTCGTATATTTAACTCATTTCCCAAGTTAATCAGATTAAATGTCGATGGAATTTAATTAGTGTTTGTACTATATTGGCATCGTGATATTGTGGCTCTAGTGGTATAGGGGTATTTTTGATGCATTGACCCAATTGTTATTATTATTGAACTCTTTCTACACATCTCGATAACTGAAGTCTTCAAATACCTAAATGGGTTATCAACCAGAAGAGAGTCCACGTCCGTTATGCACTATTTTAGAAGTTGACACCAACTTGGAACAGGTGGACCAATGCACTTCTTACGCTGTATATTCTTCCAGGACAGAGCAAACTGGCTGCGTGGTGCAGGCCGTGTAGCTGTTAGCTCGCCTTCCGGAGATGGTGGGCTTCAACCACATTGTCGCCTATCCTAAAAATTGTTTTCTTTAGTGTCTTATGTTCGCACCAAGCAAGTATCTTAATATAGGCCACAGTCTTTCTCTTCCCAGACCTAGCCCATTCCTATCCCATCGTCGTCATAAGACCTACCTGAGTCGGCGCGAAGTAAAACCAATATATAATCGTTGCGCCAAGAAAAACCTCTTTGTGATAATATTTCAGCTTAGAACTCTGAGTGGAATGATTCTGTCATCTAAGGTTCAGTACTACATGAACTCTATCCAGGAATGTTCGTTCTATGATACATGTGCTGCGGGTCAGTATTCCTGCCATCAACATTGTCCGTTAACTGTGTTGCGAGGCGCAACGACTTACTTGTTCTAGTACCTGTATCTCTACCAAGTTACGTAGCCTTTCCCCTTTCATGATCCGAAACTGTCTTTTCTTTCGGCATGCTACACATTTTCTATCGTTGAATGTCCCGACCACTCTCACCTTATTTACTTTACTTCTCGGAGAGTGACACCCAAGGTAGTAGAGGTGTGTTCTGCTCGCGTGGGAGGACTTCAGTTCAGTTCCAGCAGAAATGAATACCATGTTAGTTCCTGGGAGAAAACGTGGTCGGGAACAGAGCTAACCACTCTATCCGACGTAATGACACGGTTACTATAGTCAACGGGAAGAAACAAACCATAGGAAAATCTTGATCAAAATTCGTAAGTAGATTCTCGAGTTATAAACGTACAGACATACATTGCATTTTATAATAACTTTCCCTTACTATTCGATGGACCAACAATATTATAAGTTACTGTAATTGCTTTATTTCGATGAAAAATATGAAGTAATCACATACTGCAATCTTTTCTTGAAATTGGAGACTAATTACAACTAATTCGATGATGGATAACGATGCAATTAAATTTTACTTGCCTCTTGATCAACAGGCAGCTCCTGCCGTGTCGGAGTTTATAGGCAGTGAACTCTCCTGAGTTCCCACTCGCTTGTCTTAATGAGTGTGGGTGGACAGGAACTCAATTTCTTGTACCACCTCCACAACCCTTTTCTCCCGTAACTTTGGAAGAAACCTTTGAACTTTTCAGAGATGATATTTCTTCATTCCTCTTTCAGTTGGCCGCAGTCCTAAAGAAGGCACTTACCATTGCTTTTTATCGCAGGTAAAATACTGAAATGTATAGCATCACTTCCCTTATGTTTCCTAGTGTTTTAACGTAGCACTAATACATATAGATTTTCGACGAGGGTCGGCCAGGGAAGTGCCAGAACTGAGAAGGAATCAGTCGTAGCTAGCCTTAATTTAAGCAGAGTCAGGCAATTTTCTGGCGTGGAAACGACATCCCTAGGACTTCCGACAGTCGGTTTCGAACATAGCATCCCCGACACAAAGCCTAGAGGTACACACTCTGTGAACTGCAGCCAAATAGCTCGGTATTCCCTGCCGTATCACCTTTATTATCATCCCTTCCTCCGAAACTCAACTAGAATATTCATTCTTCTGAAGATACATTAATTCATAATTTATGATGTATTAAACACATTCACACACATTTTTTGATCATTAGCTTTCATATTTCATTGTTCCAAACATCTTAACCAATCATTTTAATCTATTTATTCCTTTCTGAATAATTGTGCATTACGTTACATATATTCCATACCCTTTTTTGACAAAGACTGTTATAACGTTTAATATTTTACAAAAGACTAAGTGAGTATACATACTAACATCCATACTCCATTAATTGCTTCTAGTAATCTTGCCACATCTGCTTCAGTCTTATAAAATCTATAGTCAATTTATTCATCATTCCTTTCAGGTGTTCAATTAGTTCTCGTGTAAGTAACCAAGCATTCATTCATGCATCCATAAATATTTATTAATTTATTTTTCCCTTTGCAGCGTTTTCATTTTTTATATCATTATTTCTTTGCGAAGAAATCGAATTTCAGTCATACACATTACATATAAGCCTATGTGATATTTCTTTTGTTAACTTAGAAGCAATACTTTTTTGATATTATGTATTAAAAAAAGTCACAAAGCAGTGAAATTAAACTTAGAAAAACTCATTTGTCCCTGTTTACTAATGTAGGTAGGATTCTGATGACAACAGGATTGGAAAGGGTTAGGAGAGGGAAATATGTTAAGGTATATCCACAGCATCTGTCTGGTGTGAAAATAGCAAAATACGGGAAACCATTTTCAGAGCTATAATAGTTGAGCTCGATCCTGCCATCTCCAGCATGCATCTCGTACATGGCCCATACCGGCCAGCCAACTCGCCCTATCGATGCACTATTGTTTAATTAACTTTTGTATAATTTTAGGGACTGTGACGACTGTATTAGTCTCTTATGGGGAATGTATTCTTTCATAACCTATGTTATTACGAAGCTATTTAATTAAATGAGACGAAGTATGAGAGTATCTAGGAGTCGAAGTTCGTTATTCGGGTTTTATTAATCCAATTATTTGTGCACTCCGTTAAGTGATTTGCTTATTTCACTAATTTATGTAATCCTTTTTTCTCTTATTGGGTTAATTTAATTATCAGTGTGCTTGCAGATTAATAAAATGTGTCATGTATCGTAATAAAGTAGTATTTTGTATTTTTGTTGAACTGTAAGTAAGCACCATCGTCATCTTGGAACTGCGAAATCGTGTTTACTGAGGATTAACATCAGAAGTGCTCCCAGCTCGCCTTGCGCTGCTCTCATTTCTCTCTCTGTGTAATAATTTCAGGCTGCAGAGAGGCTTAAGAAACATATTTCTAACAGCTTTCTTCCACAACTAGAAAAAATTTGGATCTCATGAAAAATACCAGGGAGACTGAATACAAGGAATGGTGGCGATACTGATGGTCACCGACTGATAGGCCTACGTTATATTTTGCAAGTTGTTAAACGTCGCAATAACTTAGATAGGTTTTCGATAACATCAGGATTGGAAAAGGTTGGGAGAGGGAATGAAGTAGCCGTGGCCTTAATTAAGGTACATCCACAGCATTTACAATTACTACTACTATTATTATTATTATTATTATTATTATTATTATTATTATTATTATTATTATTATTATTATTATTATTATTATTATTATTATTGAAGAAGGTACACAGTTAAAGTAATGGGGTCACACTACACTAGGCACCTTGAATTCAGTTAAGTCACTATTCTGAAGGTATACTCTACAGGTGTAGCATGTACTATGTTTATACATATTTCATGGTTAGTTTTCCTTTTCTATTTATTTAACTTTCAGATGATATAAAAGGTTCATGGTAGTTTCTTTAAAGTCACGAATCATTTAAGTCCTGAATATTATATCCTAAGATTATGATAACACTCATAGCTCTTGTAACTCTGTTCGCCTGTACTCTATAATTTATTGTTATAAACAGTTTTCCAGTTTTAAGCAGATTAAGAAGAAATAAATGTTTGTTTTCATGTCTGTATTACGGTACTCAGTTTTGTATTGCTGTGTTTCATACATTGAGAAGGTATACTATGTAAACAACCTGCACCTGGAGAGTGATTTCTGTTGGTGGTGCATAATAAATAAATAAATACGTAAATAAGTGAGTCCGCCTCTGTGGATGGTGTAGTGGTTAGTGTGATTAGCTGCCTCCCCCCGGAGGCCCGGGTTCGATTCCCGGCTCTGCCACGAAATTTGAAAAGTGGTACGAGGGCTGGAACGGGGTCAACTCAGCCTCGGGAGGTCAACTGAGTAGAGGTGGGTTTGATTCCCACCTCAGCCATCCTGGATGTGGTTTTCCGTGGTTTCCCACTTCTCCTCCAGGCAAATGCCGGGATGGTGCCTAACATAAAGCCACGGCTGCTTCCTTCCCTCTTCCTTGTCTATCCCTTCCAATCTTCCCTTCCCCCACATGGCCCCTCTTCAGCATAGCAGGTGAGGCCGCATAGGCGAGTCACTGGTCATTCTCCCCAGTTGTATCCCCCGACCCAGGGTATGAAGATCCAGGACACTGCCCTTGAGGCGGTAGAGGTGGGACCCCTCGCTGACTCCGAGGGGAAAACCAACCCTGGAGGGTAAGCAGATTAAGAAAAAATAAATGTTTTTGATGTTAAAATGGGAAAATACGGAAAACCATTTTCAGAGTTGATGACAGCGAGATCCGAACCTACCGTCTCCAGCTTGCAAGCTTACATTACACGGCCCGTAACACGTTTCCAACTCGTTTGATTGATATACTATTGTGTTAATAATTAGAGACAGAAATAACAACTTCCAAGTTGGCTGACATGAAATTTGATATCTCCTGAACTCAGATCTCCACGCGCCGTGTCTTCTTCTTGTAGTGAAAAGTGATAGATTGCCAATGTACATAGTGGTATACAGCGTCTTCCAGTGTTTAATACGAGTATAACATTTCGGTAGTGAGGCGGTAAATACCAAGATATCCGGTTGTGTTGTCTGAGCATACCGGCAGGACAGATGTTTTAAGGGCGGAATGAATATTGTGGGTTGCTTAAAACTACATTGGAAGGAGCGGCTTAATCACGCTGTATACCACTATTTACAAAAAATATATATATTAAACTAGAATGTACATTGGCAATCTATCACTTTTCACTACAAGAAGAAGACACGGCGCGTGGAGATCTGCCTTCTAGATCAAATGAACTTGACACGCCGGCGGAACACTAAATTGATATTGTGACCGCAGTAACCCTATGCTGCCCAGTGTGCCGTATGGAACGGCAGTGTAGTCGGTAACGGTGTGGCGGAGCGGGCTTGCATGTCATGTGGGAGGTTCGAGTCCGGGGTGAAGGTTGCAAATTTTTGGGGGATTCGAGTCCAAGGTGAAGATTACAAAGTTTCTAAATATTTGTTTAATACGTACCGCCCGCAATGTAAATTCAATACCCGTTTTCATGCTAATTGTGTGTGAATGAAGCCGGCCGGACACGTACAGATCGGAAATAATAGGAACACAACTGCCCTGACAATATTTTATCGCAGCAAATGCTCGATGTGATTACCTTTTTATTTATGTACATTCGGGCCCGGAGTCCAATAGATCGTCTCGCGCGCTGAAGCATTCCAGATGTATTTGATCGGCAGACGTCCGTGATGAGTTGCCGGAGCTGGTCGGGGTTCTCTGGCGCTTGAGTGTAAACGGCGTTCTTTAAATGTCCCTACAAGAAGCAGTCTAATGACGTTAAATCCGTTGATCTGGCGGGCCAAGAAACAGGGCCTCCTCGTCCTGTTCATTTCCGTGGCGATTGCTCGCTCAGATGGTTACGAACGGGCAAAGTCGAATGTGATGGAGCTCCATCCTGTTGCAACCGCATCGTCAAACGATCGTGCATGGGCACATCCTCCAGCAGCAGAGGGAGTTCCTGACGCAGAAAGTGCAGGTAGTGTGGGCCAGGTCAATGGCCTTCAAAGAAATAAGGTCCAATCAGGCGATCCCCCAAGATTCCCCACCAAACATTCACTCCCTATCGTACTTGATGGCCGCCTGTCGCACCCAGTTGGAATGTCCGGACTCCAATAATGCATGTTGTGGCTATTGACGTTCTCATTATTGTTAAAGCGCGATTCGTCCGAGAACAAGATATGTGATACGAATGCTGCATCATTGTCCAGACTGCCACCGACAGAACTCCATTCGAGCTTCGGAATCCCGCCCATGGAGCTCTAGGTGTAACTGAAGATGGTATGGGTGAAATTTATGTTCATGCAGTATTCGCCAGAAGGGCGGCTGGCTTGGTCGTGCAATCGCCCTTGTACTGATGTGTAGATTATTACGAGCTGTCTCCGGAACGGCCTCTTCTGTTTCACCCGATGTGACTGGCCTATCGCGGACTGGTGGATAGTTGGAAATCACTCCCGTTGTCCTTAGGCGTCGTTCAACACGGCGAAATGTCGTAACAGCCGAGGGTCGCCTGTCGGGATACCATTTCTGGTACAGACGTAGTTCCTCGCACGTGTTTTGTCTTGCATCCCCATAAAAGAGGAGCATGACAACGCATTCCTCTGTGCAAAACATGCCGAATGACAGCAGATATTGCAGTACATTCAGGCCCTAACCAGCGGAGTATGCGCAGGACACAAGATAGATAAGAGCGTCATTCTACTGCTTGAATGTGGTAAACGTGGGCCTGAATTTACGCATTTAAACATTATACTGATGCAAAAATATTTTAACGATGCAGGATTCTACCGCCACTGGCACATTCCGTCGATTGCTAGGCTGACGCCTAACCATATTTTTTAAAAGTTTATTTATTCCATACTTCAATATTTACATTCACACATGAAATAAATCTGCACTTGACAGGTATTAGTGAAATACTGTTGAAATAGTTCATTTGTTCATGCACTGTCAGGTATTAAAAAAATCACTGATACCTTCAAGGCGTTAATTCAAAACTAAAACATAATAACACAAAGACACATCATATATATAGACAGTTCAAGTAATGGCCATATCTATCTTCTAGCTGTCCACTTTCACTCAGTTTCCATCTCTCTTTCTTTAGGTAGTACAAGAGAGTCGGTAGTATGACACCATCCACACTGTCCAACATGTATGTAATGTAGTGACCTAGTAGCCATACAATCGCTTGCTGTTTTATCTGAGGAAAGGCCGTTACAGACAGTCGAATCAGTTTCCTGTCATCGATGTCTCCAAGAGGAAGGTTCATGAGGCGACGCACCTGTCGTTTACACCAGATCCATGTACGCACGGCATGTGTGCATGTTGTCAAGCGATGTATCACTGTGTCAATCTGACCACACACCGTACACTAAGGCGATTGCTCCTGATGTATTTGGTAGCGACGTTGTGCTGTTGGTACCAGATTGTTTAGGAGAAGGAATATTTGGGAACGTGCATGTGATGAGAATTTCATACGGCTAAAGTTGGCCCACACCGTTACCAGTGGGTGTAGAGTGCCGTGGACTCAATCCGCCGGGTAAAGTGCACAGCTCGTCGTAACATAGTGTAGATGGTTTTTGTAGTAGCATTCGTTCCAGACGGGAGTTCACTAACGAACTTTTGGAGTTTCAGTTGGTGATCTCTAAATATTTTCGGCGAGGAACTGGAGTCACCGTTATCTGGGCTCCAAGTGTCTTTGTGCAGTGCCTTCGAGAAATTGTCCGATTGTAATAATATAGAAATATCATGTTTAAGAAGTAGAGCTTGGCATTTCGTTCAGTATGTGATGAGTCCTAATCCACCAAGTTCACATGGGAGATGCAGTTGTTCCCGCTGTACTCTAAATAGATAGCCTTGCCAAATGAACCGGCCAATATATTTTGAGAGCTGGCTTCCAAAGTTGTTGGGTAGCGGAAACACTTGAGCTAAGTACCAAACCTTTGAGAGAACATAGATGTTTGTCACCACAATCCTCTGAGTTATATTCAAATGTCGTGTACGAAAGTTCATCATCACACCCTTAAAATTAGCAATAACAGTAGCCCAGTTGGTTTCTAAAGTACCGAGCACAGTCTTTTTCCATTTAATACCAAGGATCATCACCTCGGCAACAATTTTAAACCAGTCCTTCTGTACGATGTCGGGCCCATCGTTTAAGTTCAGTAAAGTAGTTTTCCTGGGATTGGCTTTCGCCCCTGAACCGGCGCTGTATGTGCTGATAGCTTGAGAGATATGTTGAATGTATGTCCTGTTCTCCTCTGACTAATATCGCTATGTCATCTGCGTAAACACACATTGAAAATTTATGTATATTCACTCTGTATCCTTGTAGCTTTGGTTGAAATGTCCTAATAAATGATTCCAGGCCTATGCCAAAGAGTAACATGGATAGGGAGCATCCCTGTCTTACTGATCTTTATATCGGTATGGGCGTCGAGAGGAATCCGTTAACAAAGATTCGAGATATAGAGTGCAATAGATCATTCGAATGTAATCGATGACTGTGTCAGGGAATTGGAAGTGCTTTAAAACGATGTAGAGGTACTGATGGCTAAGATGATCAAATGCTTTATCAAGATCTATATTCAATAGACTGAGGTAGTCACTCGGCTGGGAGTCTGTCTTCAGGTGGATATCACGTAGTGTTCTTAGATTCGTCAAAATTGTACGTCCGGGAACGCTGCAACACTGTTAGGGTCCAATTACATCTATGAGGACAGTCTTCAGACGACGGGATAACACTCTGGTGAGTATTTTATAATCACTGCTAGTACAGTAATTGGCCTGAAGTCCTCCACCTGAAGGGTTCCTTTCTTTTTGGGGATGAGAACTATGATACCTTCATAGTGGGTTTTACATAGGGCACGACGTCTCAAGATAGTGCGGATAACGTCACAGAATTCCTTGCCAATAATAAACCAGTATTGTTTATAAAATTCATAGGGAACCCCGTCGATTCCTGGAGAGCGATTGGACGGAATATTTTTTATGATGGCTTGAATTTCATCATCAGTAATGTCCATGCCAAGCAATTCTTTACTTGCTGGAGTAAGGTGGGCATCGCAGGACTGAAGCAAGGTACTGACTTCGTGTACATCGATAGATTCCCTGGCGTATAATTGTTGAAAAAAATAGGAAATTTCTCTTCTTATGTCTTCTTGTGACGTCATCTCACTTAAATCGGGCGATCTTATTTTATGAATGTACCGGCGTTGTTGCTCTCGCTGTGTACGTGCTATATAATAGACACTTGCAACTTCATCAGGTAGTGCCGTTTGATCCTTCAGGGTTACGTTTAATTTTGTGAGCGTCCTCTGCTGTACCGTCAACAGTTTATCTTTAACATCTGTAATCTCATTGTAATTTTGCTCACCAGCGTTATTCCTTTCCTGGAGCTGTCGGAGAACACTGTAATAGAAGTCAGTTGTATCGCGTCTCTCTTGGGCCTTTCGATACGCAATTTTTGAAGAGTCTTGTTTTACCCTGTTTGATTAACTGGTACCACCATTCTGCACTATCGCTATATTTACATTTCTGAAGTAGCCATTTGTTCCATTGTCTTAGAAAAACGTCCGTGCATTGATCATCCTATAGCAGTGAGCATTTCATTTTCCAGTACCCTCTCCCTGTGTAGTAGACTTTGTGTGGGAAATTTATTTTACAGACAATTGCGTGATGATTGAAGCTAACGGGGATCACCTCGTAAGTTCTAGGGGAAACATACATACGGTCAAGGCGGGAAGAGGAATTATACTGGGGAAGGGGTATCTGCAACTTATCCACAACATCGGTCAGGTTCAAGGAAGTTATGAGATCATTTAAAGCAGGGTTAACCGCATAAGTTTGCCCCGTCGAATCTTCTATTCGTTGAAGACAATTGAAGTCCCCGGCGAGGATTTTTTCTTCTTTTAAATTATGCAGGTGTTGGAGTATATTGTTCTGAAAGAATTTCTTGCGTTGAACACGGTTGTGGTTCCCTGATGGTGCATAAATATTTATTAGGGTAGTGTCATTAATCTGTCCAGATATGATCCTTCCTGAAGGGTGACTCTGCATATCTTCGAGTTCCAGATCGTGTCGGGTAATGAATCCTGTTCCCCTACTAGCATTGCCAATGTTTATATATTGGTTGTAGTATGAGGAAATAGGTAACACAGGGAGAGAGACTTCTTGTTAAAAAAAGCAATGTCAATATCATTAGAACGAAGAAATCGTTCAAACAAATGAAATTTAAGGTGGCATTGTATAACGCTGATGTTCACAGTAGCGAGAGTCAGAATCTGCACCATCAGCAATATAACCAACTCCCTTGTACACAATGTTCTATCAAACGTGCGTCCCATTATCCACCTATTTACGAGCCTCCGGAGATTTGCGGCGGCTTCGGGAATTACTGCAGGGTTGTGTACGATACGGCTTAGCTCCCTCCCGTGCACTATTTTTACTAGCAGCTTTCGTTGGTAGAGTGTACAAATCTTTAGGAACTATAGGCGTGGGTGTTTTATTATCCAGGTTTCCAGTAGGTAATATCCGTTGTTCTACGGCTACTAAGTCCGTCCTCAGGTTAGGTGTTAGTGTAGACTCAATTTGCTGTACCATGTCAATATTAGTAGGTGCAACTTCATTGTCTTTAGGGATATCTACAGGCATTAATTGGTGTTGGTGCGATGGCATCATATGGTTGGGAGACTCATGATGAATGCCCACTGGAAGGAGTTTATGTAACTGGGGCTCATTATCTTCTAGTACGTCCATCTGTTCCGCCCATGAGGGGGATTTCACTATGGTGGCCGCATTAACATTAAGTTTGCTATCCTCTTGTCCCTGTTCAACGGTCTGACCTGTCACTGTGTTATGTGTATGTCCCTCAGCGTAAGGTTCTAGTACTACTTCTTCAATATCCTGTGTATGTGAAGGTGGTTCATCTGTGTTAATGTGCTGTACGGCTGGTTCTATGTTCTGTTGTTTTCTATGTCTGTGAGATCTGCACGTGAAGTATTAAGGTCTTCTAAGCCAGGACGTGGTGATGAACTAACGTCTCCACCAGCCTCAGCAATGTTATTTATATTGCCAGTTCCGTCAGAAGCAGTCAACACAGTGCTGTATGTCGACTGCCTGACGTTCAAAGCCGGTCAGCTCCTACGATGCGGACAATCTACTTGTAAATGCGTCGTTTCCTTACAGTAAAAATATGATTTCATTTGGCCCTCATACGTTAGGAGAATTCTACAGTCATTAACGGTTAGTTGAGTGGGTGTAGGGTAATTAAGTTCAATACTGACAACACGAATGCCGTTACTCACGTCAGAAAATTCGTAAGGGTCACTCCACTTCTCGTCCCGAATGTCCTTGACCAGTCCGTAAGTTGACAGCACGCGGGCAAGCCGTTCGTTGTTTACTTCAGGTGGTAAGTTGAATACACGCACTCGCTTAGTCGAGGTGTCCGCAGCAGTAATTGTCACACTAGTTGAAAGACCATTAGAAAAACGGAAAACTTCCACACCTTCATGCCGGGATAATAAGTTTTCATATAGTGCAACAGAGACTAATTTAATATACACTGCATTTTCCCCATTATGAAGTTGAATTGCTATAATTTGGTCCTTGTTAGGTTTGAGTTCTTTTCCTATCCAACGATGAATTTCCAGTAGAGTAGGCTTATTATTTCTATCCTCAAACACATATTTAATAGTATTTTTCCGTATACTTGCCATATTAGTACTGATACTAGTTCCGAGGATTTAACGAGAACACTTAACAAGTCGCAATGACTTTCTCACTAGCTCACTGTCACCGCTTGGCTGCTTGCCGTGTTACCTCGGCCGAGGTTGCGCACGAACTGGGACATCAGCTAAGCTACATTGTACTGCTGGACACATGCTGGTAGTACGACGAGAGCAGAGTGCATACACCATCCGATTAGGTGTTTAAGACATTAATTACAGCACTGTTACCTACTTTTATTCATTGATTCCCCTCTTCGTTCCATCCGGTCACGAGGCACGACACATTAACATACAGTAGTTGCATGTTAAAAGGATGTTGCTACACGATTTCAAGGCGTCATGGTTTTTTTTTCTTTTGCCAGTTGTTTTACGTCGCACCGACACAGATAGGTCTTGGCGACGATGGGACAGGAAAGGGCTAGGAGTGGGAAGGAAGTGGCCGTGGCCTCCTTAATTAAGGTACAGCCCTAGCATTTGCCTGGTGTGAAAATGGGAAACCACAGAAAACCATTTTCAGGGCTGCCGACAGTGGGGTTAGAACCTACTATCTCCCGAATACTGGATACTGGCCGCACTTAAGCGACTCCAGCTATCGAGCTCGGTCGTTATGTTTTGCGAACGGTTGATATAACATATCGCTAGGATTCAGAATCGTGCGCAAAATTTGCTCACTGAACATTAGTACCACACAGTACGCATGCAGTGGAATAGCATCCCTATAACCATGTGCACGTTAGTTGAGCTGCAGCAAACGATATTGGAGGGGCTGCTGAATCACACTGTATAGCTTTTCAATAATTTCTTCGGGATTGATTTACTTATGCCAAATGCAACCACCTATCTAATTAATCTAATCTGATTTTTATCCATGTCAGTAAGTTGTGCGACTAATCTATGACCTGGAAAGAACAGAAGTGAATTTTAAGGCGCTAAACATTAAAATACTAGTATTCTAAAGGTAATTTCTGGCAATATTGACTGTTTAAGTCATTTTAATTTAAACCAGTAAAATGCTAAAACGGCACCTTCAAAATTCCTTGACCAGACCACCGCAACAATAAATATCACTCTGAAGAAAAACACACACTGGCGTGCACAAAATCGCACGAAATTTAATGTTAAGCTATTGCATAGTCATATAATGAAATAGTTCGAGTTTATTCAAAGTTCATATCTTGCACACAAATTTGATGGTTGGAAAATTCACAAGAAAGTTTGAAAAGAAAATATTTTAGGTATTATAAACAGCTAATAGAATATAGTATCCTCTACAGCAGGACTATCTAAGAACTTTGCATGCCACACAGAACTGCTGCACAGTTTGTGGTCATCTATCACTTCCGCTTAAACCCCTCCCCTAACATCTCTCCTGACTCCTAGTGAGTTTGTATCTTTACTCCAACTTCATCCTCTCCAAATCCACCTGTTTCCATAGCACTCAGCTTGAATTCAGGCATAACTTTAAGAAATCAGAACTGTTAATTTCGTACAATATCACTTCTGAAAATTCCGTAATCTTGAATGATTTAATGTTGGATTAATGGCTATTAGCTGCAATAATTCTATTATTATTATTATTATTTTGATGATTGTCAGCCTCTGTGTTGTAGTGGTTAGTGAGATTAGCTGCCACCACCCAGGGCCCGGGTTCGATTCCCCGCTCTGTCACGATATTTGAAAAGTTGTACGAGGGCTGGAACTGGGTCCATTCGGCCTCGGGAGGTCAACTGAGTAGATGGTTGTTCGATTCCCTCCTCAGTTATCTTGGAAGTGGTTTTCCGTGGTTTCCCAATTCTCCTCTAGGCAAATGCCGGGATGGTACCTAACTCAAGTCCACGGCCACTTCCTTCCCTCGTCCTTGTCTATCGCTTACAACCTTCCCATTCCCGCAAGGGCCCTGTTCAGCATAGCAGGTGAGGCCGCCTGGAAGAGGTACTGGTCATCCTCCCCACCTGTATCCCCGACCCAATGTATGAAGCTCCAGGACACTGCCCTTGAGGCAGCAGAGGTGGGATCCCTCGCTGAGTCCGAAGGAAACACCGACCCTGGAGGGTAAACAGATGATGAGGAAGAAGAAGAAATGCATTATTAAAATAAAAGTGATTTTATTCATTGTTTGTGTCCGTTGATGTTCTTGTGTTGCACACAAATTTGCTGGTGAAAGATACAAATGTTGAAAAATACACAATAAATATTGACTATGTACTGACACTGCACACTGTTTAGTGTCAGTCAGCATATTTTCCAATGGAAATAAAATATACTACAGACAAATCAACATTTTTTAAAAGTTATTATTATGTCTAATGCATCAAACCTACCGTTCAGTGTAGTATTCTCCTTCAATGGGAGTTATCACGTTATACTTCCCCTCAAAGCAATTGTCAACAAAAGGTCAATTCAATACTGTACCAGGAAAGTCTATGTCCTGGCCCATATCAGTCGAAAGAAACGTTATTCCAGCATAAAATATCCGTCCGACGTACGAACATTTAAATAAAGGAATGTTCCAGCATGTGCCAGACTTCACGAGTGCACTAGGCGAAGTCAAGTGACGTCACCTGTCGCTCGAAGCTCACCTCCCCTAGAGATATTTCCCGAAAAGAACTTTCTTTTCGCAAGCTTTTCAACGCCTTAACCAATTTCAACGGGACAAACGCTGAATTGTAGTGGACGTCATAAAAGTTAATCCCTGTGAATTTCGAATTAATCCATCCCATGGTTGTTGAGTTATAATAATTTAAAGTCTAAGAAAATTATACACTCACGGTCACATGGCCAAGAGAAACCACCCCTCCCAGCGCCGGCATATATATGTCAAAGCTAACAAGCAGAGCAGCGCAGTACAAGGACGAGTACACAGATGTGTGTGAGTGAGACAGAGGAGAGACCGACCCTCGTACAGTATGTCCGCGCAGTCACGGTGAAAGTACTTGCCATCGCGTTTCCGCAACACGAAGTTATATCGCCGACAAAATTATAAAAGACGTCGCACTGTATTTAGTACATCGCGTCGCGACTACAGTCTAATTCTAAAGACATTTGAGAATATAATACGAGTGAACTTATTGAAGTGCAAATACCAAATATTTAACGTTCACAGAATATATCATTACGTGTAGACTTAGTTTACTCCACATGATATTGAACTTCTACAGAAACCAATGTGTAGAATTACCAGAACTCATTTCTTTTCGAGTATTGAACTGTATTTCTTTATTCACGCCATATTAGTATACGACTTACAGTAGTAATCTGGGTGGATACTAAGAACTTTTTCTGAGGTAATATGACGTTATAATAACAAGATAATCAGAAAATAATCCTTAGTGACTTAATGACCGTGTTCAAAGACTGTGATTATAGACTATGATTTGCCTTTTTCAAGTGTGAACTGTGTAATTATGGACGTTTCAGTAACGACTTTAAATAGTATTTCATACAGGAAGGACTGTGATTATTCATTTAACGTCTTAAAGTTCAATTACGCCATAAACTGTGTTCAACAGTAAATGACAGTGTCAGTGATAACTACTCGCACTAAGTGAATTTCTCGTGTGCGAAAAATCACCTTAACGAGCTGCAATTCTACACGATCCAGTTCCAGCTATCATCACCTCATCGGGGGACGTCAACATGGTGTGTTAAGGGAACACCGCCGATCCTGATTCTTCACAGAACATTCCAGACGTTCATCCTTCAACATTTGTAGCAACATTTCTTTCATTAAGTGAGTAGTAACAAACTGACTAAAATTTTCTCATTAATTTTGAACAGTGGAAACTTCAGTGCCGCGTGTGAACAAATATTTCAGAGTTCTCATAGTTTCTCAGAAGTGATTAATTTAATTTTCAAATTTAATTTTCATATTTCATAGAAAGACTTTAGGCTTTCAAGTGTGCTATACATCAAGGTTTACAAACTGAAAAACTGAAAACTTTTAACAGAAATTTAATTTCTCATGTCAATTTGCAATTACAAGTGTGTGCTCATATTTAGAAAGACTTTAGGTGGAAATCTAATACCTCGTCTTCTCACATATGAAAGACTTTGGATTCAGTGATATTCATTTAATTTTCATGAACAGAATTCAGGAAGATTACGTTCAAACTTTTAATTTCAATGCCAGATTTGAGTCCAATAATCATGTTGCAGGGTGAAGAATTAATAAATTGTTTTAAAAAAATTTTAACCATCTATTATTCGCTCTGCGAGTCTATCCTACTCTGTATCGGCTCCAAAACCAAGTTCCACTCCCTGAGGTCCTACTCATGCCCTTTCCCCCAAAACTTTTCCTGGTACAATACGAAACACAAAAACATGCGTAGCAGAGGCGGTAAAGGCGTGGCTGAAAGGTTGTAGGTTCGGTTCCTTGTCATGGAGTCGGAAAATGAGAAACGATATGTTCACTTCCAGGAGGCGCATCAATGTTCACTCAGCCTACATCAAGAAATGAGTACTAATTTGATTCCTAAGGGGAAAGACGGTTGGATATATAGCTACCGACTCTATTAATACTTGAAAGGGGAATTTTTGTGTTACAGCAGACAGATTTCAATGAAACTTCGGAGGGTGAAAAATTAATATATTATCCTAAATTTAATGTTAGTAATCATTTTGCAATAAAATCAACGGTACGGTGGTGTTGTAATTAACTGCTAAAAATATCTGGGTAGCTCGGAGCAGTTTTCTAATGATAACATACGCACTGTAGAAGTGTAAATATAATGCTATTTTTAAGTTACAATAAACACTTTATATTTAAAATTAGATTTTGATAATCAGAACAGAATTTCACGCTTCAGAAACCTTACTTACCAACAAGTACGGAATACCAATATATCAAACTTGTAGGGTTTTAATACTTCTGTATATTTTAAGATAGAATCAAAAATATTATTCTGTATGAAATCTTGGGTGCTGGCCCCACAGTGTAGGAGTAGCGTAACTGCCTCTTTCAAAGAGGCCCTGGATTCAATTCCCGGCCAGGTCAGGGATTTTTACCCGGATCTGATGGCTGGTTCGAGGTCCACTCACAATCATCCTACGTGATTACAATTGAGGCGCTATCTGTCGGTGAGATAGCGTCCCAGGTCTAGAAATTCCCAAAATGGCAGCAAAGAGGATTCGCCGTGCCGACCACACGATACCTCGTAAGGCTGAGCAGCGGTCGCTAGTTAGGTCAAGGTCCTTCGGGGTTGTTGCACCATGGGGTCTATTTGTTTCTTTATTAAATCATGGTCATCTATATACAAAGATGCATTCTAATAATTTGCACGTTATAAACTTCATATTAGAGCCCGTATTGTCAAAGTATCAACTTGTGTAAATTTGGATTTTATAATTCCATCTTTCCAAACCCCCCCCCCCAATTGCACTACAGCCCTTGAAGGGCCTTGGCCTACCAAGCGACCGCTGCTCAGCCCGAAAGCCTGCAGATTACGAGGTGTCGTGTGGTCAGCACGACGAATCCTCTCGGCCGTTATTCTTGGCTTCCTAGACCGGGGCCGCCATCTCACCGTCAGATAGCTCCTCAATTCTAATCACGTAGGCTGAGTGGACGTCGAACCAGCCCTCAGGTCTAGGTAAAAATCCCTGACCTGGCCGAGAATCGAACCCGGGGCCTCCCTACACCACGAGGCCGGCAATTCCATCTTTGTAATACTGTAATTACAATACAGTATTGTAAAGGTGGAATTATAAAATCCTAATTTTCACAAGCTTATAATAATTTAACATTTAATTCCCAACACGAGAGAAGTGCTATCTCTGCTCATAAACACACATTTAGTCATGCTGTGGCCATCCTATTTGATAATGGCAGGCGTTCAGCAATGTTTTCATGTCTCAAATAATCATCTTAGCAGCCCTGAAGATGGTTTTCCGTGGTTTCCCATTTTCACACCAGGCAAATGCTGGGGCTGTACCTTAATTAAGGCCACGGCCGCTTCCTTCCCACTCCTAGCCCTTCCCTGTCCCATCGTCGCCATAAGACCTATCTGTGTCGGTGTGACGTAAAGCAACTAGCAAAAAAAAATAATCATCTTACGAAGATTCATTACAATCGACGTTCTCGATACATCACGTTCCTTTTAAAGCTAAAGCACCAAATTACTATTGTGGTTATAAGTTGTGCCAAGCCTTAACCTTTCACTCCTCCAAGGGCAATCATGACCTGTATGAAGATATATTTACTTTGCTTGGACATGAAGTACAACACTCCTTCAAACAACTACTCGACATCACCATTCCAATGACATAATTTTCTAATAAAATGTTAATCAGTGTCATCTCTCCCGTATTTCAGTAAATAATCGTGGAACTGTTGGTTTTAATATCTTAGCATTGAATTCGATCTCCTCATTGGCAAGCTCAGAATGACGTAGAATTTTTTCTTATGAATAAGTTACTACTTAGCAGCCGTTCAAGCATGTAATTCGCCGATACACGCCATATAGCTATTACTCAGGCACTGACAGGGCTGTCAATCGATTGGCGTTTAATTTACAAGCAGTCCAGGCTTAAGGTTCCCGGTTCTCCCTTTCCTCGAAGGTGTTCAGACAAAGCAGTTGTCAAAATGATATTTTTATGAAGATTGCCAACGCAGTCGCTGACAGATAACATACATTGCAGTCAGTATTAGCACTAACAGTAGTAAATACAATGGAGTATCGTACATAAGTGGATATTTAACTTTTAGGACGGCACTTGACTATTTATCTTCTCAAAAGCAGTAACTAGGCCAGGGCCTCTCAGGGTGCATGCGCCTGGTGGATGCACTGTGCACGGTGCAAAAGACGACTTCGCTTGGTTGACCAGAGTGCAGACCCCCACTCCTCGATTTGGAACAATAGCGCTGTCCCTCTCTTTCCCCGCGCCTGTCTCGCTCGCTCCGCCTGTCTCCCTCTTCCTCACTTGCTCCTTAGCGCTCCAAATCCGAGCCGAGTTGAGCCGAGCTTAGCTGAGTAGCCCAGAGACAAAGCGTTGGTCCGAGCCGAGCTGAGCGAGACCGATACACTGTGCACAGGAACTCTGCACCGCTGTTTGCACGCGTGAGAAATTGGGCGTTTGAGAGGCCCTGATCTAGGCTAATTTGGCTTCAACATGCAGTCTGCTAATTTTTAATTAAGGTATCTTCTCATCCAGGTCCTGAAAGCCGCTACTCGAAATTTCCCATGCAACATGTAAAATGTCGGCTTTGAATTCCGTAATTTCTACACTGCCACCCGATTCAATAGTCTAGGTAACTTACTAATCCCCTGGTGGTAAAATGTTCAACAACGGGTACTGCGCAAGTTTCTTCTTAATCTTAATGTATGGAACACACTTCTTGTTGTTTTAAGGCTTGTTGTTTTAAGGGGCCTAACATCGAAGGTCATCGGCCTGGAACACACTTCACTAGGCCAACCTGTAACTGAAATATCACAAATGGAATATGCCATCCCTTAGTGGAAATACTTTTTTTTTTTTTGCTATTTGCATTACGTACTGGAAATAGTTGATTAATATTACTGGTTTCACTTCCAGAGACGCCGAGGTGCCGGAATTTTCTCCCGCCGTAGATTTTTCCTGCCAGTAAATCTACGAACACGAGGCTGATATATTTGAGCACCTTCAAGTATCAGCGGACTAAGCCAGCATCGAACCGGCTAACTTGAGCTCAGAGGACCAACGCTCTACTGCCCGGCTGGCAACAGTTAACCTTTACTAATTGTTACGTACGCACGATAAGGTAATTTGTACACAAACCTCAAATGAATGTAAAGTGTTGGCAAGAAAGTGATATTCGTTTCTGAAATGGTCTACTGATTTTTCAGATTTTAACCACATTCACCATTCCGGGCCTGACGTAGAAGGTAAATATACAAAACTCCGTGACACAAACAACTTATTAACGAATTCAGTCCCACTAATGTAATGTGAATGTAATAATAATAATAATAATAATGTTATTGGCTTTAAGTCCCACTAAGTACGTTCACGGTTTCGGAGACGCCGAGGTGCCGGCATTTAGTCCCGCAGGATTTCTTTCACGTGCCAGATCTACCGACACGAGGCTCACGTATTTCGGCGCTTTCGAATACCACCGGACTGAGCCAGGATCGAACCTGCGAAATTGGGGTCAAAAGTTCAGCGCTCCAACCGTCTGAACCACTTAGCCCGGCTGTGATGAATGTGATTGCATCCTTATTTGTATTTCCTTACCAGGTCCACTGCCCTCTGGACGAGCCTCGAGTCGAAACCGAGGTCTCGACGTTATCCTTATACCATGTTCAGTCTTCAGGCCTAAGGCTGGTTGGATCCTCAACAGCTCTGCCATCAGCTGTCATAGATGGCCTAGGCATCACTGAAGAGGCGTACTAGGGAAATAAGGAGTGAGGTAGTTTCCCGTTGAATTCCTCACCAAGCCAGAAGTTGCTCTTACATATCAGTCTGCCAAGCCCACTGAAGTGCATGCACCAACCGACTCTATGAGCAACATTTTCACCATTCATAGCAGGGACTGGCTGCAGAAGGAATGGCATTACTAGCATCACTCATACCTCAGTACTTTCATATTGTCAAAGCCACAAAATAACTCTAGCCTATACCAGAACACATAGTGCACCGTAAACACTAGGTCCTGCCAGCAAAGGCATCCTTATATTATGTGACTGGAATATTAGGTACAGACCTGTACCTTAATGTAGTCTTCCAGGAAAGCTGGGCAATTTCAGTCCAGCTTGGGACATCTTCCTTGTACACTGTATCACTCTACTGAAACCTGGAGGATTTTAATTAGCATGAAAGTTTACAGAAGATCACCTGTGTGCATCCAATTAAGTGGGTTAATGGTGTTCAGATTCGACCTTTCGATAACGTTAAAGGAATATTTCATGAATGTTCAGGTATATCTCCGCCGAATATTATGAAGTACCAGAGTGCTGATCTTTGAACACAATTTTATTCGAAAACAGCAGTAAGGTATAGTGGATAACCAATTCAAAGTTGATGAGCATGAGAGATTTTGATAAATCTTCTATCGTATAGAACATGTAACGAAACCTTTGTGTCTCAGTGTTGTCAGGCTCTGTTTCCTGAGCTCTCCCGGGTTATTTGGAAATGTAATCCTCTTGAAAGATCTCTTAGCTACAATCTCTTTCACTGTCATTAAACATCCCATCTACCGAGCTCGATAGCTGCAGTCGCTTAAGTGCGGCCAGTATCCAGTATTCGGCAGACAGTAGGTTCGAACCCCACTGTCGACAGTTCTGAAGATGGTTTTCCGTGGTTTCCCATTTTCACACCAGGCAAATGCTGGGGCTGTACCTTAATTAAGGCCATGGCCGCTTCCTTCCCATTCCTAGGCCTTTCCTGTCCCATCGTCGCCATAAGACCTATCTGTGTCGGCGCGACGTAAAGCAACTAGCAAAAAAAGAAAAGAAAATCTCACCATTTAATTCCCTCCTGCTACTCGAGTTTACAAGCATAGTAAACGAAATAAAACAAGCTCAATTAATAATTAAGGTACCATTAAGAGCTGATCACTTCATGTTTAGAATTATCTCGAATACATTTTAACTTTACAAATTAATTTCTAAGCGCATTTATCAATATGCATATTACGGTAAATTGAGTAAATTATAAGTAATAGAAAAATGAATAAAAATGAAATTTGTTAAAATGTTACATGCGTTTCAATGCATCATATTTCATAATATTATTTACCAAATGTTATGAATTATCCCAAACATACTTTGACAAGAGTCTATCTCATGCACTTTAGAAACTAACTTGCACTATGTGAGTAACAGGTTATTCATTGGCTGACATACCGAATAAAACCGTGCCTCTCAGAGGATGTGTTAAAAAAGAAAATCCACAGTCTGTTTCCAGTCATTCGACCGGATCAGGGATGGAACAAATAAAGCCCCCATCTAGCAGCGAGGATAGGAATTGTGCCGGTTGCCGATACCTGTCGCACTCCTCTGGAGCAATGATAAACGACCGACAGATTAAATTAAATTATACTGAATAGTATTGTCGGAATGGATGATAATAGGGAAAACCGGAGTATCCGGAGAAAATCCTGTCCCACCTCCGTTTTGTCCAGCACAAATCTCACATGGAGCGACCGGGATTAGAACCACGAAACCCAGCGATGAAAGGTCAGCGCGCTGCCCTCTGAGCCACGGAGGCTCTTGTGTAAGAAATATAACTCACAATTATATATGTAACAGACAACTAAACATTCAAATGAAAAATTGTATATACATTATTTGAAAAATATATCAAAATGGTTACAATTACCAGACAGTATCTGACAGATGAAGTATACTTGTATTGAACAAAAGTACGTTTAAATCTTGCATTTATCTACTCAGTCTTTTCAGATGATTAAAGGTGTCAGAGGTGCTTATGCAACTGAAAATATAATTCAACCGAATTTAAGTGTAAGATAAATCAAAATGTGTCCACCTCTGTGGTGTAGCGGTTAGTGTGATTAGCTGCCACTCCCGGAGGCCCAGGTTCGATTCCCGGCTCTGCCACGAAATTAGAAAAGTGGTACGAGGGCTGGAACGGGGTCCACTCAGCCTCCAAGTATCAACTGAGTAGAGGTAGGTTCGACTCCCACCTCACCCATCCTGGAATTGGTTTTCCGTGGTTTCCCACTTCTTCTCCAGGCAAATGCCGGGTAGGTACCTAACTTAATGCCACGGCCAATTCCTTCCCTCTTCCGTGTATATCCCTTCTAAACTCCCCCATCCCCTCACAAGGCCCCTGTTCAGCATAGTAGGTGAGGCCGCTTGGGCGAGGTACTGGTCATCCTCCCCAGTTGTATCCCCCGACCCAGAGTCTGAAGCTCCAGGACACTGACCTTGAGGCGGTAGAGGTGGGATCCCTCGATGAGTCCGAGGGAAGAACTGACCCTGGAAGGTAAACAGATGAAAAAGAGGAAGAAGAAGATAAATCAAACTGTATGATTCAAAGTGCCATGACAGCTAACCTATTTTAAACAAGGCTTAGCCATCAACCCTATCAGTCGAGAATAGGAGCCAGGCTCAACTGTCAGAAGAGAGTAAAACCTCAAAAAACCATATGATGTGCATTCCGAGAAATGTTCCGTACATAATACAACCATCCATTATTACAAGTCAAAGTACCAATTTGACAGCATTCAGGTCATCAATTTTATGGTCGGTGCAAAAAGTACGATTCCAGGCTTCTTCGTAAAGTTATGCAAAGATTGCATGTGAATAATGCTTTCCTTCTAAGCCTTTCCTTCTGGCCTTCTTTCTCCTCAAAAGGGCTCAATTCTAACCTTACATAATCACTTCAATGGACCCTAAGCTATAGCAATACGTTTAAGCTTTCAAAGCCTCCATTTGTGTATAATCACATTTTTGAGTAGGCTTTGACTTATAGCATGGCTTTGCTGGCAGGACCTAGTGTTTGCGGTGCACTATATCTTCTGGTATGGGCTAGAGCAATTTTGTTACTTTCATTGATTCTTATCCTTGGCTTTGACAATATGAAAATGACTGTGGTATGAGCGATGCTAGTAATGCCATTCCTTCTGCAGCCAGTCCCTGCTATGAATGGTGTAAAAATGTTGCTCATAGGGTCGGTTGGTGCATGCATTTCAGTGGGCTTGGCAGACTGGTATGCCATAGCAATTTCAGGCTCGGTGAGGAAAGCAACGGGAAACTACCTCACTCCTCATTTCCCTAGTATGACTCTTCAGTGATGCCTAGGCCATACATGACAGCCGTTGGCAGAGCTGTTGAGGATCTAATCAGCCTTAGGACTGAAGACTGAACATACATACATTTGTCTTATAGCAGTCCCTGAATGGGTAAATCATTTTGATTCTTATCAATAAATAAAAATAATTTAGAAAGCTTATTTTAAATAATGATTAAAATAACTAACAGTTTCTCATTTATCCAAAATTGATGCTAGTTCTTTAATGTTTAAACATATTCATTTATACAATATGTTCCAATAGTTCATTAAATGTTGGACTAAATGCAATATTTAAACATACTTTATGACAATCCAAATATACTTCATTTACTTTGAGAGTTAAGATTTTCAGAAGACAGCTCTGAAGACGGGCTAGTGACTCAAACGGTTGAGGCGCTGGCCTTCTTACTCCAGCTTGACAGATTCGATCCTGGCTCAGTCCGGTGGTATTTGAAGGTGCTCAAATACGTCAGCCCAATGTTGGTAGATTTAATGGCGCGTAAAAGAACTCCTTCGAGGCCTAATACTGCCCCCTTGGAGTCTACGAAAACCGTCACAAGTAAAAAAAATATTATTATTATTATTATTATTATTATTATTATTATTATTATTATTATTATTATTATTATTATTATTATTATTATTATATCTGGCGATCTTAAGCATATTTTCAAATAATGTATTTTAAAAGATAATTTAGTTTGCTAAGTTAAATGGATATTACATTTATAATTAGACTCTTCACTGAACGTGTGATTCCTTTTCTCATTTTCTATAAACCATTTTTAAAACCAACCTCCCCAATTTGAAAATTATATAAAATGACCGGTGAAAATGAATAATTTATCTATATTTACCAAACTTACAAATATTATTGGTGATTATATTTACAACTGCTAGCAATTAATTGCATTTGCCGTACCATGTGCAAGAGGAATTTAAAATCGTATGATCAGTCAAATTTTATTAGTTTCTCAGGTTAAATGAAATATTTATAGCACTTTATTTCAGTTTCTGCAAAAATAAATCACTAATTTTCTAATGTAAAGTACAGTTTTCTACTTACGAAGTGTTGTGTTGAATAGGAATCTGCTAGAAGTCCACTTACCTGGAAACACGAAAGACAAAGTATTAGAAATTCGGTCTTTATAATCACAATATGAGCACACTATTTAAGTGATAAGCGTCACATTAAGGAATGACCTGTGAGTCGTGAGTTGTTATTTGAAGACTGTGTCTACATAAGAACACTAATAATCCACGATTCACCGGGCGAGTTCGCCGTGTGTTTAGAGGCACGCAGCTGTGAGCCTGCATCCGGGAGATAGTGGGTTTAAATCCCACCGTCGGCAGCCCTGAAGATGTTTCTCCGTGGTTTCCTATTTTCATATTAGGCAAATGCTGGAGCTGTACCCTAATTAAGGCCACGGCCGCTTCCTTTCAACTCCTAGCTTTTTCCTATCCCATCGTCGCCATAAGCCCTATCAATGTTGGTACGATGCAAAGCCACAAGCAAAAAAAATCCTCCATTCACTGTCAGCCTAGTTAAAAACATGAAAAAAGTAAAAGAAAAGAAAGTAATTTCAGCGCATGTAGAGGACGTATTACGGAATATATTATATATATTATAAGCAAGGGGAGTATTTGCAATACACACTCCATAAATATACACTATATTTACTTTATAGCTCGTGTGACAACAGTTATCTACCAGCTATTTAAGATACTATTCCTTCCCAGAATTGTAACAGCTTTACAATTATTGAGCAGATCTGTACAAAGTACTGGTATCAGCACGTATTTCCGGTGTGAAAGGTGAAATAATTTTATTTAATGCGATTAGAGGAATGTCTCTACTTGATTGGAAAAGACATATCTGTGTTGACCAACACTTATGTATTTAGTTTTACATTAATAATTGTGATTACCGGGCGAGTTGGCCGTGCGGTTAGGAGCGCTCAGCTGTGAGCTTGCATCCGGGAGATAGTGGGTTCGAATCCCACTGTCGCCAGCCCTGAAGATGGATTTCCGTGGTTTCCCATTTTTGCACCATTGCAATGCTGGGGCTGTACCTTAATTAAGGCCACGGCCATTTCCTTCCCATTTCTAGGCCTTTCTTGTCCCATCGTCGCCATAAGACATATCTGTGTCGGGGCAACGTAAAGCAAAACAGCAAAAACTAATTGTGATCGACCGAGTGATCTTTTTATAATTTGTGAAGGAAAATCAAGGCTTCTATCCTGTGAGAACAAACAAAAGCCACATTCCTCCGCCAGAAAGTTTCTCCAGTAACTATACTTTTCTGTCCGAGAATGTCTACCGGTATCATCACTTCTATTCACCATCGTAAATGAAATCCTAAGACCTGTTTTCTAGTCATTGACCGGGTTAGGGATGTATTGAATGAAACAGATATAGGCTATTAGTACGATGGGGTCGCCACTCCGAAGGTGATTATTAATGACTGATAAATGCTATGAAATGATAATGGAGAATGTTGCTGGAATGAAAGATGACAGGGAAAAACCTGCCCCGCTTCCGCTTTGTCCAGCACAAATCTCACATGGAGTGACCGCGATTTGAACTACGGTATCCAGCAGTGAGAGGCTGACAGACTGCCGTCTGAGCCACGGAGGATCCTTCTATTTATTATTATTATTATTATTATTATTATTATTATTATTATTATTATTATTATTATTATTATTATTATTATTATTATTATTATTATTATTATTATTATTATTATTATTATAAATACTGCCGTACAAAGATGACTCAGAAAGCCTTGGCTCTACCATCTGAGCCACTCATTTCCATTCATTGGTATTAACTCATACTACTGAAGAGTGCGACCTCGTTTATATCTTCTTCTTATATGTAAAAATGAATGTTTGTTTATTCGTATTCTTATAGACTCAAAAATGACTGCACCGATTTCGCTGAAAATTTCATACTTTGTTCTTATTGCTTCTGAGAGGGATATGGAAATGGTTTGACATATCAAGTCCTCAGCATTCCCTAGATTCAAGCCCTTTGGCAAATCACAATAGGCTAATAGGCCTATAGGATAAATATCATCGAATCTGTCGTACTAGGATGAGGAGAAGCTTCCCTGAAGCCTCGGGATGCGAGGAACAAACCTCAGTACGTTCCTGCGGGTCCCAAAAACCACATTTTAAGTACCTAAACACAACCGTTTTCAAGATATTAGCACCTCAGTACCTCGGCTCTAGGAATCGGCTGAACAAGTGACCCACCGTAACCATCGCAGCGTTGAATCAAGGATTCTAGATTATCGAAAAAGACCAATATTAGTGTCGATCTACAGTTTTCAGGCTCGCTGAGATGAACTGTGACAAAATTATTCATGTAATAATAATGATATGTATACTTAAAATAACATGTCCTGACTGACTGACTGACTGACTGACTGACTGACTGACTGACTGACTGGTATTTAGAATCTCTTTTTAAAAAAAGGAACACACATTTTTGTTTTTGGAAAATCCCCTTAAGGGGAGTGAATCAAGGGGGAAAAGGGGTTAAATACCTTTCATGAGGACATTTATATCTAAAGAGCTGAAGATGTTGCAGACGTGAAAATTGGTATATCGAATCTCCTTTAAAAATAAAGAAACATGTACTTTTTTTTTCGGAAAATCGACTAAGAGGGGGAGGATGAAAATAAGTAAAGAAGTTGCTTTTTATGAGGATACTTATATGTCATAAACTGAAGATGTTACAGACGTGAAAGTTGGTACTTTTAATCTCTTTTTAAAATAAATAAATAAAAGCGTACTTATTGTTTTAGGAAAGTCCACTTAAGGTGGGGAGGAAGAAATAAGTTAAGGAGTTGAATTCCTTTTATGAGATACTTATACCTCAAAAACTGAAGATACCGAGCTCGATAGCTGCAGTCGCTTAAGTGCGGCTAGTATCCAGTATTCGGGAGATAGGTGGTTCGAACCCCACTGTCGACAGCCCTGAAGATGGTTTTCCGTGGTTTCCCATTTTCACACCAGGCAAATGCTGGGGCTGTACCTTAATTAAGGCCACGGCCGCTTCCTTCCCAGTCCTAGCCCTTCCCTGTCCCATCGTCGCCATAAGACCTATCTGTGTCGGTGCGACGTAAAGCCAATAGCAAAAAAAAAAAACTGAAGATCTTACAGACGTGAAAACTGTTTTATTTTTTGGAATCTCCTTTCAAAATAAAGAAACAAGTACTTTTTGTTTTCGGAAAATCCACTTAGGGGGTGAAAAGAATTGAAAAACCGGGTGAATGTTTAAAATGATCACCGGTATATCTACAGTATATTTCAAAACCGTAACATGTTACAGACGTGAAAATTGGTATTTGGAATCTTCTTTAAAAATAAAGAAACATGTATTTTTGTTTTGTTTTCGGAGACCCACTTAGGTGGGGTGAGGATGGCGGAAGGACAGATAAAGGGGTTGAATTCTTTTTATGGGGATATTTATATCTCAAAAACTGAAGATCTTACAGACGTGGAAACATGTATTTGGAATCTCTTTTAAAAATAAAGAAACATGCTTTTTGTTTGTGTTCGACTTGAGAGAAAATTGTTTTTCACATGTACAGTTCTATGTCGCATGGTCATCTTAATCCCAAAAAGCAATATCACAAACGTGATTTACAAAGAGTTTCTGGGGTAAATGAAACTCAGTTTTTCGGTGAGCTTAGGCTATATTCTTTAGGGAGTTTCAGATAATGTCCTAGTACAGTACCGAGGACCGATTTTTTTTAACAAATTAGGAAATCCACGCGGGCGAAGCCGCGGGTAACTGCTCGTACTACATATATTTCCTGCTTAAGGTTAAAAGATCAGATAAATGTCAACTCAAGCTGAAGGTGGCAATATTCGTAATGAGGTAAGATGATGTTCAATCTCATCCGCTCATCAAGATGTTAATTGCTGGATGACACTTTAAATATGATGAGATAAAATAAATAATATCATGAAAATAGTAAAATAAATACCTAAACACACTAAACAGAAAGATATAACTGAATATAACTGTTAAGTAACTGAGAAAAACGTATTATCTCTGAACCGTAGGTGACTTTTGAATAATATAGCAGTATCAGTGTTCGCCATCGGAGTGGGAGGGCTGCAAGTATGGGTAACAGAGAATAATGTTGAAACTAAAAACATCGACTGGTGTTACCTCAAGGCATATATTAGTAAGAGAACACCAATGTGTATTTTCGATGCTGTAGAATTGTAGACGCTTGCAATGAGCCCTGTCTCCCCTATTTGGACCGGCCGACGCTGTGATGTAGCGACAAGACAAGACTTCAGACATCAATTTAACGATTATTAGTTATGAAAAGAAAAGTCCTCTAAAGAAAATACACAAATTCAAGCAAGTAGGAGGTTATCCTGCGATAGAATGGCACCTGAATTCCTACACTTAACATTCTCCGCCTAGGACATTTACACTTAGCGGCCGTGGTCTTAGGTGAGGTTACTGTTTCGAAACTTGAGATCCTATGTTTTAACAATCTTTCATACACACTGATAATTAATTTGTCTATAATAGGCATCCATGAATTTCTTATTTTGTAACCTTCGTCTGAATTCGTGTTAATCATATGTTTGTTTGTTTCTGTGGCCTCTCTGAGTCTTCATTCGAACTTCCGGGACACAGCAGATGGAAACATTTTTTCTTTTTGCAAAATACCATACTAATCCGGGCATCAGACAAATTGTAGATGTTCCAAAGGATTTCTCGGCGCTCACATGTGCCTAGAAGTGAATGCACAGTAAAGGACGGGGGAATTACGACCAGATTCGTTGTAAATTATACCTCCCTGTGGATACTGAGTACCTCGGATCAAGTAGCGCTACTACAGTCACCTTGATAAAGTGCTGTGTTGGCAACTTGTACATAAGGTACAATCCAGAGTACGGAATAGTGCCGATGCATATACTTTCCAATAGTATTTTCTCTTAACTAATGTTAGCAGAATCTCATTTAACATTTGCTGGCCACATCAGCCTGTTCATGAGACAGTTTCTTATTGGTTTGAAGTAAATACTGGCATACAAGCACTAACCTATGAATACAGGTCAGCTCTAGGGGACGAGTAAAGAAAAAGTAATCCTGCCTTGTAACTCGATCGTTTAGTTGCCTTAACCTCGTTAGACTCTTAAAACCAAGGTTAAGCATAGGCTGCCAAACATCACAAGGAAACTGCTAGAACCTGACAAGAGAGCGGCAAAAGCGTTGTAACATTCAGTTTCCTATATATATATATAATAGTTTCTATATCGGCAAGATATACTGTAGTGTACATAAAACAACGGCACAGTCCAATTCACAGAACATAATGATAGTTTAACAGACAGTGGAAGCTTCAGGTCTAAGATTCCAGTTTTATGATTCCGGAATAAATTCATTAATTGAAGCCTTCGAACATTTTTAAGTGGGCACTGGGAGTTAATGAGTTATTAGCATGGTTAATAATAAGCATTTTTTACAGGCAGAAGTCCAAACAAGAAGGTGTCCACTCATAATAACAGTTATACTGATATGCATTATGGCGACGGTAGGATAGGCAATGCCTAAGAGTGGGAAGAAGTGGCCGTGGCTTTAATTAAGGAACAGCCCCAGCGTTTGCCTGGTGTGAAAATGGGAAACTACGGAAAACTATCATCAGTGTTGCCAACAGTGGGTTTCGAACACACTATCTCCCGGATGCAAGCTACAGCTGTGCGCCCCTAACCGCACGACCAACTCGACCGGTTATATACTGACTTCAAAACATGAACTGACTTCATTCACGTGAGGAAGGACACGATGGATCACATTGTACAAGTTCCTAGAAGAAGTCAAATAAAACACCCGATGTGGGGATTCTAAAACTTATGAAATCTTTTGTGTACCAGCTATTGTGTTTTATTGTTCATAAACGAAATAGAGAGTGAAGGCTGAACCATAAAAGTTCGAAAATAAATCGTACACAAAGATGTTTTGACAGGAGAATATAACTCATTTTACTTGCACGTAACTTTATGGATATTTTAAACCTTCCGTCAAGTCTCATGAGACTTACTCAAGTGACATCTCAGCTTTTACGGCTGTGGATGGAGCACTCAGAGAAATATGTCGTCCGCCTTGAGGCTCTCAAAACGATCTCAAGAGGTCACTGGCATTTGGTCTAAAGAGCCACAATAATGTATGGTAAATACAGGAAAATACTTGATAAATCCAGTTTACATGGATACAGAGAACAACGCAATACTTGTACCCTGATCATTTGCGCACTATGTTCACAGAGTAATAAAATTATCTCAATTTAAAAACAGAAGATGGCATATCTAGGGGTCAAACTGGAGGGGAAAAAATCTAAAATTTCGATTATGGTGTTATTGCGTATAAAACCTAAATTTGGAAACATTTCACATAAAAAAGAACATGTCCCTTCATGCCCTTAACTTTATTCAGGTTATATCAGTTATTTCTGTGGTGGCTGGAGCTACCCAGTCTCGTTTTGGTTTTGGCTGGGTATTTTAGGCCGTATTTCCTTCCATGTGACTTTTGAGGTGGAAATCTCAAACCAGGATCAACCGGGATTCCAACCTCACTCTTCCGGGTGGGAAGCCTCTAAGTTGCATAATGAGCTATTGTGGCTGTCTCGCTGTCACGGCCGCAAGTTTTCACATAAAGGCCTGTTTACACGCGGACAGTAATTTAGTGGCAACTAAATGTTTAACTTAATTTTAAGTGACTTGCAGCGTGTGAACTTCGACTTAAGTGAGAAAAAAATGAAATGACGTATGGCTTTTAGCGCCCGGAGTGTCCGAGGACAAGTTCGGCTCGCCAGATGCAGGTCTTTTAAGTTGACCCCCGTAGGTGACCTGCGCGTCGTGATGAGTATGAAACGATATTGAAGACGAGACAAATACCCAGTGCCCGTGTCAGAAAATTTAACCAATTATGGTCAAAATTCCCGACCCCGCCGGAAATGGAACCTGGGACTCCTGTGACCAAAGGCCAGCACGCTAACCATTTAACCATGGAGCGGACTGCGACTTTAGTGGTAAGTGTTAAGTAAACAATTAAGTAACAATTTAGTCAATTGGAATAGAATCCAGTCCATTTTTCCTTTCAAGTGGACATCCCGCAAGCCGCGCGCTTCCATCGGAGCAGTGGGGAAGCACTGCACTTGCTACTTACCGCACACGAACAGGCACACTTTAGTCTATTTCATAAGTTGTGGGTGAATCTACGAAATTGATCATCGCTGTGAGTTCGTTTTTCTTTCGATCGTTCGTTCTAATTGCTGAGAACAATGTCTGCATACGTTCAACACAAGTGCCTTTCGAATACTAAAATGCACTACGCAACATAGTACCTTTCTTTTGTAGAAAAGGTTGAACTTCATGCAGTAACTCATTAAATATTACTTCTGACGTTCGCAAGGTTAACAAATATTCCTGTCGATCCTCCTCGGCTGATTCTTTAAAGAGATTTGTACTTGATCCGAGATTATTCCTTCTGGTTATCCATTTTTACTCCCATTCTCTTTCCTCCTAACTTTGGGCAACTAATCCTCAATTTCCTCTAGAATGTTACCTAACACGCAATGAATAACGTCACTAAACTGTTAAGTAATGAGTTAAGCAGTAACTAACCACTTACCATTCTACTAAACACTGCGTGTAAACTGGCCATAAGATATGTACCGCGTGACAGAGTAACATGTACAATGTTACATAATATTGTGCAAGAATTTGTTCATTATAAATTTTTGAAATGATAAATGTTTTATATTCCGCATTTTATGTCATTTTACTCTGGGAATACTCAATATTATAAGTGGGTTAAGATTTTAGATATACCTAATATTAATATTATTTACTTGAGTACAAAAGGTGCTATTGATGAAAAATATCGATTTTTAGTTTTTATCTAAAGTTTCCTCTTCAATTTGATGTATGTTTCATTGATTTCGGACGACAGGAAATATTTATAAATCTAAAAATAAGAATTGTTACTGCAGAAGCCATTTCTCCAGATTTTGTGAACACTTGTTCAGTTAAGACAACATATCTCGGGAACTAATTTTTTTTTTGCTACTTGCTTTACGTCTCACCGACACAGATATGGCGACGATGGGATAGGAAAGGCCTAGGAAGTGGAAGGAAGCGGCCGTGGCCTTAATTAAGGTACAGCCCCGGCATTTGCCTGGTGTGAAAATGGGAAACCACGGAAAACCATCTTCAGGGCTGTCGACAGTGGGGCTCGAACCCACTATCTCCCGATTACTGGATACTGGCCGCACTTAAGCGACTGCAGCTATCGAGCTCGGTCGGGAACTAATTACCCTAGAAGGCTGTAATTTATATTTATTTATATTTAACATCCTGCTGCATACGTTGGCTACATTGGTTCATATGATATCACTTCCTATCAGATGTTTATGTGGTAAGAGCCATGGTAACACCCATTATACTTTCAAGTGTTATTTCTGAGAAAACACCTTTTTCTTCGAATGTTTCCCATTTTATCAGAAACTACTTACTATATAGCTCTGAAAATGTCACCTCTCCTTAACATTATTATTGTTTTTTATACGTGTCTACAATTTTAGAGACCACACATAATTGTACCATAAATAATTTTAAAAGAAGATACATTTAATAATTTTAGGACTTGATTTTTAAAAGAATCCATATTTTGGTTTCTAATAAAAGTAGAGTCAATAGAACAGATCTATAAATGTACTAGATATGAATCTACCTATCAAAATTTCATGTTATTAACTTGGATAGTTCCAGAGAACCCGGGATGTAAATCTGTTAAATTTAACATTAGGGTACCAGGATAGACCATTGATACTCCCCTTCAATATTGTATGGGTAGATCGGGACATATCTGTCTAATCAAAGTACTTTGTACTCAGCCGTTAATCCAGAAAGAGCTCGAGGAGATTAAGTTCATTGCACGGAAACCATTCAAAAGTTATGAGAGAAGGGTTGTAACTGAACGCTTCAGGTAGGGAAAGTTTGAAATCTGTTCAGTTAAAATTAACCGCCACTTGTGGGTATTCCGTGAGGTCAGGTTCGTGGTAGTGGTTTAAATGGAAATGGATATAAAGCGTGTGTTCAGGAAGTGGATATTCACTGATTTGTTTTGATTCTGAGTGCCAGGTTATTTTGTACGGCCGGTACTGGTCGTGAGTGCCATCTTGAGTGTCGTGAGTTCGAACACAGTTGCTGGTTGTGATGCGGGCTATTGGTATGGACAAAGCTCTCAATATACTGTCGTAATTAGTGTGTGTTAAGTGAGCACTGATTCTCGCTATTTATTTAAAACGGATTGAATTTATTCATCGGTTCAGATATACGTCTGGACTTCTGTGCATTACTAGGTCAAGACCAAAGGGACATCGCTGCAAAGTATGAACGTGTTATCATTATATGGAAATTGAATGTCTGAGCCAGCGCCTGGACAGGAAACACGAATGAGAACGTGACTGGAAACTACTTCTAAGAAGAGGAGAACCAAGGACAATAAGATGCGATTATCAGAAGAAAGTATACAAGACATGGTTTGATCTTTTTTCATTTCTTCTTTTGCTAAATGCTTTACGTCGCACCGACACAGATAGGTCTTATGGCGACGACGGGACAGGAAAGGCCTAGGAATGGAAAGGAAGCGGACGCGGTACAACCCCAGAATTTGCCTGGTGTGAAAATGGAAAACCATCTTCAGGGCTGCCGACGGTGGGATTCAAATCCACTATCTCTCGGATGCGAGCTCACAGCTGCGCGCCCCTAACCGCACAGCCAACTCGCCGGGTGTTTGATCTTGTATCGAGGTGTTGGTGTGAATACAAAAAGTAAATAGTATTATACACCGTAATATTTTTAAAGGTCCCAATATTTTATTGTTTAAAATTCACTGTTTTATTCATTTCCATATACAATTGTATTTTAAAACCTGTTAGTTAATTCTTTCAAAGGATCTTGAGTGCATGAACCTATCCATTTTTTATCGTTATCAAGGGGTAGTAGGAATGGCTGATATTGAATCCAAATGGTACAGTGTATACGTACATTCAAATATTCATCTTATGTCAAATATTAATATTTCACAATCGTTAACTTAAAAAACTCTACAACGAACTGACAATTAAAATATCCTTTTAACATCTCAAGACATCATAGGCCAAATAATCAAGAGAGAGGTTTTTAAATTGTGGATCATCTTTATCCAGAATAGCTTCACTAACTTCGAATATTCAACTAATTTTGCATATTTTTCCAATATATCCTCTTGGTTCCGTTTCAACCAATAACAATTTGAATAGTGATCAAGTTCCTATCACACAACCAAAAATCCATTCATCCATTGTCCTGGAATTAATGCTCGAGTCAGTAGAATACAAGTCCTAGGGACAAACTTTCGGCACCTCGATGGGTCCAAAAATTTAGTTAGTTGAATGTAATAACCGAAAATATTATTATCATCATGACAGCATTGCCTAATTCGTGAATTAGGAATGACGTGGATAAAACACCCAGTCACGAAGTCCGAACATTTACATAATAATAATAAGAAGAAAAATAAGAAGATAAGAATGTTATTGGTTTTACGTCCCACAACTACTCTTACGATTTTAGGAGACGCAGAGGTACCTAAATTCTGTCCCGCAGGAGTTATTTTATGTGCCTGTAAATCTACCAACAGGAGGTTGGTGTCTACCGGACTGAATCAGGATCGAACTTGTCAACTTGGAGTCAGAAGGTCAGTGCTCTACCGCCTGAGCTAGTCGGCCCGGCGCTCAGTGAGTCGACGAAAATAAACGTTTTCTGTCTTACTGGTGGATCGCACTAAATAAATTGCAAATGACTGCTAAGAAAGAAACCCCCTAGTCCCACGCATATTAAACTCCCTCAGTCAACAGAGTGCACGCTCAAAATGACTCGATTCGACCAACTCCATAGTTGCCAATGAACTCGCCCTGCGTTAGCATAGGTGTTTGAGACCAAAGCTAAAAGTTAGGCTTCTTATTACGAGAGGACAGTTTTTATAAAGAGCTTCCTTTTACGACGAACGTTTGGTAGGTATATTTCCTCTGGTATAACTGGAATGTCTGTAAATAAAAAAAAAATCTCGAGATCTTTGAGGAATATCTTCCTTTAACGTTTCTATTTAGGTTTGACAATGATTTGTGTGCATTTTTCCGCCAGTTTGACTTTTATTACTTATTTTTCAGGAAAAACAGACATTTTTGTTGAAATATGGATTTCAACCACCAATGCTAGAAGGACGAAGACGGAAATTCTGAAGGCTATTTGTAGTTCTTATAAACTTGAAGATTGCAAAGTGTACAACAGTTTAGATAAATTTAGTGCATTATTGCACGTGACCTTGAGCAAAATGTGGCCAATGTCACACAGGTTTTTCTAGCTACAGTTGATAAGTGACTCTATCGTGTGTGTACGCTTTCGGACTAAACAACAACATTCATAAATGCTTGGTGTCAGAGTAAAGTGAACACTACTCGCGGTAGGCCTATTAAACAGTTCGAGGACTGTTCGTTAAAAATAAAAACAAAAAAGGCGCGTCGAATCTCTCAGTCCAGCAGTATTTGAAGATGCTCCAATAAGTCAGTCTCGTGTCAGTAGATTTACTGGCACGTAAAATAACTCCTGTGGGCCTAAATTCCGGCACCTCGGCGTCTCCAAAAAATCCGTAAAAGAAGTTAGTGGGACGTAAAGCCAATAACATTTTTAAAAAATTAATTGCCTTAGCCACTCTATATATTCTAGATCACTGGTCATCACCGCACATACCCAGACGCGCAGGTCGCCTATGAGCGTCGAATATGAATACCTGTACCTGGCCTCTCCGGAAGCCACACGATATTAATCAATCAATCAATTAGTCAATTTAATGTGACCATGCAATAAAATCTCCCAATAAGGGGAAATTTATCGTCTATTATTATTTACTTTTTGCTAATTCCCTTCCCGGAGTAAGAGAAATTGAGTAATTATGTTAGTAAGCTCATTCATATATTAAATAATGGATTTAAATAACCAGGAATTATCTCTGGCCGTAAACAATGTACCCAGGTACGTCAGGGAACTACTTATCAGGCAGCCGTTAGTCGTTGTCTCTGTGTTTCCAAGATAGTGGAATCGATCCCAACAGCGGTCGGTGGTACTTCAGGGTGCTTACATGCTACAACTCCGCGTCTTTGGCTTCTAGCACGTTAAAAATATCTCCCGTCCGATAAAATTTCTACACCCATCGGCTCTTAAGGTCTATAGAAGGGAGGGCAAACCTTTACCGACCAGCGTGTCATTTAAGGTCGTGTTTATTATTTACTGTCTTGTGTGCCATCGCTTATTTTCCTTTAAAATCGATATAAAAACCCTCATTTACTTCATTTAGGTATTAGATTGAATTACATATACATCCGTACGAATGAATGTTTAATTATTTTATTCTACAAACATTACTGAAAATTACACTTTTAAAAACAAGTAAATTTTGAGAATAACGTATATTTTTGCTTTATCATCATCATCATCATCTGTTTACCCTCCAGGTTCGGTTTTTCCCTCGGACTTAGCGAGGGATCCCACCTCTACTGCCTCAAGGGCAGTGTCCTGGAGCTTCAAACTCTTGGTCGGGGGATACAACTGGGGAGCATGACCAGTACCTCGCCCAGGCGGCCTCATCTGCTAAGCTGAACAGGGGCCTTGTGGAGGGATGGGAAGATTGGAAGGCATAGGCAAGGAAGAGGGAAGGAAGCGGCCGTGGCCTTAAGTTAGGTACCATCCCGGCATTCGCCTGGAGGAGAAGTGGGAAACCACGGAAAGCCACTTCCAGGATGGCTGAGGTGGGAATCGAACCCACCTCTACTCAGTTGACCTCCCGAGGCTGAGTGGACCACGTTCCAGCCCTCGTACCACTTTTCAAATTTCGTGGCAGAGCCGGGAATCTAACCCGGACCTCCGGGGTAGGCAGCTAATCATGCTAACCACTACACCACAGAGGCGGACATATTTTTGCTTTAACTTAATAAAATTTGTAAAAATATAGCCATAGAATTAATTGATACATATTTCTTTACTAAAGCGTAATATGCTTTGTTGCTAGAAATTTCTTCTTCTTCGAATAACCCTTTTGAGCGTATGATAAATCAACTTTGTTTATTTTTCTTTGCACTTAACTTTCTTCATTTTCTGAGAATGTTGTTCCTTTTCTCCTTGAATCCATTTTCTTCCAGTTGTTCATTTCTTTCTCTCCTGAAATCCTTCTCTCAAACATGATCTGTTTCCTATCGTATCTATTTTAATTCCATCGTTTTCCATATTCTTTTCAATTTCAATGAACCACGTCGACTTGGATTTGTAACTGTTCAATAAGTTGAAGATTTGTTTGTTTAGTCTATTGTTAGCATATTCATTCTATAAATGTATCCCAAAAACTGGAGTCTTCAGTTTTTCAACTTTTAAATATAGATTCTCTATTTGATCGTAGTCTAAATACGACATTATTTTTTCTTATATGTCTCAGTGTTTTTCTCAAATTTCTTATTTCAACTTTTTCTAATTTATTACATGTTGAAAACATTAAAATATGTTAGTATGTTGTCTGACGTACCATAAAAGTCCTGTTCACGTGTCTTCTAGTGGCACGCGGGTCATAGGTTTGCCATCCCTGATCTATAGTATTTGATGAGTCGTAAAATGTAAAATAAAAATCTGCCTGCATACATGTGTGTTGTACATCTTCATGAAGTTCGACTCGTTGGCTGAATGGTCAGCGTACTGGCCTTCGTTTCAGAGGGTTCCCGGTTCGATTCCCGGCCGGGTCGGGGATTTTAACGTTCATTGGTTAATTCCAGTGGCTCGGTGGCTGGGTGTTTGTGCTGTCCCCAACATCCCTGCAACTCACACACCACACACAACACTATCCTCCACCACAATAACACGCAGTTACCTACACATGGCAGGTCCCGCCCACCCTCGTCGGAGGGTCTGCCTTACGAGGGCTGCACTCGGCTAGAAATAGCCACACGAAATTATTATTATTATCTTCATGAAATTAAATGGCGTATGGCTTTTAGTGCCGGGAGTGTCCGAGGACAAGTTCGGCTCGCCAGATGTAGGTCTTTCGATTTGACTCCCGTAGGCGACCTGCGCGTCGTAATGAGGATGAAATGATGATGAAGACGACACATACATCCAGCCCCCGTGCCAGCGAAATCAACCAATTAAGGTTAAAATTCCCGATCCTGCCGAGAATCGAACCCGGGACCCCTGTGACCAAAGGCGAGCACGCTAAACATTTAGCCATGGAGCCGGACGTACATCTTCATTATACATTGTTATACCCTTCAGCGTTCAGTCTGTGAGCGTATGTAAATGAACTAAGCGCCTCCTTAATCCTTTATTCCAACTACAGTAGCTGTGTGGCCTCGGTTAGTTCACACCTCTTATCTTATCATTACAAACTGAGCCTAACCGTCTTCGTTTCGATCCTCCTCTATTTTTTATTGACAATTCCATTGTCCTCCTATTATTATCCTAGTTAACCTATCCTCCTCCATTCGCTTTACAAGAACGCACCATTGAAGCTGGTTTATACGTATAGATTTATCCGTCGAATTTATTCCTAATTAACCATTTATCTCCTCATTTAGAGTATCCTCATGCCATTTTCCCACCTGTTCATACCAGAAATTATGCTAGCATAAGAAGAAGACCCAAAACCTATATATTTGGCCTCTTAAGACAGCAATTATCATCATTAGGCTATCAACAAGACCGAGCTAATTGGATGGGTGGTGCAGTCCACGTAGCAGTAAGCTTCCATTCGGCAGATATTGCGTTTGAATCTCGCTACCTGCATCCCTGGCACGAATCCCATAAAATTCATGTGGAACGCCGGGCTGAGTAGCTCAGATGGTAAAGCGCTGGCCTTTTGACTCCTAGCATGCAGGTTTGAACCTGCTTTAGTCTGGCGGTATTTGAAGGTCCTCAAGTACAGAATTCCGGCACCTCGGCGTCCCCGAAAACCGAAAATGTAATTAGTGGGACGTAAAACTAATATTATTATTTTATAATTATTATTGATGTGGAATTTCTATAATGAAAATCCACGTTCCAGTGGTTTAGGTTCTACTTAATACTGAAAGCCCCGTGGCTGTAATGACGATATCAAGAGTTACGTAAAATTACAAAATTGATAATGTTATTATTATTATTATTATTATTATTATTATTATTATTATTATTATTATTATTATTATTATTATTATTTTAAGCCTGGTCGGTTGTTTCAGTACGAAAGGATCAAGTATCTAAAATATTTTTATGATATATTAAGACTTTGACAGAGAAATGCATTGGATTATAATAATAATAATAATAATAATAATAATAATAATAATAATAATAATAATCATTAACTGACGTTGCCATCATGCTAGTAAGTTGAAGATAATGGGGAGATTGATCTTTGTCAATCTCATAGTTACAACTAAGGTATTGAGCCTCAAGATGTTTTCTGGAGATTATCAGGCTGGATTCCGAAAAGGGAGATCCTGCGCAGAACAAATCTTAAACCTAAAAACCATACTACAGATTCGCAAAACCAAACAAACAGTAATCACCTTTGTTGACTTCAAAAAAGCGTATGATTCCATAGATCGGCAGACCCTGTTCAACATACTAGAGGAATTTCAAGTCGACAGGAAAACGAGGGAATTGATTAAACAAACTCTGACCAACACAACACCAAAAGTTAAGTTCTTGGGAGAAATATCTGAACCGTTCGAAATCAGAACTGGCGTCCGACAGGGAGATGGACTATCCCCACTACTATTCAATTTAGTTTTGGAAAAAGTGATTCGTGAATGGAGAAAAGAAACTAAAGGTATAAACATTGGCAGACTTCTTAAAGACAAAATTCACCTTGACTGCTTAGCTTTCGCAGATGACCTTGCGATCCTTTCGAACAACAGACAAGAAGCAATCCAATCCATAGAAAACTTGAATGAAATAGCCGCAAAAACCGGACTTCAAATTTCATTTGAAAAGACGCAGTTTATGGAAGGAACTAAATCAAGATTCGACAATCAACCATTAATCACCAACTGTGGAATAATTTCCCAAGTAGACAAATTCAAATATCTAGGTGAAATTATTCAGCCAGCAGGGTTAAATCAGGAAGCTAACAAAGAAAGAACTGCTAAACTGCAAAGGGCTTACAAAATCACATGGAACAGATACAACAAAAGATGTATATCAAAAAATGCAAAATTACGACACTACAATACAGTCATCAAACCAGAGGCACTTTATGCATCTGAAACACTGATCATTGGCGGCAGGTCACAAATGAAAAGCATTGAGAAACAAGAGAGGAAAATTCTCAGAAAAATCCTAGGACCAAAGTTCGAAAATGGAATTTGGATGAAAAAGAAACCACACGAAATTTTTCAATTCACAGAAAAAATCACAGATACCATCAGAAAGAGACGACTAAAATTCTACGGACACCTACACAGAATGGATAACAACAGGCTGACAAAGAAAATTCTAAATCTAGCTCTAACCCTGAAAATCCGCAACAATTGGTTAGCAGAAATTCATGAAGATCTACAAGAAATGGGTATTGAGGACGAAACCATTCAAGATAGAATGAAATTTAGAAGCTTAGTAAACAAACATAAATTTGCAGAGAAACCAACAAGAAAAAATACAGGCTGGACAGAAACACGCAGAAAGGAACACAGTGAAAAAATGAAGAGAGATTGGGAAGAAAAGAAGAAGAAACATTGTGCAAAATAAGTTAAAACGCGCTCCACAGCTGGGCACAACGAATCAAAAATAATAATAATAATAATAATAATAATAATAAAGCATTTGGGGCTAAAGTTTAAGACCAGCAGAATGGCCAGTTCATTTCTACTCCTCCAGTAGCTAATAACATGCGATCTACACAAGATCTGCTGATCACAACCAATGTTACTTACCTAATGGACCCTGGTTTGCTAGTTGCTTTACGTCGCGCCGACACAGATAGGTCTTATGGCGACGATGGGACAGGAAAGGGCTAGGAGTGGGAAGGAAGCAGCCGTGGCCTTAATTAAGGTACAGCCCCAGCATTTGCCTGGTGTGAAAATGGGAAACCACGGAAAACCATTTTCAGGGCTGCCGACAGTGGGGTTCGAACCTACTATCTCCCGAATACTGGATACTCGCCGCACTTAAGCGACTGCAGCTATCGAGCTCGGTGGACCCTGTTCTTGCAATACGACTACATATTTGCCGTTATCTAGGTATAGCATTATAATAATATTCTAAAATATTAGTCTTTGCTACCTGCCGAACTGAGTAGCTCAGACGATGGTTTGTTGGTCTTTTGAGATCAACATGGCCCATTCGATTCCGGCTCCGTCCAGTGATATTTTAAAATGCTCCAGTACGCCCGCCTCGTGTCGGTAGATTTATATGCACGTAAGATAATTTCTAAGGGGAAAAATCCCGGCACCTCGGCGTCCCCACAAAACAGTAATCGTCGGTAGTAAGACGAAAGCCAATAGCACTATTATTATATACATCGCTGTCGTCATTATCTTTGCTACCTATTTAACTAACACAAGTTTTCGATCACCGCGACGCTAGGATACGCTAGAATCATATTAAAAATGCCATAGCTGGAAGGTAACGACCGTGGCCTTAATTAATACACAGTCCACGCATTTTTATTATGTGAAAATTGGAATCCAAGGAAACACATCTTCAGGACTTCTGACGGTAAGGTTCGAACCTACATTTGCATGAATGGAAACTGCAGTTACTCGGTCGTATCGCGTAGCCAGCTCGCTCGTTTCTAATGCCATATTTATCCGTTTAATGCCCTGGCACTTAACAAATCTTCTCAATCTATTTTCTGTACAATGAAACACTTAAGAGATTAGAGATTTTATATTAGAGTAGCTCGATCTAACATTTATTGACGTTTTGTAAAACCCTTCAAGCTCTCTTCTGTCACAATCTCAGACTTACAAAATCCTTTTCCAAAGGGCTTATCTCTGTCATTTCCTTCTTTTCTCGATCAGAGCCTTTAAGGAGATCACTTGCGGAGCGCTCAATGGAGGTATTGACATCCTTGTCGACTGAGGCTAACTCCCTTTCTTTTATTTCGTATTACGAACTGAAGGAACTTTTTCCATTAGACAGAAGAAATCACTACTAACGTCTAATAGGATCAGAGAGTTTTGATGCATTGTAAATCAATGTACAGGACAGGAATGGCTCAGTGAAATGGTGTTGAACTGGTCTGTTCATACACCACCTATTCGATGCCTTTCTTCGCTCATGATTGTGAAAGTACCGTAGTATCTGAGTAGGTTAATTCGATGAAAGAACAGGTTATATAGAATACGCTGTAAAGCAAATCAAATAGGAATTTGGAAAGAAAAACACAATCCAAGGAGAGGAAGTCAAAACCCTGAAATTCGCCGATGATATTGTTATTTTATCTGAGACTGCAGAAGATCGGGAAAAAATGGCGTATGGCTTTTAGTGCCGGGAGTGCCCAAGGACATGTTCGGCTCGCCAGATGCAGGTCTTTTGATTTGACTCCCGTGGGCGACCTGCGCGTCGTGATGAGGATGGAATTATTATGAAGACGACACATACACCCAGCCCCCGTGCCAGCGAAATTAACCAATTAAGGTTAAAATTCCCGACCCTGCCGGGAATCGAACCCGGAACCCCTGTGGCCAAAGGCCAGCACGTTAACCATTTAGCCATGGAGCCGGACAGAAGATCGGGAGAAAGTGTTGAATGGTATAGACAACAGAGTCTTGGGGAAGGAGTACAAGAGGAAAATGAATAAGTCCAAAACAAAAGTAATGGAGTGCAGTTAAAGGAAGTCAGATGAAGCAGGAAATATATTAGGAAATGAAGTAATAAAGGAAGATGAATATTATTCTTGTGTACTAAAATAATTAACGATGGCAGAAGTAAGGAGGTGTTAAAATGCAGACTAGCACAAGGAAGGAAGTTCTTTCTTTAAAAAAAAATTGCTCCCTTCGAACACCGATACAGGAATTAGAAAAAATGTTTTGAAGACTTTCGACTGGATCTTGGCATTGTATGGAAGTGAAACATGAATGTTGACTAGCTCAGAAAGAAGGAGAATGGAAGCTTTTGAAATGTGGTGTTACAGAAGAATGCTACAGGATAGATCTAATCACGAACGAAGATATGCTGAATCGAATTGGTTGAGAGGATAGCGATTTGGCTAAATTTGACGAGAAAAAGTGATAGAATGGTAGGACCTAGGACGTGTTCAGTTGGTTTTTGATGGAGGTGTAGGCGGAATGAAAGGTAGGGGTAGACCAAGGTATGAATATGACAAGCAAATTAGAGCAGATGTAGGATGTAGTAGTTACGTAGAAATGAAAAGATTGGGGCGTGATAGGGAGGCATGGAGGGCTGCATCAAAATAGTCTATAGACTGATGACTCAAACAACAACACTGTTCAATGATAAACTAATAATATTATTGGTTTTATGTCCCACTAAATACCTTGACGGTTTATGGAGTCGCCGAGGTGCCGGAATGTTGTCGCTCAGGAATTACTTTACGTGTCGGTAAATGAGGCTGTGGTACGTGTGCTCCTTCAAGTTCCACTGAACTGAACTGAACTGGGATCGAACACACCAACATGGGCTTAGAAGTCCAGAGCTTCTATCGCCTGAAATTCTCAACCAGGCTATATGTGCCACACTAATAATACATACAGGTCTTCAGCAACTCTGGCATGGTGAAAAGCGCTACACCACCCGTACCACGTTTTCAAATTGCTTCAATGTTTTGGCCAAGAAGAAGAAGAAGAAGAAGAAGAAGAAGAAGAAGGTCACGGCCGCTTCCTTCCAACCCCTAGGCCTTTCCTACCTCCATCGTCGCCATAATACCTATCTGTGTCGGTGCGACGCAAAGCCACTAGCAAAATAATAATAATAATAATAATAATAATAATAATAATAATAATAAAGAAATAATAAGAAAAATTCTAAGCCTAAAACTCACCGACGGACAATACTGACTCAGAGGCGGACAGGAAATCAAACAATACCCAAATATACACAGTGCACTCAGACGGACTTACAAAACAAATAGTCGAATTCTATGAAAACAGGAGTATAGCCACAACAGACACAATGAAATGGATGGCGAAATCAAAACTGATCTGAAACAGGCAGGAATTACACCACCAGATGACCAGAATCGGGTAATCTTCAGATCCAACATTCAGAAATGGCAAGTTGACCAAGAGGAGAGACCAAAGAAGAAGACCGAAATAGCTTGGTCTGAAGAAGAAATGAAGCCCACAGAAAAATAACGAAAGAAATATGGGCGCAAAGGAAGGCAAACGCATACCGATAAGTACTCTGCGTAGTCCTAATGGGCTACTTCGCACACATATAATAATGATAATAATAATAATAATAATAATAATAATAATAATAATAATAATAATAATAATAATAATAATAATAATGTCCGTCTCTGTCGTGTAGTGGTTAGTGTGATTAAATGCCACCCCCGAAGGTCCCGGTTCGTTTCCCGGCTCTTCCACGAAATTTGAAAAGTGGTACGAAAGCTGGTACGGGGTGCAGTCAACCTCGGGAGGTCAACTGAGTAGAGGGGATTCGATTCCCAGGCCACAGCCGCTTCCTTTCCTTTTTCTTGTCTGTCCCAAACTTCCTATCCCCCCACAAGGCCCCTGTTCAGAATAGCAGGTAAAGTCGCCTGGGCGACGCAATGGTCCTCCTCCCCAGCTGTATCCCCCGACCTAAAGTCTCACGCTCCAGTGCACTGCCCATGAGGCAGAAGAGGTGGTTTCCCTCGCTGATTCCGAGGGAGAAACCAAAATCTGGAAAATAAACGGATTAAGAAATAATAATAATAATAATAATAATAATAATAATAATAATAATAATAATAATAAAACCAAACCCCTTGGTGCAACAGTCCGTGCAGGACCTTGGCCTACCCTGCAACCACTGTTCAGCCCAAAGGCTTGCGGAATACGAGGTGACGGGAATAATAATAATAATAATAATAATAATAATAATGAATTATTAATTATACATAATCATAATATTACTTTTTAAGTCCCAGTAACTACATTCATTGTTTTCAAAGGCGCCGAGGTGCCGGAATTTATCCAACATGTGTTTTATGTATCTGTAAATCTACAGATTGGCTGACGATCTCTTCTTTTGTGGTTAGTGTTTTAACGTCGCACTAAATCAGAAAAGCTTCCCGCGACGATGGGATACGAATAGCTAGGACTAAGAAGGAAATGGCTATGGTCTTTATTAAGATACAGCCCAAGCATTTTCCTGGTGTGAGAATCTTAAACTCCGGCCAGGTTTTATGTCCCTTCTCACTCCCTTCTTTTTCACCCAGGCGGTCTTCGGTCTACCTCTGCGTCTACGTCTGGTACTTTGAGGATTCCATTTTACAACTTGCTTGCCTCAGGCCCATCTTCGGAATGCAAGCTTGCAACTACTTACGCAGCTCATACCACACAACGAACTCCCACTGCGGGCTGGCTAGCGCATTTGAGCACCTTCAGCCTGGCAAAACAAAAATTATTAATAATTATATATTTGGATACATAATATTATATATGCTGTCATTCTTGTAGAGTAATCTAATTTTAGTCATACTTTGACAGTAATGAACGATGAGCAAATAATTAACTTCACAGGCATTTTTCTTTTAAATCAACGATTGTATTCGCCTGATATCATCTTTGAATTGTTATTAATAAACCCGTTGATTATCATATTGTGTGATATGAAGAACTGTGCTTCAAAGGGCATGGAACGCACTAAAACACTGTTCCAGGAAATGTCACTCATCTCTTTGATGTGATATTGAATTATTTGAAATGTCGGTGTTCATGATCATTGAGTATGCAGTTCCACGTCATTTACACCTTTTGTGTAGCTATACGGAGATACTCATCAACAATTGTCTGCAGTAGTTGTGCGACTTCCTGTTAGTTTATTCTCTCTCCAGCAAACCCAGCCACCACAGTTTAATGAACAGCAAATCCATGAGCTTCGCATTGTTTGTTAGATCCTCCAGAGTTTAGAAAGTATTCCAGGAAACGTAAATTTATTTGGAGAACTTCAGATTTATTTTTCCGTTTTTACTTCAAACTGTAGGAAAAAAACTTAGCCTACAAATCGGACATACCATCCTTGATAACACATCGATGCAACTGATATCATTTTTTTTGCTAGTTGCTTAACGTCGCACCGACACAGATAGGTCTTATGGCGACGATGGGACAGGAAAGGGCTAGGAGTGGGAAGGAAGCGGCCGTGGCCTTAATTAAGGTACAGCCCCAGCATTTGCCTGTTGTGAAAATGGGAAACCACGGAAAACCATTTTCAGGGCTGCCGACAGTGGGGTTCGAACCTACTATCTCCCGAATACTGGATACTCGCCGCACTTAAGCGACTGCAGCTATCGAGCTCGGTGATATCAGTTTTAAGAGAAGGTCGAGTGCAGGAGCTTGCCTTGAAAATGAAACTGAAAATTCCACAGCCTGTTTCCAGTCATTCGACCGGGCCAGGAATTGAATGAATGAAGCCACCGTCTAGCGGCCAGGATAGGAAATGTGCCGGCTGCCGAAGACTGTCGCACTCCTCTGGGGCAATGATAAATGACGGATAGACGAAATTATATGTTAATGGAGAGTGATAGTGGAATGAAATATGACAGGGAAAACCGGAGTGTCCGGATAAATATCTGTCCTGCCTCAGATTTGTCCAGCACAAATCTCACATGGAGTGACCGGGATTTGAACCACGGTATCCAACAGGGAGAGGCTGGCGAGCTGCCGCCTGAGCCACGGAGGTTCACTTCCTTGAAAATACACTAGTGTCCAAAAGTTAAGCATAATCACTTAACGAGGCCATACCGCCTGATAGGAATGTCAGACGGTTGCTGAACAAACGGAAGCTGAACCACACACCATATGTCACACAACTCGTCCAAAGAAACAGTGTCAGAAAGGTTCTGATAGCTAAGGTACACCTTTGACAATAACTAACAAAACTTGGCATTGTCTTCCACAACAAAATATGCTATTAATAGGGTGTATGGTTACCCCTAACGGCCACATATGCTTCGCAAGGACGTGGATATCTCTATCAGATAGTCCAAGAGCTCTTGTGGCAGTCGATCCCATTCCTCCGATAGGTCAATGCGAAGGTCTTGAAGGGTCCTTGGTGGAGGCTGACGGGATGCAATTCGCCTCCCCAATGTATCCCAAGCATTTTCTATAGGATTTCTATCGGCAGACATCGCTGGCCAGTCCATGCGATTAATGTCTTCCCCAGCCAGAAATTCATCCACCAGAGCAGCGCGGTGCGGTCGGGCATTACCGTCCATTAAGAGTAATTCTGGACCAACTGCAACTCTGAAGAGTCGAACATGTGGTCTCAGTACCTCATCCCTGTATCTTCGAGAGTTAACAGTGTTCATCGGACCACTCATGAAGATGTGCAGGTCCGTACGGCCATTCAATATGATGCCGCTCCACACCATGACGCCACCACCACCACCACCATACTGGTCCCGTTCCACGATGTTCCTGTGGTTGTATCGGCTACCCGGTTCTCTCCAGATTAATGTGCGACGAGAATCTTTCTGCAAACTGAAGCGGGATTCATCTGTGAAGGTCATATGCCTCCATTCATTCATGGTCCAGTTTCTATGTTGACTGCTCTCCAGTAAACGGGCCCGTCTCTGTTTTGGAATGAACGGGACGCACACCGCTGGACGTCGGGCAAACAGCCCGGCTGTTCTGAGCCTCCGACATACAGTTTACCGGGAAACGGCAACCTCTGAGACGGCTGCAAGCTCCGCCGACAATTGTCTTGCAGGTGCACTCCGATTTCGTCGGGCGGTTAAGCCCAGATATCGGTCCTGCTGTGGGGTGATTACCCTTGGTTGACCTGGTACTGGCCTACAACTAACATCTCCTGTGTCTCGAAATCGTCTCCAAAGCCTGGAAATGACACTTTGTGGCAAATTCAAGGATACGACGACTTCGGTCTGTGTCTGGCCTGCTTCCAGGCGGCCGAGTATTCTACCCTGCAAAACGGGGACCAAATGGCGTCGTTGTGCCATTATGTTGTTACGTTCACCACGAGGCTACACTCCGCACACTATAACAGGGCAAACACGACTGAGGAAATATAGGGCGCAAGCACTGGCTGTGTTTACCTTGTGGTTACGCCGCCAATGAAAGCGGGGAACACTCCTTTCCTATACAGAGCGAACACGTAAGGTTGGTAGGTGGATATGTCGTGCGATTTGTGGTCCATTTCATGTTGCCCTGCTCACTCGTAACTTATGGTTAACTTTTGGACACTAGTGTACTTCCTTGAATGTGTCGCTTGGGTAGGCAGTGGTGCCAAGAAAGACGGCTTAGGGCTAATTGTAGCCCTCTTTAGTTTCTGTTTGGCCACTTTATTAGAAAAGTCCCTTGGATTTCAAAACTCTTCTTCATAAAATCTATATTTCCTAAGTTCAAATCATTCAGTACTTTTTATGGCCGGCTCAGTGGCTGACTGACAACGTCTTGGTCTTCGAACCTCGGAGTGGGAGGAGGTTCTATTCTCTGCTAGACCAACGGAATTAAAACGTGAACTGTTACATCCCTTGGTTCGGAGATCGGATATTTGCCTTTTCAACATTCCTGTAACCCTCCCACCACATATAACACCATCCAATATCCTGTACTACAAAAACACACAGTTCTCCAAACACATGGTTATCGTAGAAATAAAGTATCGAAATACACTGACTGACAGAGCAAATGCAACACCAAGAAGGAGTGGTTCGAAAGGGATGAAAGTTGGGGAAAAAACAGAGACGGCACGGACGAATAATTGATGTTTATTTCAAACCGATATGCAGGTTACACAATGCGCACGGCATCGACTCAGTAGGATGTAGGACCACCGCGAGCCGCGATGCACGCAGAAACACGTCGAGGTACAGAGTCAATAAGAGTGCGGATGGTGTCCTGAGGGATGGTTCTCCATTCTCTGTCAACCATTTACCACAGTTGGTCGTCCGTACGAGGCTGGGGCAGAGTTTGCAAACGGCGTCCAATGAGATCCCACACGTGTTCGATTGGTGAGAGATCCGGAGAGTACGCTGGCCACGGAAGCATCTGTACACCTCGTAGAGCCTGTTGGGAGATGCGAGCAGTGTGTGGGCAGGCATTATCCTGCTGAAACAGAGCATTGGGCAGCCCCTGAAGGTACGGGAGTGCCACCGGCCGCAGCACATGCTGCACGTAGCGGTGGGCATTTAACGTGCCTTGAATACGCACTAGAGGTGACGTGGAATCATACGCAATAGCGCCCCAAACCATGATGCCGCGTTGTCTAGCGGTAGGGTGCTCCACAGTTACTGCCGGATTGGACCTTTCTCCACGCCGACGCCACACTCGTCTGCGGTGACTATCACTGACAGAACAGAAGCGTGACTCATCGGAGAACACGACGTTCCGCCATTCCCTCATCCAAGTCGCTCTAGCCCGGCACCATGTCAGGCGTGCACGTCTATGCTGTGGAGTCAATGGTAGTCTTCTGAGCGGACGCCGGGAGTGCAGGCCTCCTTCAACCAATCGACGGGAAATTGTTCTGGTCGATATTGGAACATCCAGGGTGTCTTGCACATGCTGAAGAATGGCGGTTGACGTGGCGTGCGGGGCTGCCACCGCTTGGCGGCGGATGCGCCGATCCTCGCGTGCTGACGTCACTCGGGCTGCGCCTGGACCCCTCGCACGTGCCACATGTCCCTGCGCCAACCATCTTCGCCACAGGCGCTGCACCGTGGACACATCCCTATGGGTATCGGCTGCGATTTGACGAAGCGACCAACCTGCCCTTCTCAGCCCGATCACCATACCCCTCGTAAAGTCGTCTGTCTGCTGGAAATGCCTCCGTTGACGGCGGCCTGGCATTCTTAGCTATACACGTGTCCTGTGGCACACGACAACATGTTCTACAATGACTGTCGGCTGAGAAATCACGGTACGAAGTGGGCCATTCGCCAACGCCGTGTCCCATTTATCGTTCGCTACGTGCGCAGCACAGCGGCGCATTTCACATCATGAGCATACCTCAGTGACGTCAGTCTACCCTGCAATTGGCATAAAGTTCTGACCACTCCTTCTTGGTGTTGCATTTGCTCTGTCAGTCAGTGTATAAAATATAAAATCAAAGCTTACATAGTATAGACGACAGTAGTCGGCTATATGACGAAGTTCCCGATACTGCAAATTTGTAGTAACACTCCACCTTGTGCTTCGGCAGATAAAGTAGCCGTTATAAAGGAATTTGAGAAAAAAATTACGGTCATCATACTTTCATAAGTAATATTGATATGGGTAATATTGTGTGTTTTGAATCATCGTGTGCTGAGCGAACTGAATTCTTGGCTAAATCTATCAGTTCACTTCCGGTCCCAAAACATCCCGCTGTTCGTTATAACAACGTAAGATAGAAAATCCGTTAACGGACCGCCAGTCTTCAGATAAAATATGTACCGAAGAGGATATTGAGATTACAGATTCCGAAATCGATTCATCTTTTGCCAGGGTAAGATCTGATACTTCTGACCGGTCCATTGTTAAAGCTCTGAAAGAGTTGAAAACAACAAGGTTACTAAGCTTTTTGACGAATGCTATGCCTAAATTCAAAGAGTGTTCAATTGTATTCGAAACAGCGAGGACAACATTGATTCACAAGGGAGGGTGTGATGAAGATAAATATAACTAGAGACCTGTCTCCATAGTTTCAATAATCAGACTATTACTGAAAAAGCAATTTATAGTCGATTGCGAGTAAGAATTTTCAGCATATCAGCGAGGTTTTATCTTACTTCCTGGTACCCGTGTAAATATTTCGATTACGGTAATTGACAATGGGTAGATATCTGACATGATATTTACTGTTTCATGTGCAGTTTTTCGTGCTGATTTCAAATCTAAAATCTGTTTATCTCTATCACGTAAGATTGTGGTCATTTTGCGTTCCAGAGGTTGCATAAATTCACCAGATCTGTTTTGCTACGTGTGCGTCTATGTAACAAACAAGTCCAGTATGTGTCGTATGTTCCATTTGCACGAATCTTCACTAAATCCATATTCATTAGTACTCCATGTATCAATTACTGCTCTAGTGAAGCTTCTGTCTGTGAGTTGTTTTCCATGCAAAAAGGTAATCTCGTGTCCTCATCCCGAGGTGGTGCAGCTCTTTTCAGGCACACCCCCAAATGGAGGTGAGCTGCATGTACCATTTCAACCACATACCATCCCTCCTGCCATTCTTACATTTCTGGCAGTACCGGGAATCGAACCCGGGCCCCCAAGGACATCAGCTAATAATACTAACCCTTATGCTACGAAGGCGGGCAGTTGCTTTCTATGATACAATGTTAAACATATGTAATTGGTTGATGCCCAATATCTCATGAACTGTGGTTGATAGAGAAAATGGTTTGCATATTTTGAATCAACAAGTTTCAGTTGTTTTTGAACGCGTGTTGGATATCAAGATATCCACCGAAAGTCATTTTTTGATTATCAGTGTTATGAATGGCTGCCTCCGGAGCTCAAAAACTAAAGAACCAAACTGCTGTGTTATCTGTGTTATATTCCTTAATATTTCAAACTTGAGAGACTTGGTGACTGATCTTATTTCAGGAAATAATATCCAAGTGGAATGTGCCATAACCAAACAGCAAGAATAGATCTTCGGAAAGATGTTTTTCAGGGATCTCCCATCTTCCCTGCTTTATTTCATCTCGCTATTGATGATATCATCAAAGAAGTGGTAGATGATGAAGTTAGTGAAGTAACTGGATACCCAATGGCTTCAGGTTTACCTTTTGTCGATGATATTGTTCCGGTAGGAAAGGAGGGAACATCTGCTCAGTCGGTCGTAAATGTCGTTGTGAATAGTTTATCCGGCATGGGATCCTCGAAATTCAAAATGATAAACATCTCTGCCAATGAACAGTAATTACTGTAGCATCAACTATTTCGGAAGGTGTAGAGCTTGGGGAAACAATTAAATACATTGGTGTAACCTTCCACAGACCAGATTATTATTAATAATTTATAAAATAATCTGAATTCCATAACAGTTTCCTGCTCACTGAAACCAGACCAAGAAGTAAATATAATTAACCAGTACAAATGGCCAAGTGTGATTTATTCACCTCTGAATACTCCCTTAAGTAAAATGCCATCACATTTTCCGGCGGATATTGCTAAACTCTGCCTGTTACCATTTCTTGATGGATACAGTACTTTTGCATCCATCTCTTGGCACAGGCCAGAGTAAAGTGTAGTTTCCACGGAAGTCCCTGTCTCGTCCATGGCTGTGACGTAATGGAAGCTGCTGGGGTATGGGTGGTGCTGAGTAATGACATTCATAACACAACGAGTATGTCTGAGTGTTATTAAAGGTGTTGCTCATAGGGTCAGTCGTACTGCAATAGCACTTTCTTGCCTAGTACGCCCCATTTTGGTGCTAGCTTTCGTGTTTGCGGTTTTCTTACGACCGCATGAACTTTGGTGTGGTTATTTGAGAATCCAACCAACCTCTGGGCTGATGACGTAACAGACAGACAACATTGACAAACTTTTGCAATCAGTTGTGAAGGATATAATTGACTGCCTCAATGAGATGAGACGTGCACCTAGGGATGTTCGAGGACTCGGTTTAATTAAGGCAGAGTGGGAAGCGCATATACAGCAGTACAACATCACTCAAAGACCGCTCCGAATTGATGATGACTATTTGACCATCAGCAAAGCTCTTCAGAAAGAAAAGGGTATATATTACGATATCTGGACATTCCATTCAAGGAGGACACAATGTCAATGTTCCGGTGTTGGATACGAAAAGGGATATACTCGTAGAAACTTGGTTCCAACTCGTTTGATTAAATTTCGGTCGAAATTTCAGAATCATGTCATTAATAATAATAATAATAATAATAATAATAATAATAATAATAATAATAATACACTTATGTTCATAAAAACCAGAACACCTTGAAAGACTAGAGGTAGGAAGTTCATATTCACCGGACATGTGCATTGGTATGTTCTGAAGAAATAATTATCATTTGAACCATGTCGGCTCTTAGGTTCAAGGTCCACATCGATATATCGGCGCACCACCACCGACTGGTAAAATGTGCCTGCGGCTCTCATTGTCGCTATAAACCGAAGGTAATGGATCAGTGTGACTTGAGCAGACGTGCAGGGTGCCTCAAAGACTTATGCGAGAAACGTACAGACAAATGAGTGAGTTCGAAAGAGGACGCATTATTGGCATGAGAGAACGTGATGCATCCATCCGGAAAATTGCTGCTCGTGTGGGACGAATCAGTGTGTCGGCAGTGCAACGCGTGTGTACATAATGGTTCACAGAAGGCCGTAGAACACGACGTGATGGGTCTGGTCGCACCGCCCAGAACCCCCCCCCCCCCCCCCCGAGAAGATCGACATCTCATCCGAACAGCATTGCAGGACAGTTCTGCGTCCTCCTCGGCTCTGGCTCAACAGTGAGAGAGTGTAACACATCGTACACTATCAGAGTGACAGTCCGTCGCCGTTTATTACGATCTTAGTTAACGGCGCGTGTCCACTTTCCCGCCTACCTTTGACCAATGTGCATAAACATGCTAGACTGCAATGGTGTATGGAACGACGTCACTTGGGGCAGGAATGACGAATCCAGGTTCTGTTTGTTTGAAAATTATGACTGCATTTTGGTTCGCTACAGACAGGGGGAGAGGCATCACATTGATTGCATTCAAACAAGACATTTGGCGCCAACTCTAGGCCTTATGGTGTGGGGTGCTATTGGGTACAACCACAAATCACAGTTGGTGCGTGTCCAGGGCACTGCGACCAGTTTGACCTACGTGAATGACATTCTGCAACCCGTAGCCATACCCTTTCTGCACGACACCCCAGACGCCATATTTCAGCAGGACAATGCGCAACCACATGTTACTGCACGAACACGTGCCTTCTTGTTGTCACATGATGTCAGGCTGTTGCCCTGGCCCGCCCGATCACCGCACTCGTCGCCAATCGAAAATGTGTGGGGTATGGTGAATCTACGGGTGTGGCGCTGTGATCCAGTGCCAACCACCAAAGATGAACTTTGGGACCAGGTGAACGCAGTATGGATGGTTATATCCCAGGACGCCATTCGTGCCCTATACGCGCTGATGTCATCACGCATGGAACAAGTTATCAGTGCCCATGAAGGACTCATTGCCTACTAGGAAACAGGATACATGCTGAACCTAGGTGACTGGAATGCTAATCGTTTCTGCAGAACATACTAATGAACGTGTCCTGTGAATATGAACTTCCTATCTCTAGTGTTTCAAGGTGTTTTGTTTTTTATGAACATGAGTGTAATAATATTCATTGGTGGCGGTGGTTTTTGAGGAGAATACAATGAGGTAATCACACTCGCTACCTATTTATCTATGTGTCTATCTTAATTGAAATCATGGTATGAGGAATAGGTCCGAGCCTTCTAAAACAGCAGTATTGGCAAAATAAAGCCATGAAAATTGCGAAAAATACTCACAGGGGCTCGAATCCAAATAACGTAATTACTGGAAGTGAATAGGAGGTCGGATATGAAAGATGAGGCAATACCTAGTTAGCAGAAGTAATGTCAGACTCAGCTCAGCCCTGAAATTACCATTCAATATTCCCAAGTTTATATTGGGTGGCGAAGTCACTGTTAACTTTTTAAATTCGACAGGATGCGCGCTTTCTCTCGAGACGCAAGGGTGCGCGATGGGTGAAAATTACCCACAAGCAAAAATCCTTCTTTATGCTCAATTATGAAAACAATTTAATTGATAATACATTTATGTAGTAAATGAATTTTAATTGTTTCGGAGTAATTATGGCAATGTGCAAATTGTGATAATTAACAATGAATATTGAAATATGCTCGTTCTCAAAACGCTTACACATACAGCGGCATCACTCGATTGTTTATATTAGTTTATATTAGACACACATTTTCTGTATCAAAAGAATCACATATGATAATCACCCGTTAGGTATAGAGGGGAGAGCAAAGGGTAAGAATTGTAGAGGATGTTCAAAGATCATACTAGATTACACTTCACTCCTGATCCATTACTTCCTGTTCTTTATTCACTTGTTCCACACACTCTCCACACATTAGATTTTAGCATATAACACAACACGTTGTGGTTTTCCTATCCTTTTTACTTCCACGGTCTTTGCATGTTCCCGCTTGACACTTTCTAGGGATTGTACGTTTCCTTTCCTAAGATTTTCCAGAAAGCCACCGAACACCGGATATTTGCTGGTGGAGTTAGAATTTTACTTCTCGATGCCACATGTCCCTTTGTGAGACCCAAGGATAGCATTTTCAAGCAACTTCGACGGAATGTAGGTTCAGAGTTGAGCTGAGATTGTATGCATTATAGATGACTTGAACATTTAAAATAGGATAGAATTGTCAATTACTAAATCCTATAGAGGAAATAAATATATTAGGAGCGTACCTGATCACTTTCTTCGACATTATAAATTTCTCAGTCATCACTAGTCTTCCGGGGAGCAACAGGTTTACAATTTCGGTCTACATCATAGAAGTGATACATCTTCCGTTCCTGAAATTCACTAACATTTCGCGTCAACTTGCAGAAAATACGCACACATACTATAAAGTACACTTATAACAGTTACTGCACTGTTCGTACGTAAAAACAAAGTACAATAGTTAACAATAAACAAGAACGGCATTCTGAAACGTATGAGCGCGCGCAGGGTGAAATTTACCCAGTCGATGTTTCACACAATGAGCGGAAATAACAAAGCCGCGCAGCTGATTGAAGGTCACGATATTTGCAAGGGTTCACTCGAAAGGTATGAGAGAGGAGACCTCAAGAATACATTAGAAATAAGAGTACACTAGAAATAACCGAAATACACATTTCAATTTTGCCTGGGTAATTTTTACCCATACGCGCGTCCTTGCGGGTTACGCAAAGCGAAGTACAGTAAACTTCACGTTTTACGTCAATGTTGATATTATGATCATAGTCAAAGGGCGTGCAGTAATACCCGAAAAACAAGGACGTAACTTTTCATTTCAAACAGCTTAATGCACTGGCCGGAATTCGAACTGCGGTCATCTTGGTGAAAGTACCATTCGGTTATGGCGCCCCGTGAAATTTCACTATTACGGCGGGGGTAAAAATATATAAGCGACGCCGCTACCTTTCCCCTAAGACAGCTGCAGTTTGGATCGTGATCAGTTTTCTAGATGACTGCGCGATCTCGTTGATTCAGATTCGCTAACAAATTATTGGCACCTTCGTTTACGGTCGCAAGGTTGAGTCACGTAAAACTTGACATTTCGTTGCTTGCTTTCAATTACGTTGTATATTATGTCAGTCTATAGGCGTGCAACAGATTACCAAGGGCAAGGAGGTTGGTGAAATCGAAGGATTATGGTATCAAATGTTAGTTATTGCATCAGTGTAAGCCATGCTTGATAACTATTCAGGCTGCCGAATGTATAATGAATATTTCGTCGAAAAGTGTTACAAGAGTCAGATAACACTGTTCATTATTAACACTAATCATTTACTGAAACACATTAGAGGGGCATGATTAGTGTAGTGGCATGCTGCTGGCATGCAGATGGCTGAGGTTCGATTCCAGGTCGATACGAAGTTGGAATTTCCACCTGAAAAAATCACGTCATTTCAGAAAGGCCTTAGTGTAATCACAGATTATCTAAATCTTGATATCTTTTGCACTAGAAATTTTAAAAATGCAGCGAGAATGATGTAAAATGAGCAAATCAATATTATTTTTTTTACAAGTTGTTTTACGTCTCATCGACGCAGATAGGGCTTATGGCGACGATAGGATAGGAAAGGGGTAGGACTGGGAAGGAAAAGGCCGTGGCCTTAATTAAGGTACGGCCCCAGCATTTGCCTGGTGTAAAAATGGGAAACCATGGAAAACCATCTTCAGGGTTGTTGACAGCTGGGTTCGAACCCACTTTCTCCCGAATGCAAGATCACACAACTCCATGAACTCTTACCAGTTTGGCTGAAACGTAAAAGTAATTAATGCCGGAAATCACATAAAGTGGATTATTTTAAGTAATTATGATGCGTAACCCTAAGTCCAGTCCACTTGAATCAACATGCATGGAAGTTAAAATAATAATAATAATAATAATAATAATAATAATAATAATAATAATAATATTAATATGTATGTATGTATGTATGTATGTATGTATGTATGTATGTATGTATGTATGTATGTATGTAGGCCCTATGTTTAGTCATCAGCCTGAAGGCTGGTTGGATCCTCAACAGTTCCGCCATGAGCTGTCATAGATGGCCTAGGCATCACTGAAGAGGCGTACTAGGGAAATGAGGAGTGAGGTAGTTTCCCGTTACTTTCCTCACCAAGCCAGAAGTTGCTATTACATATCAGTCTGCCAAGCCCACTGAAATGCATGCAACAACCGACCCTATGAGCAACAGTTTCACACCATTCATAGCAGGGACTGGCTGCGTAAGGAATGGCATTACTAGCGTCGCTCATACCTCAGTCACTTTCATTTTGTCAAAGCCAAGGATAAGACAGAGACAGATGAATGAAAGTAACAAAATTGCTCTAGCCCATACCAGAAGACTTAGTGCAGTGTAAACACTAGGTCTCGCCAGCAAAGGCATAATAATAATAATAATAATAATAATAATAATAATAATAATAATAATAATAATAATAATAATAATAATAATAATAATAATAATAATAACAATAATAATAATAATAATACTGGAGAGCGTGAAATAAAACTAACAAAATTAATGCTTGGTCCTTACTGTAGACCGGAAAGAGACATCTTTCCGTTGAGGGATTATCTGTGCGTACTATGCTCTCATTTATTTGAAGTGTACGCAATGTCCGCCTGCCTACTGATGCGCGGTGGCTCCCGAGAGAAGGGCGACCCCAGGTGCCACGCTCGCTGTACTCAGGGATATATCACAAGCATATCAGACTAGAAGAAATATTCGTGCTATTCCAAGGGGATTCGAGAAAGCAGGAACAGTATGTAAGCCTTCATGTTAATGTCGGTATAAAACACGGGGCAAATACACAGATGTTTTACAGAATTGAAGGAGCATCAGTGTACTGACTTTAACATATTATCCGTCTGAGTAGCCAGAATAGAAGTGCATACATCAGTAATAATATTACGATTGTTCAGTTCACTAACTCTTTCTTTTATTTCATTTTTTTACCATTTGTTTTACGCTGCACCAACACAGATAGGTCTTATGGCAACGATGGGATAGCAAAGGCTTAGGAGTGGGAAAGATGTGGCCGTGGCCTTAATTAAGGTACAGCCCCAGCATTTGCCTGGTGTGAAATTGGGAGACCATAGAAAACCATCTTCAGTGCTGCCGACAGTGGGGTTTGAACCCTTTATTTCCCAGATCCAAGCTCATGTGCTGCGCACCCCTAACCCCTCACTGCAGGGCCGTCAAGTTCTGTTTAGCCTCAACGCTGTAATGTTGATAGCTAATATAGACAGGGGGTGTCCACAGGGAGGAGTATTAATCACCAACATTATGGTGTCTGGTAGTGGATGAACTACTTACCAAGTTAAATGTTGGAGGAATATACGCCCAAGGCTATGCAGATGACATAAGCCTGATGGCGGTAGGAAATTTCCCCAGCACGGTTTCCGAGCTCGTACAGAGCTCTCTACGTAGGGTGGAAAGGTGGTGCCACGAGACAGACTTGTCGGTTAATCCCGATAAGACGGAGCTCGTGGTATTTACCAGGAGGAGGAGACTAGACGGACTGTCAGAGCCTTTCCTATTTCGGAAAAAATTAGTTAAGACAACCTCAGTTAAGTACCTAGGGGTAATCCTTGAGGCAAGACTGAGTTGGAGGAAACATATAGATTATAAGGTGGATAAGGCTCGCAAGATTATGTGGGCCTGTCGCAGGGCAGTCGAGAAGACTTGGGGCCTAAGACCCAAGGTGGTCTATTGGCTCTATATCTCTATTGTACGGCCCACGATCACCTATGCATCTTTAGTCTGGTGGCCAGGTTCGGAGAGTAAAACTGTGACCACCAAGTTAAACAGTGTCCAAAGACTTGCGTGTCTAGGAATAACAGGGGCACTGGATACTACACCATTATGTGCAATGGAGGCCATCCTAGGTTTTCCCCCCTTACATTTATATGTTAAGGTAATAGCGGGAATGAGTGCCTATCGCCTCTGGTCACTCGGAGGATGGTCCTTCAAAAACCCGAATAGAGGTCATGCCTCTATTCTTACAAGGCTTCACCAGACTTGCCCTATGACAATGATGATCGGGGTTCTGATGAAGCCTAGCTTTAACTTGAATTATAAATTTACAGTGGTGATACCCACAAGGGAGGAGTGGGCCGCGGATGCCGGGGCCCGTCTTAAGTCTGGGGGCCGTACATGGTACACAGATGGCTCGCGGACGGAGACGGGCACAGGCGCCGGGGTCTGGGGGCCTAAGACAAGGCTCTCCCTTCCTATGGGTAAATATGCTACTGTTTTCCAGGACGAAGTATACGCAATACTGGCCTATGCTGTATATATATGGAATATGCCTGGACACAGAAGACGCATCACTATTTGCAGTGATAGCCAGGCAGCGCTAAAAGCACTATGTGCAGTTAAAACAACATCAAAACTGGTACGGGAATGCCAAAGGATGTTAGATCAGTTGTGTGAATTTAGCTCAGTTACCCTATTATGGGTCCCTGGGCACACAGGTATCAGTGGAAATGAAGAAGCCGACAAACTAGCGAAACAAGGCTCAAAAGGTTCTTTCACAGGACCAGAGCCCTTCCTGGGAGTGTCACTCCGAAGCGTGAGACTGGTAATATCCCAGTGGACAAACCAGTCTCACTTAGATATTTGGAAGAGGTTAACTATAGCAAGGCAGGCACGTGAACTTATCAAAGGGCCTAGCCAAAGTAATGAAAAGATCCTAATGAATTTCAATAGGACCAGGATGAGAATGGTAGTTGGACTGTTAACAGGCCACAATACCTTACAGAGACATCTACACATCACGAAAATCACCCAGGATCCGATGTGTAGAAGATGCGGTAAGGAGGAGGAGACCTCCGCGCATATGTTATGTCAGTGCGATGCTCTTGCAAGCACTAGACATCGATACCTTGGCTCACATTTTGTGAGCCTGGAAGACATCAGGAATGCCAATATCCGGACACTGGTATCCTTTATAGGAGCACTAGGGCTGGACTAGGCAAACCCGTTTAAGGGGCGCAAAGGGTCTTCATAGACCTACGTGTGGAGCTCTGCGAAGACAGGGCTCACCCATTTATTATCTATCTATCTATATATCACCCCTAACCGCACGACCAACTCGCTCGGTAAGTTCACTAATATCTAGGTCAACGGTTCCAGGAAATAATATTAATAATAACAATAATATAAGGCGGGATTCAAGATGTCCTTTGAGAAAATAGAGTTCAAAACCAATATCAACCTGGCGCCCAGGGACAGGGAGAATTCGAGCGAGCAGAAAAGTTTAAGTACATGGGAAAGTGAACAGAAACCAACGTCCCCGAGAAAGGAGCCTTCGCGTCACGCATGGACAAAATGGAAATGGTATAGCAGCTAACTAAAGTGTGTACAACGGAAGTCCAATGTCCTTCAATGGGAAGCTGAGGCACCACTGCAGTGTCATCCAACCAGAGTTTTATAAGCTACTAGCAAGATACCCGTGCTTCGCTACGGTATTATACTGAAATTTATAATTGAATGCTTATTGTATTATATATAATCCGCCGAAATTCGCGATATGACACTTTTTCTGAGAGAATCCGCCAAAATTCACGATCTGACTCGTTTTCTAATAGATTATGGCAAGTTTCCTCCCATTCTTCAATCTTTCTTTCCACCAATCGATTTCGTACTTCCCGGGCTAGGTCCAGGTATTCCAACCGGTCAGTTGGGTCCCTAAATCTTTACCATATTTTTCCTATAAGCATTTTTAATATGGATCAAATCCTTCAGGAGATCCGGCGTGGGGTCGTCTTGGGTGCATTGGCGGTAATGAACCCGCGGCCGGACTGCATTCTTAGTCATTACCCGTCCAACACCCGTTTCCAGCGCGGTCCGCACAATTGACGACGGTCCAGAACATTATTATTATTATTATTATTATTATTATTATTATTATTATTATTATTATTATTATTATTATTATTATTATTATTATTATTATTGACCGAGCAGCAAAATGCAAGACCGCTACTTGGCGGTAATTTACATCTGCTGCCATTGTCATTGTTGACAATGTGACCAGCACCATTGTCGCGCGTAGGCTACTGTGCGGGTTTTCTGGCGATACGAATGACAGACATACTTCCGTGCATTATTGACCTTATTATAGAGGCGAACAATTTGACGGTCCATCTCATTCCTATAGTTTATTTCAAATGTGTTTAAATTTTTATTTATATGCCAGGAGAATCTACTGTAATCTAAGAACGTCCTCCGAAGGAAAATATGGCTGTTGAAAAAAGAACCCAGGAAAGATTAAAAATGATCGGTTTATGATCAGAATAAGTACATCGAAGATATACAGCCATTTTCCAGTCATTCGTCAGGGTCAGGAATGGAATGAATAAAGCCCCATCTAGCGGCGACAATAGGAATTGTGCCGGCTGCCGAAGCACTCCTCTGGGGCAATGATCGATGAGTGACAAATGAAATGATATTGGACAGTGTTGCTGGAATGAATGATGACAGGGAAAATCGGAGTATCCGGAGAAAAACCTGTCCCGCCTCCGTTTTGTTCAGCACGAATGTCACATGGAGTGACCGGGATTTGAATCACGAAACCCAGCTGTGAGAGGCCAGCGCGCTGCCGCCTGAGCAACGGAGGCTCCTTATAAGTACATTATGAACAGTAAAATCAATTGGTTTCACATCCTTTTACACCCCACCGGCGTTAAGTTTATTTACCCCTCCCCCCCCCCCCCCAAATTATTAAAAGAAAGCGTGTTTCTTTATGTTTAAAGGAGATTCCAAACACTAATGTTCACGTCTATTACCTTCAGTTTTGAGATATAAGTATCCACATAAAAGTAATTCACTTTTATCACTTCCTTTCACACTCATCTCCCCCCCCCCCGCCAAGTGAATTTTCCGGCAAAAAATACTTGTTTCTCTAATAGTAAAGGATCTTTTAAATAGCAATTATCACGACTCTAACTTCTTCAGTTTTTATTTATGTGTCTTCATGAAAGGAATTCAACTCATTTTCACTCCCGCCCCACCCCCCAAGATGGTTTCCCCCACAAAACGCGTTTTTCTTTGTTTTTAAAGGAGATCCAAATACCAATTTTCACGTCCGTAACAACTTTAGTTTTTATTAGATGTATGTATTCTCATACAATGAAGTCAATTAATTTTTCAATTCTTTCACCCCCCCCCCCCTTCATTGGATTTTCCGAGAATACATGTTTCTTTACTTTTAAAGCAGATTCCAAATATCAAATTTCACGTCTGTAACATCTTCATTTTTGAGATATCAGTAGCCTAATTAAAAGAATTCAACACCATTTTCAGTCAATTTTACCTCCCCTCCTCCACCCAAGTGGTATTTCCGAAAACTAAAAATAGACGTTTCTTTATTTTTAATAGGGATAAAAATACCACTTTTCACTTCTTTAACATGTTAAATTTTTTGAGATGTACTGTAGAAATTCTCATTTTAAAATTTCACCCCTTTTTAGTTCCCCTTAAGTGGAGTTTCCAAAAACAAATCACCTATCTTTCTTTACAATTACAGGAGATTCCGAATACCCTCTTTTTACGTCTGTAGGATTTTACGTTTCTCAGATATTCTGTAGATACAGTCTTTCAAAAAATTCACCCCAATTTGTCACTCCTGTTTAACCGCAATAATTGGATTTTCCAAAAACAAAAAAATACTTTTTCTTTATTTTTAAAGGAGATCTCATATACAAATTTTCAGTTCTGTAAAATCTACAGTACAGCTTCTGAGATATATGTATCCTCATTAAAGGCATTCAACCCATTATTCACCCTTTTACACCCCTCCTATTGGGATTTACAGAAAACAAAAATACGTGTTCCTTGATTTTTAAAGGAGATTCTAAATGCCAATTTTTACATTTGTAAACTTTTAAAGTTTTAAGATGTAGACACACTCTTTTTAAAAGTTCACCCCCCTTTTCACCCCCATTATTTGGATTTTCCAAAAACGAAAAAATACCTCTTTATTTTTAAAGTAGATCTCAAATACCAATTTTCAGATCTGTAATGTCTTCAGGTTCTGAAATATAAGTAGCCCCTTTAAAAGCATTCAACCCCTTTTTCACCCTTTTCCACCCTTCCTATTGGGATTTTCCGAAAACAAAATAATACGTGTTTCTTTATTTTTAAAGGAGATTCTAAATACCAATTTTAACATCTATAAACTTTAATAGTTTTGAGATATAGATACACTCATTTTAAAAATTCACTCCCTTTTCACCCCCCCCCGCCATGAATTGGATATTCCAAAAACAAAAAATACGTGTTTCTTTATTTTTGAAGGAGATCCCAAACAACTGTCTGTCAGGTCTATAATATCTTCAGTTTCTGAGATATAAGTATCCTCATTAAAGGCATTCAACGCACTTTTCACCCCTTTTCACCCCTCCTATTGGGATTTTCCGAAATAAAAAATACGTGTTTCTTTATTTTTAATGAAGATTTTAAATACCAATTTTTACATTTGTAAACTTTAAAAGTTTTGACATATAGATGCACTCATTTTAAAAATTCACCCCCCTTTTTACCCTCCCATTAATTGAATTTTACAAAAATAAAAAATACGTGTTTCTTTATTTTTAAAAGTGATCAAAAGTACCAATTTTCAGGTCTGTAATATCTTCAGTTTCTGTTATATATGTACCGGTATCCTGATTAAAGGCATTCAACCCGTTTTTCACCCTTTTTCACCCCTCCTATTGGGATTTTCTGAAAACAAAAATACGTGTTTCCTTATTTTTAAAAAAGATTCTAAGTACGAATTTTTACAGTTGTAAACTTTAAAAGTTTTGAGATATAGATACACTCATTTTAAAATTTCAACCCCCTTTTCACCCCCTTAGCGACGGAATATCTAAAAATCCTGCCTTAGCGAGTACCTAGATCTTAACATGAATATATCCCCAAAATTTCATTTCTTTATGTCCAGTAGTTTTGGCTCTGCGATGATGAATCAGTCAGTCAGTCAGTCAGTTAGTCTGTCAGTCAGGACAAGTTATTTTATATATATAGATTGACTGTTTCAGAATGAATACCAAAGACCTAACTGGAAAACTGGAGGGCAAACATAAGATTTTGAGAAAAATCTTGATCCCTGTCAAAGAAAATTGCAAATACAGAAGATGACACGACCATGAACTATACATAAACCAATTTGGAGAAGATAACCGACACCATCCGTAAAATGAGATCTCCTTTTATGGGAGCATGACACAAATGAAACCAATAAGATTGGCCAATCGTATCATTAACTTCTTTCCCGACAAGAGAATCAAAGGTTCCTGGTTCACTGAAGTAGAAAGAGATTTCTAAGAACTGGAGGTCGTCCTGGGGAGAGTCCTGCTTAAGAAGAAACTTCAAGCATGTCATGATTTTCAGGTAAAGCCAAAGCTAAAATCAGAAAAGGCATGGGGCGCAGGAAAGAAAGGAACAACACCGAGAACGAATGTGCAAGTATTGTGCAAAGCCTAAAGAAGGAAACTGTTGAATAACGTGGTCCATAGTTGTCCGAAACAAGATGATTGAATTTAATAATAATAATTGCCGAGCTGAGTGGCTCAGATGGTAGAGTACTATATTTCCGAACCGTAGTTGGCAGTTCCGAACCCAAGTAAATCCAGTGGTATTTCAAGGTGCTTAAACAGACCACCCTCCTGATTTACTGGCATGTACATGAACTCCCAAGGAAAAAAAATTGCGACACCTCGGTGTATCCTAAAACAACAAAACTAGTTGATAACGTGATGGCCCAATTCATCCACACAACACTGAAGAGTCCTGGGTTCATTCTCGTGGATCACGTTCAGCAGAATACCGCTCGTCATGCTCTGATTTGCGTGTAGCCTATTCCAGTCAGAAGAAGCCAGTCAATCACTTCACCCTCCTTGCTGGCTTGTCGACTTGCGCGAAATGGTACAAAGCAATATCCATCACTATGATACTATTTTCTTTTACGTTAGGAAGGAGCAGAGTTTTAAAACATGCGTAAAATGTTTGCTGATAGATTTCCTTCGTGTAATCTTCAGTTTTCTTCAATATAAACAGAATTAGTGAATCATTGATAAATTCGTAATCAGTGGCAGTTTGAAGAAGAATTCGTCTTCCACCTTTTCCAACAGGTGATGGCATCGTACCTTGGAGCGTTTAATCAGTCCATCCTTTCAAATGGACATGATTTAAGTTTACCCAGAATTCAACAAGCCATACCACATCCATCATATCCCTCAAGAATGTAGTGCGAAGAACATAATTGTTCATCCATGCACAATACACCACACTACTAATGATTGAACCATGCGATAGTGATTACATCCTTCTTAACAGAGTTGACGTCAGAAAAGGAATCAGGCCGCAAAACTTGACTTCATCCACAACTCCAAGTATTACGGGAAAAGGCCACCATGAAGAAGAAGCAGAAGAAGAAGACCCAATTTGACAATTGCCATTGGTCGTCCTTTCTTCCGTTAAAATGATTTAAATCATATTATTTTCACTCGTGATGACTATGCTGATGGTGATGATGATGCTTGTTGTTTAAAGGGGCCTAACATCGAGGTCATCGGCCTCTAATGGTACGAAATTAAATAACAAAAGGTTCAAATTCATCCACTCACCAAAATAAAATAAAAAATGTCATGAAGAATGAATGGATTGTCATGAACCCAACAAAAAACAAAAAAAACAAACAAACAAACAAAAACCAGTGGATCAGACTCAAAAAAAAAAGATCGTAAATAATAGTATTACTGACCAAGGGACTACTTATAAAGCACAATGATGCATGATGTCGAAAGGGGTGCAAAATCCACGTCTAAGGCCCCACAGAATGGTACATGTCGCCACTCATAGCCAACGCAAGCCGATGAGGTTCCTCACCTAGGTGTACTAACCACAAGGACTCGCACTATACCGTGGTGTTCCTCACATAGTGGGTACTAATCACAGGCAACGCAGACCCACGGTGTCGCTCATATAGTGCTACAACTCACAGGCAACGCCGAGACCCGCGGTGTTGCTCACACGGGTACTGGGAAAACCGCAGGCCAGGCTCTTGGCTGCTACTAATCACAAACCTATTTCGTACCTAATATAGTGGTACTACTCGCCACTAAGGCAACCTATGGTGTTCCCCGCGTGATGGTACGAATCAAAAGTAGTTTCATGGTTCTAATTCAGTCATCCCTTGGTCGCCTCTTTTAGTCGCCTCTCACGACAGGCAGGGGATACCGTGGGTATATTATTCGTCTGCGTACCCCACCCACAGGAGGTAAAGAGAGAGAGAAAAGAAGAAGAAAGAAGGGATCCGTCACTTCGAAAGATGAAGTAACGGACGAAGAAAGGCAAGGGCCGCGAAGGGCGTGAAAATGAAAGACTCCCTAGGCCACGAATGCTCTAATACCGTTGGAGTCGGAAAAGAACAAGAGTTGACCAAGGGAGGTCGGACAGGATGGACTAGAGTGAGGAGCGTGACACAAGTAAGTGGAAGCAATGCCAGTACTCGGCTAAGGGTCCCGTGGTTGCCAATCCACACTCACAAGTTGAGAGCCTCTTGGGCCCCTTTTAGTCGCCTCTTACGACAGGCAGGGGATACCGTGGGTGTATTCTTCGTCTGCGTCCCCCACCCACAGGGGGTTGTGTGTTTGGTCCGCGAGAGGTATTTTATTTCCCTCAAGTCCACCGGCAAGCCGATTAGGACCCCCCCTATCCGCCACCTGGAACGCGCCACGTGGGAGTATCACCCCTCCCCCTGCTACGCCAGCGTAGTAGGTTCGTATGGAAAATTCTAAATTCCCATGGAGGTAATTAGATATTTCTCACCAACAGAGCATGTCAAAAATGTCAAAAACATATCAGATGTAAGGCTTTTCAGGCGTTTGCTCTATTAACCAGCGTTTCGTCTTAGGTCTCAGTTATCAGACTGTGCTTCTTATAAGGCCTTCTGATAAGTTCACCTGCATACACCCCAGCGTCAGTGGGTAGGGTCTAACACATCCCACTCTGATGAGTCTAGTGTCAGACCTAAGACGAAACGCTGGTTAATATAGCAAACGCCTGAAAAGCCTTACATCTGATATGTTTTTGACATTTTTGACATGCTCTATTGGTGAATAATATCTAATTCCCTCCATGGGAATTTAGAATTTTCCATTCGGAATTGCTAAGCGGGCAATTATTCCATTGTGGAGATTTATCTCCCGTATGCAGTTATCAGACTGTGCCTCTTATAAGGGCTTCTGATAAGTTTCACCTGCATACACCCCAGCGTCAGTGGGTAGGGTCTGGCACATCCAATCCCACTCTGATGAGTCTAGTGTCAGACCTAAGACGAAACGCTGGTTAATAGAGCAAACGCCTGAAAAGCCTTACATCTGATATGTTTTTGACATTAGTAGGTTCGTGGTGATGACTATGCAATGATCTATCCAGATCGCTTCAAAATTGAGGGTCCCGAGTTCAAAACCCGCAATAGCATCAGAGGGTGGGACATGAAACCTTTACTACGCTCCCGATGATTGAAACTAGACCTCACCACTCCATTAAGCCCTTGTTTCCTTTTTATCCTTTTAGTGCCGAAAGTGTCCAAGAACATGTTCCTGTCTCACCAGTTCCGTAGCTGATTTTCCCGGCACATCCCATGAAGCGTGGGAGAGGGGGAGATTGAGCTACATTTACCGTTGTGTGAAGGTGTTGTCTGTGAGGAGAGGGGAGGAAGGATCGTAGCCTTGAGGAGGGTATCAACCAGGCATTTGCCCTGAGTTGAAATGGGAAACCACGGAAAACCATTTCGAGGATGGCAGACGGGGGACTCGAACCCACCTGTCTCCCAAGTACAGAGCTAGCAGCCTTAACAACTGGTCGTGCCGCAACAAACTGAACTAACCTGTTCGGCAATCTCACATAAACGTGAGAAAATAATAATGGAAAAGAACCTATCTTCCCTCGATGTAATAAACAGGGTACAATCAGATTTTACTTCACGTACAGTCGGTATCCACCTACACGCCCGCTTCCATCATTCCATTACGAGAATTAGTGTGATCGATTCGCTCAGAGAGAGCAGCAGGTTCTCTGGTAAACAATCAAACACGATGGACGCTAATTGCTCTAGAAATCGTATTTCTCTGCGTTGCTGTTGTTTATTGGATAGCTATGGCAACCTATGTTGTCATCCAGTGTGACTGGAATAAATTACTGAAGTAGGAGGAACGCGAATTCTAGAAAGTCGTATATTGTGGTGGAAAATGTAACTGGTTCATTCGTGAACTTGTAGGTGTAAGTTGTGTCGTTAGCCTCAAAGTTCACTGGATCCAACATTGGATTCGCACCGACACAAATAGGTCTTATGGCAATAATGGGATTGGAAAGGGCTAGGAGTGGGAAGGAAGCGACCGTGGTCTTAATTAAGTACAGCCCCAGCATTTGGCTAGAGTGAAAATAATAAACCACGGAAAAACATTTTCAGCGTGTCTAGCAGTGGGTTAGAACCCACTGTCTCCCGAATGCAAGCTGATAGCTATGTGACTACTAGAAGACACATCGCGTTTTAAACACTACCTCACACCGGAAATGGATTGAATTATTAGATCAAAAATATTTCTAGGTAATTAAATAGTTTTATTTTAAATTAGTGTTAGAAGCTAGTTGGCGGTCCCAAGTAGTAGAGGTAAGGCAGTAGCTTGTTATCCAGAATTCCTGGGGATCGATTCCCGGCCATTCCACCTATTTCAGTTCTGAACTGATGGCTGGAACGAGTCCACTCAGCCACGTGGATCCAATTCAGGACTAAGTTCAAGAAATACAAGGAACACGACTAAGTATGTCGTCACGTTACGCTGACCGTATTTGCAGACCATCTGGCTAGGAAGCAGTCATCTTGGACAACCAAGGTCATAACGGGTCGTTGAGCTACTGGTTTGTTGCTTCATATTATCAGCAACTCCCGCATATTCCAGGATGTTCCCAAAACTGGTAATTTAGGATAAATCCATACCAGTTTCCAGCATTTCGAAATAATCGACTGTTATAGCCCATCAGGGAAGCAACTCTATGTTGAAATCATCCTAGGGATATGAGCTACGAATTTTGGGTTAATAAAATAAATAAAATATGAGAATATATTGTTTATTTATTCCTAAAAATTACAATAATTTTTCTTAGCCATCGTTACATGGTTGATTAATTTTACCACTTTGCCTTTTTCTACCACTACGAGCGCTAATGTGAGTCAATGCAATTTCACTTAAGCCCTTATAACTACATTCGGTGTGGAAATTTTTTACAAATCAACAAACGCCTGAGGGTATTGAACCAAGGAACACGTTACAGAAATAATTGTGTAAGTAAGTTAATTTGACTAGGATTTGAATCAAAAAGAAAACGAGTAAAGAAACAAGGGTTTTTAGGCTGTTTTCCGGAACTACAATTAGTTCGAAAGTGATTTATGATTTTTTTTTAGTTCGATAGAGCTCTCCATGACTCACAATTTGTAACATTTCTGGACCCTTTAGCCCTTCAACTTTCGGCACAATTGAGAAAACTGCTTAATTTTACGTTTTTCATAGTGTGGGGACCCCTATTTTGTCTGCTAAGACATGTTTTTAACTTAAAAAGTCCGGCTCCATGGCTAAATGGTTAGCGCGCTGGCCTTTGGCCACAGGGGTCCCGGTTTCGATTCCCGCAGGGTCGGGAATTTTAACCATAATTGGTTCATTTCCCTGGCACGGGGGCTGGGTGTATGTGTTGTCTTCAACATCATTTCATCCTCATCAAAACGCGCAGGTCGCCTACGGGAGTCAATTCTAAAGACCTGCGCCTGGTGAGCCGAATCCGTCCTGGGATCTCCCGGCACTAAAAACCATACGCCATTCATTTTCAACATGAAAAACACGCGATTTTTAATTTATGAACTAGAGATGATAATGACAACAAGTATTATAAATCTTAAAATGTCCACCTCCGTAGCATAATGGACAACACTACTAGATGCCGTGCTCGGCGTCCCGGGTTCGATTCCCGGTAATGCCAAACATTTGAAAGCGGCAGGAGGGTTAGTATATGGTTAAAATTATGCATGCTGTTCAACTCCATTAGGAATGTGCCTGAAAGTAGCTGCACCTCCTCGGGGCGAGGACACAAATTTACCTTTAATCCTAAAATTAACAGAAGTAATGTATTTCAAAATTTTAGAAGTTTGGATGTGGGATATTTTAGGAAGGTTCAGATGTGTAGCCTGTGTACGCACTAAACACAATTGAGTTTATCACTTGTCCATGTGCACTACGCAATATCAAGGAGTGAATGTCCGCATGTTTTATCAGTTATACTACAAGTGTCTAAGGGGTTATAAGAAGTATTATATTTAAACAGACATTGTGAACAATTGTTACATTTCATTCCATAAATATCTTATTTTTAGAATCATTCGTGTAGAACTTATGAGAATAAAAGTAATACTGATTTTTTTCCACGAATGAAAAAGTACTTCCATCTTTAAGACTTGACGTCGTTAATGACTCTTTCATCGCTCACTTCGACAACGTTTTCTCTCCTACTTAACAATATCTCATGAATATTGTAAGTCAGCTTTTAAATTCAGAGCCGTTCACGTTTCCTCGCTTTTACAGTTTATGAATGGAGACACGTATTCAAGTGTTTCCCTTTCTTCCATCAGTTTTCTTTCAGGAATCTAGTTATTACTTCCTTGTGCCATATTTGTCTCCTTTCTCCCATAACTTTTGGTTTATTGTTTGTTCACTTGCAAATATATGAAGTGAGTAACATTTCAATAGCCTTTACATTTCTTCAGTATTTATATGATTTTTGAGGAACGGTGGCAACACGATTCTGTGTGGTAAGCTATCTCCTCCTGTAGTTGGCGGAGGTAGTCAGATTCTTGAAGAGCGGACACTCCATGCGGTACGATGTCGGAATGTGGAAGATCTCTGGAGACACGTTTGGTGTCCACCCGATAAAATTAAAACTCAGCCGTAGATCGCCCAAGAGAGATCCTTTTTAACTCTGCCATCTGATGGAGTAAAACGGACCGTCGAAATTGACGCGCAGGCAGCTTATTATTATTATTATTATTATTATTATTATTATTATTATTATTATTATTATTATTATTATTATTATTATTATTATTGCGTTAGGGCCTACTAGGGACCACGTTCCAATTTCAATTCTTCATCCTCTGTTGTTGTTCCTTACTTTCCTTCCAATATTCCTTCGTTGTTTCACTATGTTTCTGTTTTCTTTCTTCAGACCAGTTTGCGCCGGTTTTCTTTGCCTCTCTCCCTTGGAATCCTTCCATCTTTAGAACTTTCTTCCTGAAAATGTCTCTTTCCATTAATTCTTCTTCCCTGAAGTTTTTTCTTTCCAAGTCTTTTTTGATCTCTTGAATCCAGGTGGTGGTTGACTTTTTCTTCCCAAGATACGTGAAGATATTTTTTGGTTAGTCTATTGTCGTCCATTCTGTAAATGTGTCCAAAAATAGCAGTCTCCTCTTCCGTACTGTTATAGATATGTTTTCATGTTCTGATAAATTTTGTTATTACTTCTTAATTTCCAGAATTCTGTACTTTTTAGAGGGCCTAATATTTTTTTATAATTCTTCTTTCTAGTACTTCCAAACTTTCAACTAAGCATTCATTGGCATACAAGTATTTTGGTTTCACAACAGTGTTGTAGTGCTTTATTTTAAGATTTTTAGATAAACATTTTTGTTGTATGTATTTTTTGTTATACCATATGCTCTTTCTATTTTGTGTATCCTTGCCTCTATAGCAGATTCTTGGATTGTTTTCCCGAAATATTTGAATTGCTTTACCCTTTCTATTGAACCAACATCTGTTCCTGGCAATTTTTGAGAATTTTTTTATATTCTTCATGAATTTTTTTGTTTTGTTTGTTATTATTTGGTGAACAACTGTCCCTCTGTTGTTTGATATCAAAATTTTTGAAAAATAATCCACCTACCACAAGACCTTCCTCTGCCACACTTCCTAGACCCTACTGGCGTCGCGGATTAGATTATATAGCGCAGGTGGACTTGGCCCAGTTTCACGACAGGATGCTCTTCATGATGCCAGCCCAACGCTATGTGGAGAGATGTATTTAACTCCTACGTGCTTCTGAGGTGTAGTGTGTCGTGACTAGATGGCGATATATGTATCATGATAAACAGAATAGCTGAATCCCCGAGCCAGAAAAATTAACTTGAGAATTAAAAATCACTCAACCTGGTCTGTAATCGAACCCGAAACCCTATCAATCGAGGGCCAATATAATAATATTTCAGCCAATGGGTCGACTCCCATAATAAGATTAAGATGGTCTAATAAATTCTAGGTCATTGCTATTTTCTGCACTAGTACTTGTGGTTTTCCCGCATAATTTACCACAGTCACGCCTATAAAATACTTGCTTAATTACGGAGCAATGCTTCAAAAGGGTCATTCTGAGTCTTACTCAACAACTTACAGCCATGCAGATGAAGCCCTCCTAGGTCGAAACATTAACATTCCACAAGCGAAATAATGCCAAATTTTGTGTTCTTTTCAAAATTTATATTTTAGTGCGAAATTCTGATTTCTTCCGACGAAATTTTTGCGTTTGCTGAGAAAGTTTCCAATTTTTTCAAAACATTTCATTACGAACACTCAAGTCATAAAGATTAGCGTTACGAACTGAAGGCCAACTTGGCTCCTGATTCACCGTGTTGACCGGACGCCATTTCATATTCTTCCGCAGAGTACCGCGTGATGTAAAAAGTGTGCTTAATATTTTCCAATATAAAAGCAAACTCTTCTCCATGAAGACCCTTGGATGGGTGGAAGGTAAAGGCTTCCACTATCCGTAACCTCGGCACTTGATGGGATTGAGTGGTTAGCTCTACGCCCGACCGCCTTTGCCCCCAGGAATTAACCTGGTACTCATTTAAATATACTATGTTCAAAGATTTGATTTTAATAATAATTTACGAAATCAATTTTATTTTCTATTTTAAATGCAGCTATAATTTGATAGATTGTATCCTAATACACCGGGTTTTCTATACTACACGTAAGTAACTGTAACTTCCGTTAAAAACTACAAAGTGAAGGTCACAAGTTTCCCTCTATAGTTCAGATCTGCAGTTTTTCTAGAAATAGGTAATATGTGGCATCGTGAGGGCTATAACGCTACTTGGTTTTTATCCAGGATAATGTCCAATTCATGCTTTGATACGAATTAATACCAAAATTACTCCCATTGTTATTACATAAACAATCTTGAAGCAACTGCTTAAGACAATAAGTTCAACACAACAACCTAACAACTTATCTGAGATGCACATACATACTATGACTTTTATTTGTATTAATAACGTAATTGGCTTTACGTCCCACTAACTACTTTTACAGTTCTCAGAGACACCAAGATGCGGGAATTTCATCCCGCAGAAGTTCTATTACGTGCCAGTAAAAAAATGTATTTACTAAAATTACAATGTTCTATGCTTAGTCCAACTAATTGGCTGAATGGTCTGCGTACTGGCCTTCTGTGCAGAGGGTCCCGGGTTCTATTCCCGGCCGGTTCTGGGATTTTAATCGCTTCTGATTAATTCGTCTGACTCCGGGACTGGGTGTTTGTGTCCGTGCCAACTCTCTCCTCTTCATATTCACACAGCACACTATACCACCAACCACCACAGAAACACGCTATAGTGATTATACCCCTCCATATAGGGTTGGCGTCAGGAAGGGCATAGGGACGTAAAACAGGGTCAAATCCAGATGTGCGAAAAGCGGTAAAAAAGAAAGACAATGTTCTATGCTCACAGATGTTATTTTATTAAGAATGTATGGAACAACTTTTACTTTATATTTTAAATGCATCTTCAATTTGATAAATTGTAGCCTAGCACCTTCAAGTATAACCGGACTGAGCCAGTAACGAACCTACCAAGTTGGGATCAGAAGGCCAGCGCCTCAAATATCTGAGCCACCCAGCCCAGCATTATTTATATTAAGATAAACTATTAAAGTAAAATTGTCATTACACAACCAACCACGAGACGACTGATTACGACAGGCAATCAAACACAATCGCCTTAAATAACTAATCTAAAGTGACCTTAGTATTAGGCAAGTCTAACCCATTTACTTGGTTCAGAAATCAACTATAAAAATGGTCCAACTATACCAGAGTCGATACTCACTGGTTGTGGTGAGCCAGACAGCAATCTCTATACTTCAGTAGGAAGGCATGCATAAAAGCCAGGCACTTAAACGACGCTTCCACCACAATTAGTTTTTGTGAATTTCCTATAGCTTTCGTGGTGATAGTTGAGGATCCAACTAACGTTCGGCCTGATGACCTAAGAGACATCCATACAATGATTCATAGAACGTTTAGGAAAGTGTTCTTATTCGGCGCCCATCATAATTTTTTCCTCGAGTTCAGCCCACCATTTTTGCACAGAAGAGGATGTCTTCGAGGCGAAAACATCAAGTGACTTTCCTTTCAAATAATTCTACGATCATAGCAATAAGTAGAATTCGCACGGTGTAATGGATAGGAAACTCTCTCCAGACAATCAAAAAGTAGAATAATTCGTGCTCACGCTACCACTAATGAAAGTGGACTTCGGTAGCTTCCCTACAATGAAAAAATGCTTATAAAAGTAGAAACTACGTGAGGAAATCATTTACTTCTTATGGGTGAGATTCAAGCTTTCACTGTCTATAATAAAGGCATGAAATGATTTTCGATTTATGCAGTATTAAAGATAAAAGCAGAAAGGAAAATTTGTGTCAGAGAGAATTTCCTGAAGGTTTCCATGCTTCATGTCTAAAATATAAGCACAATTTCGTGTGACTTTTTCTAACCTGCTTCAGCCCTTGTTAAGGCATACACTTCGACGAGAGTAAGGGTGTTTGCCATGTGTATGAAACTGTGTGTTGCTGTAGTGGAGGAGGGTGTTGTGTGTGGCATTGACTTTCAGGGATGTTAGAAACAATAAAAACACCCAGTCCACAAGCCGAGGGAACTAACCGTTTAAGATTGAAATCTCTGACCCAGCCGAGAATCGAACTCGGGATCCTCTGAACCGAAGAGCACTACGCTAAGAGTCAAGGACTGGATATGCCTGATAGGAATACTCTGAGTTTCACTATCAGTTCAAAAATAATTTTAAATACGGTATTCAAATATTGGGTTGTATACTTGTATTACTGAAGTAAAGCTAGTTCTAATTTTCAATTAAACAGCTCGGTGGGGGATGGGGACCTTGAGACGATCAAGCAAGAGGTGGAATAACGCGATTACCTATTTGCCAAGTTCCCATCAGTTTGGGCGTTGGCAGCTCAGTTCCTTCAGAGCTTCCAGCAGGTTCACGCTTGCGTCTACATTACCTGTGATGATTACACTTACGTGAGGAGGTCAGCAGAACGCGACAGTATTTCTCTTAAATAATTTGCGCATAGGAACTTCATACATCTATGCGTTGAAAGTTGTCGCAAGGCCAGTACATCTTACACCGATCAGGCTTACAAATAACCATTATTAAAATAATCTACCATATCTGAGCACGGGCTAGGTGTAATGAATATTCTGTGCGTCCACTACCATACCTTGTAATTCGCTAACGAGGCAGATAATGGCCATTTGAATTCATGACACAGGGTGTTATAGTGGGATGTCCCACTTTTTAATTCAATCTAGTCTTTGACTGAATAAGAGAAAACAAACGTACCCAACCTGAAATAAGAGTTCACCTCTGGGAAAAATAACGACAGTTATAAGACGTGTTGGAAGTGTCTCCCCTCGTGCTGTAGACATATTCTTCCCCAATTACCCATGTTTTCAGATACACGTCTGAGCAAGTCGACGTCGATATTCATTATTTCGGTTGTGATGTTTCTCCGGAGATCTTGGATAGTTCGTAGCTTGTTTCTATGTAGTCATTTCTTGCGATGTCCCCTGAGAAAATAATCAGCTGACGTCAAGTCTGGTGACCTTGGAGGCCACAAATCTTTACAGATAACACGGTTCTCGAAGAAGCTGCTGATGTATGCCATGGCATCATTGGAAGTGTGGCATATGGCTCCATCCTGTTGGAAACATCTCTGTGTAATTTCGATGTCGTGAAGCTGCTTCACGAATTCTGTGAAAATGTTCTTATACACATCTGTATTAACAGTTTCGTCAAAGGAAATTCGTTCAATGACCCTGTGACCGGATATTGCACAACACACTCCAACATTTTTCTGGATGAAGTGACGTCTCATGGAAAATATGAGGATTTTTCTGATGCTCATATCCTAGTGCTTTGAGCTTTTACGTATCCTGAGAGATGAAACCATGCTTTATCAGTAAACCACGTCATATCAATATGTTTTGGTTTCTTTCCACAAAGTTGAGAAACCAATTACAGTATCGCACACGCTTAATTTTGTCGGGTTCTTTCAGCTCCTGTACTGCTGTCACTTTGTATGGCCAGGGTTTTACATATTTTTCTGCTCTTTGGCACATCATTACCGAGTAGCCGGTCTCTTGTGACAGACGGCGTAAAGACTTGTGGTGAGCGAAGCAATCGCTCACGAACATCTACAGAGCGCTATGGTACTAATGACGGCGGATTATGCTTGCCATTTTCACTGACTAATGAACCGGTTCGTTCTAGCTTCTCCACTAACCTGAGAATTGTCTTTTGATCAGCAACATCACGAACACTGTAATCACGTCGGCAGGCTCTTTGTGTGGTGGTAACAGAATTTGTGAGTCACGCTGATGAATCGTGTGCTCCATTTTCAAAGCTTTATATGACAACAACAACAGGGTACATAGATATTCCTGCACGGCCGCAGCGAGTCGCGATATGTATCGATACTGATATATCGAATGCACTCTGTCATCTGCCGGCATCCACTGAAACTTCTGACTTCATGCATCATTGCAATGTATGCACACTTTAAAATTCATGTAAGGACGCGCAGTTATAGCTAATTAAAATTTGGACATCCCACTGAAACACTCTGATTGATGTATTTTTAGAGAACGACAAAACCACATAGACTGCTGTGATGACTTTACAGAAGAACTGGTTTCTTACTTCTTTGAGATCTACTTGAACAATCTCAAAAAATTGGGACTATTGCTATAACAAATCAGTTGTTATTCTGCACCTTTCATTTTCACCATGAAGAGAGGAAATATTGTCGTTAAACATTCATGTCCTTTCTTAGTATCGTATCTCGAAGTACGATATAACAGTCGATTCAAGACGACTTCATTCACAAATCTTTTAACACAGCACTTCAACAAACCATTGAAATGAAATGTCGTATGGCTTTTAGTGCCGGGATATCCCAGGAAGGGTTCGGCTCGCCAGGTGCAGGCCTTTCTATTCGACACCCATAGGCGACCTGCGCGTCGTGATGAGGATGAAATGATGATGAAGACAACACATACACCCAGCCCCCGTGTCATTGGAATTAACCAATTAAGGTTAAAATACTCATGTGGACTGCAGAGTGTTTTGTAATTAAATTGTAGTCTTTCTCCCTGACAGGAAGCCATCAACAAGTTTCTCGCTCGCCTCACATCGTCTGATGCAGCTTCTTTGTGAAGTCATTGCCGCCAGCCGAGTGCTTATTCTCTCGCTACTACTTTGAAAATCAATTCGCCGCCTCAGTTCAGAGAACTTCCTGTTTATTTCCCCTGTCATAAATATAAGGAGCTAAATTTCGTTTCCTATTATAATTAGGAAATGTGGCATGAAGTTATGAGATTTAAGTCCACTGAAAGAGAAAGCTTACTTACTTATCAATACAAGAAATAAAACGATAAAGAGAGATCTCAAGAAGCCGAAGACATAAGGGACTAAACAGAATAGAGTATAATAATTTTACTGTCGTTAAACAACGTACACATTTAATAAAAACTAGCATTTGTACCCGTCCTTCTCACAGTAATCTGCGGTGGATTACAAGTTTCCTTCAGGAATTTATGCAAAGCAACATGGCTCTAGTCTGGCCCCGCGGTGTAGGAAGCAACGCGTACGCCTGTCACCCGCCGGCCCCGGGTTCGTTTCCCGGCGGGTCATGGGTATTTAATTGTAATGATTAATATCCCTGGCCTGGGAACTGGGTGTTTGAGACGCCCTTAACCTTCCTTTCCTCACAAACAACATTCAACACTACTGCCATTCCAATTACACGCAGGTTCATACAATATGGTGCGAGTAGGGGCAAAAGATCCACATGGGTCGACACCCCGAACAAATAGTATTTTTTATGAAAGAACTTGGCTCTATTCACACGTTTCATGCAACATGTTAAAATGATATTTTACTACGACAGCCCGGGGAAGTATCGAAAATATGATGAACCTGAACCATTTCGAGAGAGAGAATGAGGACGATTTTCGAATTCATTGTACGGTACAGTTCCTGGTGCGAAGTTGTGCGAAATTTTCCGTGGTTCTCAGATTGCATATTATATCTCTGACCACTTACGCGGCACTCTGACGTTGATGATACCTCTCTTACTATTTGCTCTACCGAAAAGAGTAAAAATGGCTCATTAGTTTTTCCCGTTACTCACCTTGAAGTATCGTGCAGGACATACCCCACGGGCCTTGGACTAAAACTCCAATTTTTCGTAACCATCTGCGTTATTAGTCGTACGATAAATACGTACATGGCATAAAGGAACGGAAATAACATAAACGTTTGTTATATACAGTCTTTCGATAGACCTAATGTCAACGAAAATATTTTAGAATAATTTTCCTCTAAATACTAATTCTATGTGGTTATCATGACATTAAATGCACCTGATAACACAATCCGGAGTGATTCCAAATAAATAGTTTGGTTAAAATAAGTCCACCAGTTTTCCACTTCTAGGTTCATACAATATGGTGCCAGTAGGGGCAAAAGATCCACATGGGTCGACGCCCCGAACAAATAGCAATTTTTATGAAAAACTTGGCTCTATTCACACGTTTCATGCGACATGTTAAAATGATATTTTCCTACGACAGCCCGGGGAGTTTTGTTGAGATATATTCAGCCTTTTACCCGTGATGGTGGAACAAACAGGGAGACAGACAGACATACAAACAAACAAAAAACAGGCACGAAAGCTAAAAACTACTGATATGATTTCGGGTTGACCTAAAACGGATAAATATATCAAAAGTTGGCGAAATAAATAACATTACAGACAGCAGATCCCCTAGAATTTTATTTAAAGAATAATTAATTAATGTTATTGGTTGTACGTTCCACTAACTACTTTTATGGTTTTTAGAGATGCCGAGGTGTCGGAATATTGTTTAGGATGTGTTTTTAACGTTCCAGTAAATCTATTGACACGAGTATGACTTGTTTGAGCACCTTCAAATACAACCGGACTGAGCCAGGATCGAACCCGCCAACTTGAGGAGAAAAGGCGAGCGCTCCAAATTCTGAGCTACCCAACCCGGCCATGCAAATTTAATCGATGAAGTCTACCACATAGTAGAATAATTGAATATTGTAAACAAACATACATATTGCTCTATACGTATTAGTCGTCTTGTTCATGGCACACTTTAAAGTGAGCTCCCGTGGCAGACAATCGTACGAATTGGCATCAATGCGGGAGATACACTCTTGCGCGGACAGTTTGCCATCAACGATCAGATTTCTTTAGGCTTGTAGTAGTAACGCTATTTTGTCCATATTCTGGAATGTTTTTATGTCATAAATTATACACATGTTATAGGTATTACTTTGTTAATTTTTCTTTATTGACGATGAATTAGTAATATAATCTAACTGTTACAAAAGTGAGAACGAACCGATTCCAAGTATAAGTGTTGTGAAAGCAGGACTTATACAAACAACGGGAGTCAAGGAACGAGAGAGACTTCAAGCCGTTTAGCAGGAAATGTGTGCGTTTGTTTTCAATTCATCCACGAACTTAACTTTCCTGAAAAGAAGAAAAGCTCAAGTTTCTCATTAATAAATAAAATCTTTTATTGTAAGAAGTAAGGTGATAAATACGTGGTAAAATACATTTTTAATAATATAAATATGTTTTTGCAGGCAAGGGCCCATACATAAATTCTACAATGTAAACTTGAAACGAAAAGAGAAACGTACTTTTTAAATGGCCATTCACTATAAAATTTGCTTTACGATTCTTGTCGTTGTTACATAAGAATGCATGTTACCTATCGCATATTTATACACACAACTCAAAATACAATATTTTACAAATCTTGTAGTGGAATCCATGTAATGCTAAGCACGTTATCATGTGCCTAAGGTCATAACATGCTATCTTCCATTCATGAGCGTCACAGCAATCGTGGTGTAGAAATCGCTCCCTATCTATGTTATTTTCGCCCTAATTTTAGCTAGAATGTTTTCGTATGGTGGTGCAGTAGATTCAACTAATGGCGCAGGTATTCTATGTACAATGTTTCCTTAGCCATTTCATAAACAATCAGAGGTGGTGTCAATTTGGATACACAAAGTACTATTTTTTTCTAGCGGTTTTAGCGCCGCACTAACACTCAGAAAGCTTTGGCAATGCAAGGATTTGAAAGGGCTATGATTGGGGAGGTATCGGCCGTGGCCTTAATTAAGCATTCTCTTGGTGTGAAAATGCAAAACCACAGGTGACAACCTTCAGGATTTCCGACGGTGGAATTCAAACCCACCTTCTCCTTAATGCAAACTCACACCAAGTAATCGAAATAGACTTTCAACATATTAGGTCGTGTTACGTACATTTAGTACGTGTTGAAGAGATGTTAAATACAGAACAAAAATGACCAGCCGGACACCAGTGGGATCCGAACCCACAACCTCCCGATTTCGCGTCGGTTGCTCTACCAATTGAGCTATGGTGGCCCAGGCCATCTATGTTCTGTTGGAAAGGATCTGAGCTACAGGTCTGGCACTGCTGCTAGCACACTGTAGAGTGCGTTTAAGTCGCCTTTTGTGGGGCATGTCAATAAATATTGAATTTTCACGACCGCATTGTAATCGAAATAGACTTTCAACGTATTAGGTCGTGTTACGTACATTTAGTACGTGTTGAAGAGATGTTAAGTACAGAACAAAACTGGCCAGCCGGACACCAGTGGGATCCGAACCCACAACCTCCCGATCTGGCGTCGGTTGCTCTACCAATTGAGCTATGATGGCCCAGGTCATCTTTGTTCTGTTGGAAAGGATCTGAGCTACAGGTCTGGCACTGCTGCTAGCACACTGTAGAGTGCGTTTAAGTCGCCCGTTGTGGGGCATGTAAATCAATATTGAATTTTCACGACCGCATTGTAATCGAAATAGACTTTCAACGTATTAGGTCGTGTTACGTACATTTAGTACGTGTTAAAGAGATGTTAAGTGCAGAACAAAAATGGCCAAGTACTCTTGATACATGTCCAGAAATATTTTTCGGCTGTTGAAGAATTTTCTCTTTTTCCTTGTTTAAAATAAATTTTGTGTGAAATAATTTTAACTGCTTTACTAGCAATATCTCAAATGCTCAGAAATTTAGCGGCTCATCTAGCTAATCTCGAGACACATTAGTGTGCCATACTTACGACTTTTTTGCCGGGCAAGTTGGCCGTGCGTGTAGAGGCGCGCGGCTGTGAGCTTGCATCCGGGAGATAGTAGGTTCGAATCCCACTATCGGCAGCCCTGAAAATGGTTTTCCGTGGTTTCCCATTTTCACACCAGGCAAATGCTGGGGCTGTACCTTAATTAAGGCCACGGCCGCTTCCTTCCAACTCCTAGGCCTATCCTATCCCATCGTCGCCATAAGACCTATCTGTGTCGGTGCGACGTAAAGCCCCTAGCAAAAAAAAAACTTACGACTTTAGAACCATAGCCGGAAGTTATGGTTTACAAAATGATAGAATTTTCATAACGCTATGAAACGTACGGTCACCTTTACAGTTTACAATCATGATGGGTGTTATCATGAAGGTTAGTACAGGGACATAATTATGATACCGCAGTACAGTGGAGAAAGGTATCAGAGAGGAATTCAGTATTATAAAGGCTACATCGAGATACAAGAGTTTGAAAATTGATAAATAACGTCACATCAAAATGCTTGTACATGGCTATTGATGTCAGATGATAATTATTTAATGTAACATGGGATCAAAGGGATATTACAACGACGATGGGATAGGGCTGGGAGGGAATCTAGGTGGCCTTAATTAAAGCACAGCACCAGTATTTGCCTGGTGCGAAAATGGGAAACAACGTAAAACCAACTTAAGGGCTGCCGACAGTGGAATTCGAACCTATTATCTCCCAAATGTAAGTGAACAGCTACACGCCTCAAATCGCGTAACCAAATCACTTGCTCATACGATTAGTTTTGTCACCATTATATCTACTGCTTACACAGGACAAGTGAATGGAATTCTCTCACTGCAAACCACTAACAGATCTCACTGATGCTAATAATCTACCCACGAGGAACAAAAGCAAGTCCACATAATCCTCTCTGTGAGCCGCGCACACACAATCAACATCTGTACGCAAGTAACAATTTGATGAGATGCAATCACTCTGCGAGCTCGTCATACACATTTCCGGGCAGAACACGCAGTAACAATGCGATGGTATTATTTCAGTTAGACGATTTCTTTTCTTTACTCTATTCTGATTAAGCAGCGTTCATTGTCAAAATTCATTAAGGTTCACTTTAAAAACAACATGCTGCGAGTCCATAAAGGATAATGAATTTTATATTAATTTGAATTTTCACAATAACAATTTCATCAATATATCGTCGTTACGCCTACCGTTATGCGACCATATTGAGGGTAGAAATACTGACCCGCAGCACAAGTATCACTTAGAATGAAAATTCGTTGATATAGTTCAAACAACACTGAACCCTGATGATGATGATGATTGATGATGTTGATGATGACGATGATGATGATTGCTGTTTCAAGGGGTGTAACACCTAGGTCATCGGCCCCTAATGGTTGGACGTGCAACGAAATGACACGATAATTAAAACTTCAAAATGTATCCACTGACTAGAATCTAAAACAAATGATTTGTTCCTCACATAGTGGTACTAATCACGGGCAAGTCCGGCCCCGCGGTGTAGGGGGCAACGCGTCCGCCTGTCACCCGGCGGCCCCGAGTTCGATTCGGGTCAGGGGTTTTGATTGTAATGATTAATATCCCTGGCCAGGGGGCTGGGGGTTTGTGACGTCCTTAATCTTCCTTTCCTCACACACAACATTCCACACTACCGCCATTCCAATTACATGCATGTTCATTCAATATGGTGCCAGTAGGGACAAAAGATCCACATGTGTCGACGCCCCGAAAAATTAGCATTTAAAAAATAAAAATATATAAGAAATCACGGGCTACAGCCAAACTCGTAGTTTTCCTCACATAGTGGTACTTATCGCAGGCAACGTAGACCCACGGTGTTCCTCACATAACGGCACTGCTCCTATGTAACGTAGAGCCATGGTTTTCCTCGCAAGGTAGTACTAATTGTAAGTAACGTCAGCCCACGGTGTTCCTCACGTTTGAAGTGGGGATTGAAATTTCAGGATTTTCCAAACTAATTGCTGAGCTGAGCATCTCAGACGTTTAAAAAGCTACCCTTTTCTTTCTTACTGTGCATGTATGTTGAGTATTCAGCATAAAAGCAGGTCGGATATTCTAAATAATTTTTTTTATTATTTATTATTATTCCGACTTAGAACGGAAGTATAACGAGGTGCTTCAATTAAACACACAAGCTTTTAATGTACAGTCATGCTTGTTTGCTGTCCAAGTAAAGTAGCCACGGGTTTGATTCCTAGTCAGGTCGGTGATTTTTTAATTTCTTGTAGCTAGACAGTTAGATGTTTTGAATTTAACGCACGCTTTCAATGCGCAGTCATTTTCTTAGCATAACACTCAGCAGTCCAAAGGGAAGAGCTCTGCGTTCCATTCCCTGTCATGTGTTGCGCGAACATTTTTTTTTTTTCGGTTCTGAACACAAAGTTTAATCTCTAAGTGATGTCAACAATATTGTAAGCTTTTATAAGCCTCTAGAGTTCAAATCTATAGTCATGAACTTTTAAAATCAAAAATTCAGTGTTCGAAACACTGAAAGGCAATAGCGCGTTACGCATCAGTTCAAATGCTGCGTAAGACAATAGGACGAGACAGTGTGAGGTAAACAATGCTAGTTACATTCTCATCAGTGAAATTACTTAACGTCGTAACATACTACTGTATATCTCTAATGTGTAGCTTAACTCGAGAAAGCAGCTATAAACGTCGAAGAATAGCAGTGGATAGTCTAAATATAGCCTATACCTTGTACAAAAACTTGTATGTAACAACAACAAATCATGATAATAATAATAATAATAATAATAATAATAATAATAATAAATGCATAAATGCATAATACATTTGTTCAGTTTTAAGCTTCTTTGAAGTGACTGTGCGCCCCTACAATCCTCTGTTGCAACTAGCTCCATGGCCTTATATATTTCTGTAACCATCGTGACCGTTGTCTACCTCCGCTTCTCTTATCCTCCATACTGGACCAAATATTATTATTATAATAGGAAGAAGAAGAAAAAGAAGGAGAAGGAGAAGAAGAAATCGAGCAAGTTAGTAACACGGTTCGAGTCGTGTACTGTAGCTCTGAGAGTCGTGAGATGGCGGGTTGTAACCTTACAAACGGTAGTCCTGAGTATGTAGTTTTCTACTGTTTTCTATTTTTAAAGAAATAAATGCGAGGACTGTACTCTTAAGACCTGGCTGCTACTTTCTCAGTCTTAGAAGTTTCCTATAAAACAGTCACCGGATTAATAAATATCCTAATTTAAGCCATATGTTAAAGCTGTATGTAGAGTATATTTAAAATAACGTTAATAATATACGTGTATGTTGAGTGCTCATCCGAGAGGATGGTTTGATTCTCAACAGCTCCGCCAACAGCCGCTATATATGGCCTAGGCGTCACTGAAGAGTCATACTAGGGAAGTGAGGAGTGACGTAGTTTCCCTTTGCTTTCCTCACTGAGCCAGAAGTTGCTATTATATTTCAGTCCTCCAAGCCCACTGAAACGCCCTCACCAACCGACAATATGAGCAACATTTTCAAACCATTGATTACAGGAACTGGCTGCATAATGAATGGCATTACTAGTATCGCTCATATCTCGGTCCCTTTCAGGGATAATAATAATAATAATAATAATAATAATAATAATAAATTTATTTATTTATTTTATTTATTTGTCTTTTTGAAAGTACACAGGGAGTAGGCCCAATACAGTACCTTCTTAACACAACAGTACTTATAATGCATACATGTAAATAAAGATAATACATAATAATAATGCTGAAGATAATAAAGACATGGAAGAATAATGAATGGAAAACACATATACAGAGAAAATGACAACCCAGAGTACATCAATGATTATTTCTACACTATGAAAAATACTGGAATTGAAACAAGGATATAACTAGAGTAGTAAGTGACTATAAAAATGAATACGTTAAAGAGCACCTATTATATAGAAAAAGGAGTCTGAAATAATAAATTAGAAATTAGAAACACAGGCCTTTAAATGTGTATTAATGACAGTGTGTGATTCTGAAAATAAATCTATTCCTGCAGCATATGTGTTGTAAAATCGTAGCATTTTAATACATGGCGAGTTCAAGTGATGAGATGTTCTAGATCTTGGAACTTGGTATACTGTGTTCATGCGAGCTCCAGCTCTTGGAACATGAAAGGAGATAAAACTGAGCAGTTCTATGGAATTAAATTTATTTCTTACGATTTTATTTCACTTTTTTAGAGAAATAATTTCTCTTGCGCAACGACGTGAGGTTAAAGTTACTTCTTAAATACCGTGTTGATGTACCAAAAGGGCAAAATGTCTTATTTGTTTTATAATACAGGTACCGCAAAACTTGTTTTGAACAACTTCAATAGTATGTATTTGTCCTTTAGAACACGGGTCCCAAATTACAGATGCATATTCTAATTTACTCCAACAAGGCTAGTAAATAACTGAATAACAATCGATGATTGAGTAAATAATTTAGAACTCCTTATTAAAAACCCGAGCATACGGTTGACATTGTTCGTTATTTTTGTAATATGGGCGTTGAATGTTATTTTTTCATCAAATATTACTCCTAAGTACCTTATTACCGAAACATATATCCTCATTGTATACTGTTATGCCTTTCAGCGTTCAGTCTGAAAGCCTCTGTGAATTTATCAATTGCATCCACAGTTCTCTATTTATAACTAGTTCTCTGGCTTAATTTAGATCTATACCTCTTATCCTCAAATCGTTAGAAACTGAGTCTAACCATCGTCGTTTTAGTCCCCCTCTACTTCTCTTACCTCCATGACCGAGTCCATTATTCTCATAGGTAATTTTCCTCCTCCATTCGCATCTCATGACCACACTACCGAAGTCGGTTTATGCGTTCCTAACTTGTCCTTCTCCTCATCATTCCAAGTATTCTCCTGCCAATGTTCCCACTGGTTTTTACCATAAATCATTCCCGCTACTTTCATATCTGCTACTTCTAACTTCTTCTTAATCTGTTTACCCTCCAAGGTCGGTTTCTCCCTCGGACTCAACGAGGGTTCCCACCTCTACCGCCTCAAGGGCAGTGTACTGGAGCTTCAGACTTTGGGTCGGGGATACAACTGGAGAGAATGACCAGTACCTCGCGCAGGCGGCCTCACCTGCTATGCTGAACAGGGACCTTGGTGGGGGATGGGAAGAGTGGAAAGGATAGGCAAGGAAGATGGAAGGAAGCGGCCGTGGCCTTAAGTTAGGTACCATCCCGGCATTTGCCCGGAGAAGAAGTGGAAACCACGGAAAACCACTTCCAGGATGGCTGAGGTGGGAATTGAACCCACCTCTACTCAGTTGACCTCCAGAGGCTGAGTGGACACCGTTCCAGCCCTCGCACCACTTCTTCAAATTTCGTGGCAGAGCCGGGAATCGAACCCGGGCCTCCAGGGATGGCAGATAATCACACTAACCACTACACCACAGAGGCGGGCGTTAAATGAATTAAACCATTACAATAAAAATGTAACGTCTTTAATTTGATCAACACATTTCATTAATTGGAAACATTTTCAATTGTGTACAGATTTCCCCTCTACTGTCCAAGCCACTAAATCCGTCGAAAGAAAAACAGCAGTTGCCTTTAGGATGGGGAGCTATTGATCTACTTGGCTAACATCAGAACCTGATACAGTAATTGACGCTTAATACTGTCTAGCCTCGTGATGTGTACTTGTTAGTAGAGTCCCATCCCTTCTCCTTTGACATTCATAAATCACTTTTTAGGTGAAAGGCGCCTTCTAGGCTCGTGATCAACTTCGGACACAAACAACCAAACTGGGCTTTCTAATATTACTAGAAGATAGGAAGCAGAGAAAAACTAATATTTAAAACTAGTGAAATTATAACTGAGGGAAATGCAATTAATACACATTCTCCAACTTCCAGTAAAGCTGTTTTCTATGATTCGGAGACGTATTATTTCGACAAAAGTCCGCAACATGAAATGTAATGTCAGAAATATTAAAATAATCTAATGAAGAATCCAAATGAATTCACTGTAACAGATATCAGAATAACAAAATTGAAAATGGAGCGCTATGGGGAATATTTAAGGTCCACCACAATTATCTTTTGAATCCAAGACAATGTTGAAAATCAATTAAAAATTAAAAACACGTGTAGACGAATATTCTTACGTAAATTATTCAGAAATAAGATGCTGAAAAACTATTCTTCTTCTTCTTTCGAATGGGCCACCAGAGGACCACGTGCCAATTTCAATTCCTTCTTCTTTGTTCTTTCCTTTTCTTCCAGTACGCTTTCATCTGTTCACTATGTTTCTTCTTTCTGTCTTCAGACCACTTTGAACCAGTCTTTTTTACTTTCCTACCTTGGAGTCCTTCTATCTTCAATACTTTTTCCCGAAAGCCTTCTCTATTATTTATTTCTTCTGTTGTTATATTGTTTTTTTCTAAATTCTTTCTTACTTCATTGACCCAGCTTGTCGTTGATTTCTTACCCCACAAATATCTGAAAATCTTACTGGTTAATCTACTATCTTGCATTCGATATAAATGTCCAAAAAACATAAGTCTCCTTTTCCTCATTACATCTGATATATTTTCTATTTTTTTATATATTTCAGCATTACTTCGTAATTTCCAACCTTCTGCTGTGTTTTGTGGGCCTAATATTTTCCTCATGATTCGCCTTTCTAGTATTTCTAGTTTATCTAAATTATAGTTTAATGCCAGACATTCGCTTGCATATAGGCATTCTGGCTTCACAACTGTGTTGTAATACCTTATTTTTGCATTTTTGGATAGGCATCTTTTATTGTAGATATCTTTGGTGACACCATAAGCTCTCTCCATTTTATGTACCCTCACCTCTACTGCAGATTTTTCTAAACCATTTTCTTGGATTATTTCCCCTAGACATTTGAATTTTTTTACCCTCTCTATTTGGCCAATATCTGTTTTCAGAAATTTTGGTGCATCCCAAATATTTGTTAAAAATTTTGTTTTTTCTGCAGAAATTCTTAAGCCAGTTCTGCTGGCGATTCTTTCCAAGACATTTACTTGGGTTATAGCAGATGTCACATTTTCAGAAAGTATTGCAAAGTCATCTGCAAATGCAAGACAATTTATTTCGATCCTTTTGTTTCCTCTTCCTAACCTTATCGGTGAAATGTTGAGTTCAATAAGTTTTTCGTTCCAAATTCTCACTATTTTCTCTAGGACACAATTAAAAATAATTGGGGATAGTCCGTCACCTTGTCGTACACCAGTTTTTATTTTGAAAGGCTGTGATATCTCTCCCAGAAATTTCACTTTAGAGACTGTGTCTGTAAGTGTTTCACGGATTAGATTTGCCAGTTTAGACTTTATGCCAAATTCTCGAATTATTTTATATATAGTTTCTCTGTCAACAGAATCAAAAGCCTTTTTGAAATCTACAAACATGACTACAATGTCCTTTGAATTAAGTAACCTGTGGCGAATTATTGACTTAAGATTAAATATTTGTTCTGAACATGATCTTCCTTTCCTGAAACCACCTTGATATTCACCTAAATGATTGTCTAGCGTTGTTTCTACTCTGTTTAATAAAATCTTGAAAAATATTTTATATGCCACTGCTAATAAAGATATTCCTCTGTAGTTATTAACGTCCTGTTTATTACCTTTTTTGTGGAGTGGATGTATCAAGGCTACTTTCCATTCCTCAGGAATTTTTTCAGTTTTCCAGATTACTTCAAAGAGTAATTGTAGCTCATTTGCTATATTTGGCAAGGACCACTTCGAAAGTTCCGCTGTAATAGAATCTTCTCCGCTAGCTTTGTTGTTTTTGAGGGTTTTAATTACTTCTTCAATTTCTTTTATAGTTGGTGGTATGTCTTCTTCCAAATTTCCATCAATATCTTGAAATTCTTATTTATGACTTGGTTAAGGACAGTTAAAAAGTTGTTCAAAATATCTTGCTAATATCTCACAATTTTCAGTATTGCTTAGTCCAATTCTGCCGTTTTCATCCTTGAAACTAACATTTGTAGTTTGGTACCCCTTTAATTCATTCTTAAAAGTCTGATAAAAGTCACGGGTGTTATTTTTTATAAAGTTTTTGTCCATTGCTATAAGTTTCTCCTTTTGAAAGGCTCGTTTATTACTTCTGATTATCCTTGCTGTTTCCTTCCTTTGTTGTTTAAACTGATCAAAATCTTCAATTTTCTTTGAGCATTTCCATTTTTTCCATGTTTTAGCCCTCTCTGCTAAAGCTTCTTCACATATTTCATTCCACCATATTTTCCTTTTATTTTTTTATTGGCCCAAATGTTTTCTGTGCTGCATAATTAATTGCTTTGGATATTTCTTGCCAGTTGCCTTGTTTAGCCACTTTAATTTCGTCTTGGTAGTTTTTAATTGATTCTTTTATTATAGTAAGTCTGTCTACATTATATTTTATTAACCTTTGTTGCTTTCTCCGTTCTTTATTAGGTAGGAGTTTGGCTTTAATTTTAGAGAGATAATGGTCAGAATCAAATTCACCATTCCTTACTACTTTCACATTCATAATTTCTTTTGTACTTTTTTTTGAAACAGCCACATGATCTAACTGAAATTCTCCTAACATTGGGTTTGAGATATCCATGTTTTAGCTTTTCTGGGGAGTTTTCTAAAGAAGGTTGACATTAGTTTCAGGTGATAGCTTTGACACAAACTGATTAGCCTAATACCATTTGTATTTGTTCTTCTGTGGGCTGGGTAATGTCCTACTACATTTCTAAATTTCTTTTCTCTACCTATTTGTGCATTGAAGTCACCTAATAGTAATATGGTGTTCATTTTCGGAATTTTGGATATTTCATTTTCCAAACGAACCCAGAATTCCTCTGTTTTTGAGAGTTTTTCCTATTGTCTTCATTTATTGGTGCATGGCAATTAACAAGTGTGTACGTTTTGTTTTTGCATTTAATTGATAGGAGAGATATTCTTTCTGAGCTGGATTTAAATTCTGTTACATTTCCTATTATACTTTTATGAATGTAGAAAGCTGTACCAAGTAGTGGCATCCCCTTCATAATTTTGATTGCTGGTTTGCCTTTAAAGATCCTGTAGTTACAAGTGTCTATTACATTTTCATCTAGGAATCTAGTTTCTTGAACTGCCAAAATTTGAATTTTATTTTTCTCTAGAAGTATTTCTAGTTCTTTTTGTTTACCAGTCTTGAGTAGAGAATTTACATTTAACGTGCCAAAAAAAAATCCTTTTTGAATTTTATTTTAGAAGGATTCCAGGTTGCTCCGACTCAACCTTCTGACTGCAGTTGTTGGGACTCCCCAGAACCTGTAGTCCCAATGCATTGCGTGACGCAATGGTGGATTTCTCTTTCTAGTTACCACCTGGGGTAGTGCCTTCATTCAGCGGACTTTCCATACTGCAATTGAAATTGTATAAAATACAAAGTGAGGAATTAGATTCCAGGATAAGATCGGATTGTTAGTCCGAAATTTGATTTTTGTTCGTGGTTCACTCCACTAGGCTCTTCCGCTCTCTCCACCGTTCGGAACTAAAGCAGAGTTCCTCTTCCGCCTTCAAGACCGTTGGCCAGGTTTCACCTGTAACCCTAGGCAGGGGCCCTTACTGGGTGCTACCACCCGGAGCCAGATGGACCCAGGTTTTTTAACGAGGTTGTTACTCCTCCCCCTCCTCACTTCCTCGTCTCTTGATAGACGAGGCCCCGGGCTATATTTATTATAAAATTCAATGTGAAATGTTTACTCTCTGTAAATTTAGAAACCTCTGACCGAAGAAATTTGAATGCGGAATTATGTACACAAACAAAGACCGTGCCAAAGTGAGAAAATTTTTGAAACTATATTAAACAACTAGTATTGAGAGAAAATGTTTCATTTGACCTAGGCTAATTATAGAGTTGCATGATCTAAAATACCTATCACGAGAAGACTAGTATTCCACAGCTGAGTGACTTTATCTCGAGACGCCGCCAATTTGAAAGACTACAGTGAGCTAGTCCTTCCTTGTACAGTACTCCTCAAGCAATCTCTTCTGTAAACAGCTGAGTAAGATACCTTGTTTTAATTCACGAATTACTTTCCAATTATTATTATTATTATTATTATTATTATTATTATTATTATTATTATTATTATTATTATTATTATTATTACTTCGAATGGACATATTAATGTTGCATCTTACGAAAAGTTAAACTTATCACGTTACATAAATGTCAATTTCACAGAATCATAACAAGTATTAAGAAATGTCCTTATTAACTATATCGAGTGTAGCTGTAGATGGGTGTTGTACTATGACGTCTATGAATCTGCGAACTCCTCAGAAAGCTACATATTATCGTCGATGCATCCCGAAATACCGTTATGTGACGATGTTGAGGGGAGAAATACTGAATTCGTAGATGGCAGTAGATGACAGAACCGTTCTCGTCAGAGTCCTAAGCTGGAATATTATCACAAAGCGGTCTTTCTATGCGCAACGGCGATATAGTGTTGTCCATGGCTAAACATCTAGATGGAGAGATTTATTTCAACTGTTTGTAAAGTGTACCCCTGTGGTTTGTTGATTGCGAAAGCGCAGGATGAATTTAGAGGAAATTGCCTATGCTTAGGAACGAATGATAGGTCAGAATTCCCAAATTTCTGCATAAACAACATTTTCTTCAGCGAGCTAGTTGGCCGTACGATTAGGGGCGCGCAGCTGTTAGCTTGCATTCGGGAGATAGTGGATTCGAATCCCACTGTCCGCAGCTCCGAAGAAGGTAGTTCTTGGTTTTCCATCATCACACCAAGAAAATGCTCGATCTGTCTCTTAATTAAGTCCACGGCCGCTTCCTTTCCACTCCTAGCGCTTTCCTATCCCATCGTCACCATAAGACTTATGTGAGTCGGTGCGACGAAAAGCCCACTGTATAAAACATGTTTGACCGAGCTCGATAGCCGCAGTCGCTTAAGTGCGGCCGGTATCCAATATTCGGGAGATAGTGGGTTCGAATCCCACTGTCGGCAGCCCTGAAGATGGTTTTCCGTGGTTTCCCATTTTCACACCAGGCAAATGCTGGGGCTGTACCTTAATTAAGGCCACGGCCACTTCTTTCCCATTCCCAGACCTATCTGTGTTGGTGTTTGTCAAGCTTTGCTTAAGTCAACCCAGCATCAGATTGTGAAGAATAATATTACAACGTATCCAACTTTTATATCTAACTTACGAGGAGGCATGCCTGGAAGATGAATAAAGTTAAGAAATGCAATAGGATTTCGTCCTTCATAAACATCGTCGTATTCTACGGAATCAAGTCTAATACAACCGGTGACAATAAAGTTCGGTGAATAGTCCTGTACTATCAACATAGATGATGAACAATGCATGACAGTGACCTTACTGTCCTTCGAAATAGTCCATTCCCATAACTATGCACTGTTGAGATCGGCGATGCATGTCCCGGAAACTTTGCAAGAAGGCTTCCTTTGGGAGTGTTCTAAAGCCTCGTTACGTTTCGTTGGATGTCAGGAATATCGTCAAATCTCTTTCCTTTCAAAGCGAGTTTGATGGGTGACTTTTCGGCTCTAACCTTTTTCTGACGAGGGAATACCGAAGAACGCCATTCCATGCTTTGCCGTTTCGTTTCAGGGTCGTGTCGTACCTGAGACACCAGGTTTCATCCTCAGTAACAATACAGTTCAAGAAATTTGGTGTCGCATCCTCCGTTTCGACAAAATCCTGTGAAGCCTCTAAATGTGCCTGCTTCTGATCGTCAGTCAAGTGATGTGGCACAAGACGAGAACACGTTTTCCTCTTCCCTATCTTCTGGGTAACGATTTGTCGCACGGATTCACGGTTAACCTGCAGTTCATCCGCTATCATGCGGGCAGTTAATCGCCGATCATTCGTGATTAATGTCCTCACCTTCTCAATGTTTTTGTCACTGACGACGGTCGCCGGTCTTCCGCTACGGGGGTTGTCAGAAACACTTTCCCGGCCTCCTCGAAAACGGGCGAACCACTCGTACACACACTTCAAAGACAGTGCTTGATCTTCATAAACACGTACCAGCATCGCATGCATTTCTTACGGTGTCTTACCAAGCTTAAAACAAAACTGTGCATTGATCTTTTGGTCCTTAATGTTCCTGTTCGTAGTACAGGACCAACGCACTAAACATGCACTGTGTCAAACAGATCGTACACGGCACACACACGATGCTCAACTGAACAACGTTGGGAGCAGGTGGGAAAAACCTGCTGCTACGAAGATGCAGCGTTGTGTGTCGCCATTGTTGCAAGATCGACCGTTCTGACATCATTCACCGAACTTTATTGTCACAGGTTGTATATAGCCATCCCTACCTAAAATAGAATTAACGCATGGCATTGTATGTTCCTCGCATTCACTATTGTACCAGACTTAGTTTTAATTATTATCAAAATACAACGTACAATCCACTTCCCACACAGATACAAACACTTTGGATACGAAAACACACATTACAATATATCTAGCTGTTTCTGAAGAAAGTGTAACTGTGATGAACTTATCCAATACCACATGGTCATTCTTTTTCGAGTGACTGTACGTTATTTTATCACTTTTCAAGATGTTCAGAACCTCTCAGTTAATAACGTTAATTAGTTCTACTACTTTGGGAAAATAAATGAAGTCTCATTGCGATGTGAAGAAAATCCAAACATTTTTTTTAAATATGGTTTCAGAGATATAGATTTTCAGTGTAACTTACCGATGTGTTGAAAACCTCTGCTTTACCCGTGCAATGGGACGGTCTACTATCACAGAAATAGAATGCTGGAGGTTCACATTAAAAACAGACAAGTCTATCTACAACTCACTAGATTGGGTTTAAAGAATTATGCAAGAGCAGAGGAGTATTCCTTGACGTTATGACTTCGTTCAGAGTAAACCAATAGTAAACGTCCCCGTTGCACGTTATTTGCTATTGAATGGAACAGGGGCGTTACAGTAACGACGAGTTACTTGCTGTGCTGTCAATGTGCTGGAAAAATAGAAGAAATGGATTTCCTTTTGTGAGGGCTACATGCGCCGTATAATTTGTTCGACATTATCTGATAACAGGTGGAAGAAAGTGAATGTGTGACACACTGCATGCAATCGAGGACACAAGAAGTCGTGCGGAACAAGATGGTGAGTATTTTAAACATATTTTGTAAAAAAAACATGTAAATTTTGCAACGTGTATACACGCTTTCCTTCATTCCATCAGAGTGGATATTCCCATTGCACAGGTTCCCCGCACATCGGGTTTAAAATCTGATTGTCTGAAGTACCTGTTACTTCAGGGAACCCAACTTGCCGAGCTGTATGGAGATGAAGCACGCCCAAACTCTCCTTTCTGACTGCCACAGGGTACAGTGTGATTCTCCCCTCCAAATTAGGTGTCTTCAGTCTTCGATGGACCATTAGTGGTGCTATCTACGCCACCGAACAAAGTGTTTAGCATTCACCGGCGAAATGCGTGGTTGATGGGTGGTGCCTAAGCCTTGAATTTCAGTCCTCGTACCTCCCAGTAAGAGGAGATTGGAACAACGGAATTCATGGGTGATGTATCACGCAGCGTTGTAGCCTACGTTCTTCCCGGACCACCGTCTTCAAAGTTGGACGGTCTGTCTCTGACAACGCGCGTTGCCTACCTGGCAGTGGTCTATTGTGGTTGTACGTTCCCGTTTCCAATTCACCGTTACGTCACCGACAGTAGACTTGGGCTGCTGGGGAAGGGCATAAATGATGACTGATAGCTTACAGATGATGGCAACCAATAATCATTCCATGTTAGAAATTACAAAGCTCACTTGCTCCAGCCATTCTCCATATATCTCGTAGCACTGAGCAACATCGAACCTTCAGTCATCATTTATAGCTGAAGTGCGAACATAGTGACATCTAGGTTCTGATTTACGTGTACAGAAGTGTTTCCTGATACTCTTGAACAAATAGTGCAAGTTTGATTAATTTGCCATCTATTTCCCGGCTTTCACTTTCACTGTTGTGCTGCAGATACTGGCTAACTAACAAGCCTGTGTTACAAGAGAGGAACGTGCATCAGCAATTCATCTCAAATCCATCGTATCGTCATATTCTGCAGAGCATGAGGGATGAAGCAGATGGCATGTTGCTTCTACATCCGCCGCGTGTTATATTTCTGGTCAACGCACAGAAAACGTTGCTTCGTTCATTGTATCGGAACATATTATTGCATCGTAATTGGCCATTGAGTTAAGTTTGCTTCTGAGTGCATTAATTTGCATGATATTTGTATGCTATTGACGGACGGATAGAAGGTATTCCGCCATAAGCGTTCAATTATCTGGAGCACACACTTGGTGGGATTTATGCCAGAAGGCAGAGCTTGCTTCGGGCAGCACAATCTCCGTTGTCCCTTGTGGTCGGGAGCAATTGTACAGTACAATGCGAAACCAGTGATCGGTCGATAGGTCTCATCAAAATGTATTAGGTATAATTAATATCTACTACTATAAAGTGGAGAGGAGACAAATTTTCACAGAAACATCTATCTACGTAAATAAAAAAATTGTGCCTGTAGTTTAGTGATCATTTTTAAAGGCATTTGCACGTAATTCATGTCCGGAATAGGAACGAAATGCAAGTTATAATTTGCTATATATAAAATGTCTATAAGTATGAACGTGCATCACAAAAACTGGCTACACAGAATTTAATGAAAATCGGTATTGTCAGAAGAGGGACCTACGATCTCCGCTATACAATTTTTATTCACGCTGGGAGAAATAGTATTAATTTAATGCGGGAAACGCCGAAGAGAAACGTTGGAGAACTGTCTTGTTGACCAGCGAAGCCAGTGCCCGAGTAGGGACGAGATGCGAATATTATAATACGAGTGTAAAGTTGGAATTCAAGAGGAAAATTTGGGCAAATATTCGTTTAAAGGAAAAGGAATTAGGGATTGGAATAATTTACAAGCCTCCGTGACTCAGACGGATGCACGCTGGCCTCTCACCGCTGGATTCCGTGGTTCAAATTCCGGTCAATCTATGTGAGATTTGTGCCGGACAAAGAGGAGGTGGGACAGGATTTTCTCCGGGCACTCAGGCTTTCCCTGTCATATTTCATTCCAGCAACACTCTCCAATATCATTTCATTTCATCTGTCATCCATTAATCGTTGCCCCAGAGGAGTGCGACAGGCATCGGAAGCCGGCACAATTCCTTTCCTCACCGCTAGATGGAGGTTTCATTCATTCCATCCCTGACCCGGTCGAATGACTGGAAAACAGGCTGGGTATTTTCAATAATTTACGAATGGAGATGTTTTATAAATTTCAACTTCTTTGGAAACATTTAAGAAAATACCAGCTAAACAACTGATAGGGAAATCTGCCTCCAGAGTGACAGGCTGAAAGGTAGGTCAATGATGATTGATTGAGATCTAGAAAAATATTAATAAAATCCAACAGTATTTAATTCCTTTACGTTAGTGGTTTAACGTCGGACTTACTCATCGAAGGTTTACGGCGATCCAAGGATAGAAAATGATTAAGGTTTGGAAAGTAGAGGCCAGGATTTGCCTGGTGTGCACTAGGAAACTGCGGAAAAATCATCTTCAGGGCTATCTAATGGTGGGATTCGAACCTACCATCTCTCGAATTCAGTCTCACAACTACGCTACCCCAATCTCATGGCCAACTCGATCGGTCAGTATTTGATTGTGGCGAGGATCAATGTTGAAATATTCCATGATTATGATAGGAATCTTTTGTTTCAAAGTCTATGTAATTGGCTATATCGTTCGCGTTAGCCAATATCGAGCGCAGAAATATGGTACAGGTGGATATGGACACATCGTGATGGATGGAAACGCACCCGAGTGTGAAGCGAGGCTCAGCGTCGAGTAGCATCTCAGCTAGATACGTGTCTCCCACATAGTCCACTCTTACACGTTTTCGGAGTGCAATGTCAACCGTGAATAGCTTACACATGTTTCAGTGGATGGCTGGTCCCAGGCCTGTCCTTACAGAGCAGGGCATTGTGAGTGGAAAGATATTTCAGGTTGGTGAGACAGTTTGAAATTTCTTAGTTGACTTTCAAAATTATACTAGCTGGCTGGGACCGAGCCCTGGAGAAATGCGTCAATTATTAGTCGTGACCTTCAATACATTTAGAACGGTTCTTAATGGTGGACGTGTATATTCTTGCCCTATGTGTTGGCTTAGGTGTTTACGCAACCTGACTGTACTGGTCTGAGTTCGTATTTTATTTTAAGAAATAATCTTCCCCTATTTTCTTCTCGCTCACCTTGTCAAACTTGAATCCCTATCGATGATGATGATGATGATGGATGGCCATCACTCGTTGGCGTGTACGATTGTCTTCCTCGAATGGTAGTGGTTGAGTCTGCGAGATCTCAGGCGACTGCAGAAGCCAATCATCGAACTACAATTTCTTCCGCACTGGTGGCGAGCATTATTGGCATCAAAATATTGAGGGATGCTGTTCCTCCTCAGGAATGCATGATATTTTCGAGCCGTTCGCTTCTCGGTTTCAATTCTCCATCGTTGCTGTTCATAGTTAATAGGACCTTCATGGGTAAGGCGACTCCAAGCGAGGCGATTAGTCACATTAATTTCCCAGTTATCAGGGTTGATGAGGAAGTTCTTCATGTATGACTTAATACATCCTTCAATCTTATTTGCTGTTCTCCCTGATATTGGCTACTCTTCAAAGTTGAGCATACGCGAATCGGTTTGGGAGGCGAATACCGGGCATACGAACGACATGACCAGATTTATACATAATATACCCCTACATGTTCAGGCCCAAAAGTGCGGATGGAAGAAGAACAACAAGCTGCAGTACATTACTACGTCCAACCTGTGTTACGGCCATCTCTATTCTGTAAGCGCCTAAAATTATTTCCTTCTCTAATCCGACTCTCTTTCTTTTCACTTTTATCACAAAAATATATACCGGTTAGGAAAAGAGTACCAATCAGCATTAGCTCTATGTTCATTAAGTGGCATTAAGTGTATCGTTCACACACCTTACTTTACCTTGACGTGACGTTGCGTTAAGTGTATCGTAACCCCGGCATTAGCATCAGTTAGTTATGCGTACCTCTCTTCGGTATACGAATAGAAGAGATCCCCAACACTCCCGCTCCACAAATGTACAATAGAATAATTTTCAGCTTCCCAGTAGCGGAACTGTTAGATATGAGCACGCAGAGAAGGACATACGTTTTCCGGAGTGATCAAATATCGCTGACTTCGGAGCTCAAGTGTGTCCAAGTAACTCATGATCTTAAACCAACCATTTTTGCGGGTCATAAAAGAAGCAAGTTTGTTGCTTTACGTGACTGTTGATATTGTGCTCATAGCCACATAACCTCCAGTTTTATTTGTATTTCGAACAGCAGGGACGTGAGACGTCATAAACAGAGCTGTAATGTTCTAAAGTATAATTCGATAACTGATCGAAGTTCTACAACTGGAGAAGTACAGTATTTACACTCCTACACACCTCAGATTCCACCACGACGTTCTTTCCTTGAAATGCCAGTGCTCACCTGCGTTATCCATGAAACCAGATTAATCATACGTTCTAATACTCTTCTAGACTATATTTATACGATAAAATCGCACTTTAATACACATCTTAAGTTATAATATACAGACGTGGAAACAGGTATTTGGAGTCTCCTTTAAAAGTAAGAAAGACTTTTTTTCGACTTGAGAGAAGACCGTTTCTCACATGTTCAGTTCTACTCTAGTGTCCAAAAGTTAAGCATAATCACTTAACGAGGTCATACCGCCTGATGGGAATGTCATAGGAATTGCTGAACAAACGGAAGCTGAATCACACACCATATGTCACACAACTTGCCCAAAAAAACAGTGTCAGAAAGGTTCTGATAGCTAAGGTACACCTTTGACAACAACTAACAAAACTTGGCAATGTCTTCCACAACAAAATATGCTGTTAATAAGGTGTATGGTTAACCCTAACGGCCACACATGCATCGCAGCGACGTGGCATGCTCACTATCAGATGGTCCATGAGCTCTTGCGGTAATCGATAGTAAGATCGGATAATTTTATAGTGAATGGTGAAAAGTGGATATATCTCGTGTGAGGCCAAAATTACGTCCAGAAGCAGTGCCTCATATTTTCAGTTCTCACCGAAATAAAGATGATGATGATGATGCTTGTTGTTTTAAGGGGCCTAACATCGAAGGTCATCGGCCCCTAACCGAAATAAAGGACTATGGCTCAAGCAACAATGAAGTGTTCCTTTAGATCCTTCGAAAAAGTGTATGTGACATTCTTTTACAGGCCGAGAAAGTAATTAATGGAAAACTGAACTCTAAATCGAAAAAATTCAGCACTTCAGATAATGATAAACAAGTCTGAGGATCTGCAAATAGTTCATAGCTCTTTGCTTTAATATGACGTGAGTTATGTGTTATTTACTCACTGTACATATAAAAGTCTTTCCCAGCCAGAAATTCATCCACCAGTGCAGCGCGTTGCGGTCGGGCATTAAGAGTAAGTCTTGACCAACCGCACCGCTGAAGAGTCGAACATGTAGTCTCAGTACCTCATCCCTGTATCTCCGAGCGTTAACACTGTTCCTCGGACCACCCACGAAGACGTGCAGGTCCGTACGGCTACTCAACATGATGCCGCCCCACACCATGACGCTAGCACCACCATACTGCTCCCGTTCCACGATGTTCCTGTGGTTGTATCGGCTACCCGGTTCTCTACAGATTAATTTACGACGGGAATCGTTCTGCAAACTGAAGCAGGATTCATCTGCGAAGAGCACATGCCTCCATTCATTCACTGTCCAGTTTCGATGTTGACGCTTCCACAGTAAACGTGCCCGTCTCTGTACTGGAGTGAGCGGGACGCACACCGCTGGACGTCGGGCAAACAGCCCTGCTGTTCTGAGCCTCCGGTACACAGTTTGCCGGGAAACGACAACCCCTGAGACGGCTACAAGCTCCGCCGACAATTGTCTTGCAGGTGCACTCCGATTTTGTCGCTTGGTTAAGGCTAAATGTCGGTCCTCCTGTAGGGTGGTTACCCTTGGTCTAAGACTAACATCTCCTGCGTCTCGAAATCGTCTCCAAAGCCTGGAAATGACACTCTGTAGCATATTCAATGATACGGCGACTTCGGTCTGTGTCTGGCCTGCTTCCAGGCGGCCGAGTATTGTACCCTGCAAAATTGGGTCCAAATGGCGTCGTTGTGCCATTATGTTGTCGTTCAACACGAGGCTACACTCCGCACACTATAAAAGGGCAAACACGACTGAGGGAATATAGGGCTCAGGCACTGGCTGTGTTTATCTTGCGGTTACGCCGCTAGTCAAAGCAGGGAACACTCCTTTCCTATACAGAGCGAACACGTAAGGTTGGTAGGTGCACATGTCATGCGATTTGCGGTCTATTTCCTGTTACCCTGCTTACTCGCAACTTAGGCTTAACTTTTGGACACTAGTGTATGTCGCATGGTCATCTTAGCCCCAAAAGGCAATACCACAAGCATGGTTTACAAAGAGTTTCTGGAGAAATGAAACTCGATTTTCTGTGAGTTTTTGTACTTAAGCGATTTTCTGATACTGCCTTAGTACTGAATTATTACTTTTAACTTTTAACAAATTACGAAATCCATACGAGTGAAGCCGCGGTTAATTGCTGCCTGTATACATACACTCCAGTAACCTGTGCTTTCCGCAACATGTGATGAAGGCCGTAGCTCTTAATTCCATGTAGGCTACGATTTCTCCATTGTACCCTGCCGTGGTATTTTAATTGTAATCTATCATTGTTTCTTCAAATTCAGTGCATATACTTATCAGTTACGGAGTAATGCGTTTCCTCTGGCTTCATTCCTAAGAACAGCTGATCGGTACTGTGAAGCTTGCACACTCGAGCGCTGCCTGGCGGGGCGCGCTTGAAACTCGAGGATTCCTCACACTAGTTCTTAGATTATTCATGGTACAAAACCAGCATTTTCCTGGTATGGAAAGTAAATTTCAATTGAAGTATAATGATTGATAAATTTCCATAAAGTGACTATTATCACCAAAACCTGGAGCGAATTTAATACTGTATTTATAGTTTTAAATAGTTACAAGGCCAAGAAGTAGAAGCAGAAGAAGAAGAAGAAGAAGAAGAAGAAGCAATGAATACTTCTCTTATGTGCCAGTAAATCTAATACCACGGGGCTGGGATATTTGAACATCTTCAGATATCATCGTACTGAGCCCGGATCGAATTCACCATCTTGGACTTGAGATATCTGAATTCATGTTAATAATGATTTCGTGTGGCTATTTATAACCGAGTTCAGCCCTTGTAAGGCATGTTACTGTTGTCGAGGATAGTGTTATGTTTGGTGTGTGAGTGGCAGGGATGTTGGGGACAGCATCAACACCCAACCCCCGAGCCAATGGAATTAACCAATGAAGGTTAAAATCCCCGATCCGACCGGGAAGAACCCGGGACCCTATGAACCGAAGGCCAGTACGCTGACCATTCAGCCAACGAGTTGGACTATTCATGTTAATCCTAGAAGTGTTTCATGTTTATCTGCCAAATGCTGAAGTAATTTTCCACAATGCACAGAATAAAAGAAAGTTGCTGAAAGCATTCCGTAATCATAAGTTTACTTTATCATACATCAGTGTAAAGCCGAAAGACTGGTCTATATAATTTTGATAAAAATAAAAAAGTCATTGCCATTTTCATTAATCATAAAAGGACTTTTATAAGATATTTTAATAAAAAATATTTACTTTCCTACACTATAAAAAGGATATGTTCTCATAAAGTTTGTCTCAAACACATGATAGTTCTAAGAATCAATATGTCTTTTTAATTACTCAACAACCAGTTTTCAAATATTTCTGTTCAATTTCTGCTAGTTACAGAAAAAATATATCGCGTTGGCTGCCATTTTGCTCAATACAACCTCACTGTACACATGAAAGTACTTCCACTTCTGCAGCCAAATAATAGCTTACGATCGTCATTTGTTTCTCAAAGGCTTTCAAACTGAAAGCTAAAACTATCCGAAACCAGCATTATTTGACATTAATGCAATCTGGTGATTTACAATACACCTAACTTTGAATTTGTAGGCCGTCTCTCAGAGAGACGATGGCACTGGATAAAACAGCGCATCGTCTTCCTTTTAGAGTTAAAAATAACAGTCACATTTAAAGCTCTTTCGTCCCATATCAGAAAATTGTTTGTCATATTTTTCGGAGTCCGTAAGTGTATCAGCTCCAGTTTATTGAGATTACGAGTGTCAACTCAACTTTTTGTAAAAGTAGCACAAAGAAGTTATTTTGAATTCACCTTCTGGTAGGAGAAATTAGTGAACATTAACGAATGTTGTAGGCAGACACGACATCCAAGCAGTTTATCTCAATCACGGAAACTGAACAACACTTCTCGCCGCTACTTGCAATTTAAGGTGTAATTTCGCGATACGTAAGCTGACAGAGCGAACAATAAAGTGCGTGTAAAGTCCTTAGCTATGCCAGGCGTGTACGCTCGAGTCCACACCTTCCTGCCAGGTAAAGTAAAATATACGAGCGACAAATTGATGAACTGCAGTGGCATAATTAATTCCATTATAGCTCGGGTGAAACACAAACAAAGTCATTCAGAATCCACTAGGAAGGAGCATGGTACTGTGCCCTACAGTCCAGTAGGGCACAGTACATACGTTCACTTTCCTTTTTTCAGCTTATTTTATGTAGCTCATACTATCCAAAGTGTAGCAAAAATGCTGACTAATAATAATAATAATAATAATAATAATAATAATAATAATAATAATAATAATAATAATAATAATAATAATGTTATTGGTTTTACGTCCCACTAACCACATTTACGGTTTTCGGAGACGCCGAGCTGCCGGAATTTTGTCCCGCAAGAGTTCTTTTACGTGCTGCTGAATCTACCAACACGGGGCTGACATATTTGAACACTTTCAAATATCACCGGACTGAGTCAGGATCGAACCTGCCAACTTGAGCACAGAAAGCCAGGGCTTTAACCATCTGAGTCACGCAGCCCGGCAAATAATAATAATGATATAATAATAATAATAATAATAATAATAATAATAATAATAATAATAATAATAATAATAATAATAATAATAATAATAATAATAATAATAGGCCATAATTAATACAATTTGCTTTACGTTGCACCAACATTGATAAGTCATATGGTGACGAAGAGATAGGAAAGGGCTAGCAATGGGAAGGAAGCGACTATGGCCTTAATTAGGTTACAGCCTCGTGTGGAAATGGGAAACCACGGGAAACTAAATTTATAGTTGCCGATAACAGAGTTCTAACCCACTATCTCCCAAATGCAAGCTGACAGCTACGTAACGCAAACCACGCAGCCACTTCCTCACTATTAAGAGGTTCAGGCCAATTGAAATGAGGATAGAAGCCAACACTTAAACTCTCTACTGGCGCGAGAAAACGCAATGCTGCTTTAGAAGTCGTCTGTGGCCCAAATGTCTCGAAAGGAGACATTCCGACGTCATAATGAAAATGAAAACCTACAACCTGTTTTCCAGTCTTTGACCGGGTCAGGGATGTTGCGATTGAAGCATATATAGGCTGTTGGTACGATGGGGTCGCCACACCCAAAGTGATTTATGAATGGCTGATAGATGCTATGAAATGATAATGGAGAGTGTTGCCGGAATGAATGATGACAGGGAAAACCGGAGTACCCTGAGAAAAACCTGTTCCGCCTGCGCTTTGTCCAGCACAAATCTCACATGGAGTGACCGGGATTTGAACCACGGTATCCAGCGGTGTGAGGCCGACGCGCTGCCGTCTGAGCCATGGAGGCTCTTTCGACGCCTTAGATCACAGTAAAAAATGAAATGGCGTATGGTTCTAGTGCCGAGAGTGCCGAGGACAAGTTCGGCTCGCCAGTAGCAGGTCTTTTGATATGACTCCCGTAGGCGACCTACGCGTCATGATGAGGGTGAAATGATGATGAAAACGACGCGTACACCCAGCCCCCGTGGCAGCGAAATTAACCAATTATGGTTAAAATTTCCGACCCTGCCGGGAACCGAACCCGGGACCCTGTAATCAAAGGCTAGCACGCTATCCATTTAGCCATGGAGCCGGACATAAACCGCAGTTATGTTCCGAAACCCACCGTTATGATATGAAGATCTATCAGAAACCGGGTAGGGAATTTTCAAAAATACGAAACTTCCTTAGCTACTATCGTTAAGTAAACAATAGATCTGGATCCAGTTAGAACGACCGTTCATATGTAAGTACAATATCTTACTTTCTTCTATTGGATTCTGTATGAAAATCATCAGTTAGACGGTTCTTTTCTGCCTTTTCTCTGGATTCTGGCTTTCTGAGCCAAAGTTTAACGTCGCATTAACCCACCGAAGGTTTTCGGCGCCGGAAGGATGGGAAAAGGGCTAGAGTTGGGAAGGTAGTGACCATAGTCTTAATTAGGATACAGCCCCAGCATTTTTCTGGTGTGAAAACGGTAAAATACGCAATTTTCAGGGCAACCGGAAGTGAGATCCAAACCCACCTTAACCGCGCGGCCAACTCGCTCAGTTTCTATCCTATCCTCGTTGTCCTGTTCTTTTTCTCACAGCCTGTGGCTATTTGACAGCATTGTACGTAGAGACGGTATACCTTCCTTTAGAAGACCATAGTTTCGTAGTGTAGTCATCGTCGAAGGTCACTTCCACTTTTTAAGTTCCTTATTTCTTCATCGATCACACAGATTGGTCAAAAACTACTCACGATTAGCTATTACTAGACAATCAAGACAAGAAGATGATTTATGAGCCCATGATAAACCGCTTTTCACGTTATACAGAGGATCAATTCCGAAATCCTTCTGTAAAAATTTTGCCCACTTCAACAAGTAGTTCAAGTCGTAATTATATTGGTCTTGAAGGGCTCACTTCATATTCCGAGAAATGAATTGAACAATCCTCATGTAAATCACATAGTGATAATTCCCTTTGAAATCTTAATTATTTACTTAAATAAAGGAATTTCTTGTGTGCTACGAATTGTTGTAATGCGAACCCATAAAATGGGAGGTAATTAAACATACGTCAGTAAATTACCTTTACATCTCACTATTCTAGGAATTTTAACATTATGATACCGATAATAAAAACGCTGATATCGATTAATTTCACGTACCTTATCTCACCATTTAGTAAGTCACGTCTACTATTTCCCATTAATGTGAGGTTTTTTCTTCGAAATCAGTAAATTGTAGACTTAATGTGGCTTTGAGAAGGAAATACCATTCGACAATACTGCAGCAATTATTGTAACCTATACTTACAATAATGAAATGACGAATTTGTATCACATTTAATTTTCTCCCGCAATAATACTATATAATAGCTGCCTAGTCAAGGCGACAAAGATGTACTGACTTCATCCAGGTGATCGTGGGAGTGATTACTGTCAGGGAAAGCAGTAAATCTAGCAATTATTAAACATGTCAAGAACAGGGATGAAGTGATCGAAGGAACAATACGTGAACAGCCAGGGTCGCTGGGAGGAAATGGCAGGGCTCGAAGAAAGGCGCTCAGTCGCATCGTCTTCTATTGTAGCCTGAGGTGGTGGGGCAGCAGCACGGCCTGTATATGTACAGAGTGGTCGGGAACTACGTGAACTGAGTATATGAGCGTAAGAGGGTTGGTCATACTGATAAATAATTTGTCACTTTATCACCTTCTGAAGATAGCTAATCAGATCGCTTCTCGGGGAAATTCAACCGGGCTTTTTTAGGCGGTGTTCCTAAATCTCTACATGACTTAAGACCAGCTTCAGAGCCATGTCGAGAAATCAGCATCAAACACAAACACATTTGTGTCACCGTAGCGCACTTGCTATGGCGCGATCCTGTCAGCTCGGAGGTCCGTTTTTAAAACCCTCCCCGAGCGAAGTTCTTTTTCCTCAATTGATACCCTCATGCAGGTCTTAAGTTACGTCCAGATTTAAAAATACTGCCTCGCAAAGCCAATTTTAATTCGCCCGCGAAGCAATCTGATTGGCTAACTTCAGCAGCTGATAAAGTGACAACGGCGCGAGATATCGACGTCACTTTTTCAAATTATTTATCAGTATGACCAACCCTCTAATGCTCATACAAAGGGCACTAGGAAAGTTTTGCAATGTGAGTGAACGCTTTAGGCTTTTTCAAAATAATTTCCACCACACACAATATACTCCTCCATACGTCGAAACCAGTCACTGAACCAACTCTGCCACTTTCCGTCGGTTACATATTCACACTCTTAATCTCATCCTGCCAGAAGCTCCTCGTCTGATGCAAAACGCCGCTCTTTCAGCTTCATCCTCACTTCTGGGAAGAGTGCGAAGTCACATGGGACAAGATCAGGACTGTATGGCGGTGATCAATCACAGTCAACCCTCACCTGGCATAAAAATCTATTGTTACATTAGCACGATGTGCTGGAGCATTGTCGTGATGCAAGAGCCAAGTGTTGAGCCGTGACCTTGGACGGAGCTGCTTGAGAGCCTGGATGACCTGAGGCCGACAAGTCTCACTGTACCACTTCGCAGTAGCTGTCCTTTGTGATTTTAGCACAACCCGAGTCCGGATGCCCCGTTTAGTGAAGAATACTGCAATCATTCTTTTCTTCACTGACCTTGACTTTCGCACAGTCACAGGAGTACCCTCATCTTCAAACAGCCACACCTTGCTCTGGGATTTTGTTGGGACATCGTAATGATAAAGCCAAGTTTTTTCACCTGTAAAGATGCTATTGACGTTACGCGAAATCCCATTTTCAAACTGTTTTAGCATTTTTCGGCACCATTTCACTCGATGTGCCCTTTGTTCTTCTGAAAGTGAATGGGGCACTCAAAGGGAACAAACCTTTCTAACATGGAGATGGTCGTGTAGAAATGAATGAATAGCTGATGCAGGGATATGGAGGGTCTCTTCTACCTGCCGATATGTCAACCGCCTCTCTTGCTGCAATATTTTCCTCACAGCTTCAATGTTTTCCTCAGTCACTGATGCAGACGGTCACCCAGAACGAGGATCGTCTTCAACCCCAAAGTTTCCCCTCTGGAACTCTTTGTACTAGCGGAAAATTGTTGTCCGATGTGGACAGTCTTTCCCCAGCACAGGAGTCATTTCCTCCAGGCACTGGTCAACAGTTAATCCAAGAGCAAAATTGTAGCGGATAATTGCGCGATATTCACCTTTAGACCACACTGACATCGTAACTTGCTTTCAGTTCCATTGCTTGGTAACAACTGGTGTGAAGGTCTGCCTTGCTGTCTTCTAGACCAGTTTTCACTCCTCACCATAACAGGGGTGTCCAGCGAACCGTTTTTGTGTATTGTAAAACTTTCCTAGTGCCCTTTGTCTATCCGATTCACGTTGTTTCCGACCAGCCTGTATAAGAAAGAGAGTACGGAGTTAGATGTAGTGTTTGCCTCTCACTCGCAGTCGTATGTCCTGCAAATTAGTTTCATCCCTTTCTACCACCGGATGTTGCCGATATCCCAATAAACCAAAGTGACAAATCTAGTAAAATGATTACGAGGTCTTATAGGTCATTTTGCTCTTTTTCTCATGATATCAAATGTAAAAGGATAAACGATGAATACAAGCCTGCTTTACACGATTACATCACTTTGGCGTGTATATACGATCAAACCAATGATCAAAACATAAAAATGATCTTTGTTTGGAATGTATGATAGTGATAGAAAATGCTATTTCTAGGACAGTAAATTTTTACGTCAGATGGAAGCTACAACTTTTTATGAATTACTATTTAAAAATTGTCGAATCATAACACAGAAATATTAGGTAACGAGGAAACTATCTTGTTATTGACTGTGCGTTACTGGCTAAGCTATGACAAATGCCTATAGACGTCTGAAATCTCGATTTTTTACAGTAAGTTTCCTATAAACAGCTACTAGACCAATTGGCTTCATTCTATTGTATTCCCTCTGGAATTTATCTGCGGGTGAATCAGCACACATTGATAGATTTCTAGGTTCAGCCAACTTCGAGTAATTCTAAAATCAAGTCGCTAAATGACTGCGCTTAGCGGGTTGCACACAGTTAAGGAGTAATATCTTTACGTAAAGATACCGGCGATGCTAATCGATTAAAAATCGGCAGGCAAACCTATAACTTCAACCAAACTTGGTACACATATCACTAAATACCATCTAGATAAAATACTGTGGGGGTAAGATACCCCTAGCACTCCTACGATTTGGGGTTGGCATGGAGTGACACGAAAAAATGGATCAAAAAGGGAAACAAAATGCCCACAATGACCGAGATTAGTGTTGAATCCACAGTTTTCGGCTTCGCTAGGCTAATAGGTGACACTTCCAATGGCAGTTGGAATAGTGTACATCATATCTATAGTGCGACACGTATATACAAACAGTTATTATTTATTTATTTATTTATTTATTTATTTATTTATTTATTTATTTATTTATTTATTTATTTATTTATTTATTTATTTAATATTAACCATATAATTATAACATAGTGCACCCTACGGGTCAGGGTGACCACAGTTATTTCCCAACTAGTCAGTTACATATCTCAGGGTATTCATGCCTCCAGAAAAATGGTTAATTTTTCTATGTTTTGGTTTAACGTGTGTTCAAAGAGAAAGTAACGGCATCATACGCGGTTCAGAATTACGTAATTCAACGCTTAGTAGTTGATTTTGCGAACATAAACATCAGTCAACCTTTCGAAAGACACATCCGCATAACGAGAACCTTATTCACTAAGTACAACTACTGATTACCATTATAAATGAAAACTCATTCCATTCTATAAAAATTAATCAAGAAACACATTTATTAAACTATCAAGATTCGCGAAAGAAATGGTTAATGTCAAATATGGCTCATAATCTTCAAATTATCAACCTAATAAACAAATATTTTAATTACTGAATCAAATATTCTAGGTCAGCGCTGCCTTACTCCTAAACTAAGTTTACATATCTTAACATTGTGGGTCGCGTATTCCTGAAATGAATTATTGCTTTGTTTCATCTTCCTATTAAAATTTACATCTGGTCACTTAAGTATATACTATATCAAAGTCTTCAAACCACGGTCAAAATTCGGTATATCAATAAGTTATTCCATCACTCACGGTGTTAATTATACACCCTCATCAAAAATATAACCATAACATTGTTCAAGTTATCACGGAAATGAACTGAATTTGAATAAAGTGTCCTGAATACAAATATCAGTGACCTAAGTTACATTGAAAATTATCTGAGTTCGTTGGTGCAGACTGCAGTGAAGAAAATGAAATATTGAATGACGCACTAAGTTTCTCGGTCCGATTGCCATTTAAATTACGGCTCCTAACTAAATATTCGCTCTAATAATATTTCAGATCAACAAAACATCGATGATATCCTACGTAAATCTCAAATAATTTCTCTACTCTAGCTATATAATTTCTTATGTAACGTATTCCAGTTCGATATACATATAGCCAATAAGCATTTTTCATATGTAGATGTGCACATGCCTACATAAAGATATTTCAACACTATATTATCATACTAGTTGCATACAAATTTGATCTTCCACGCAATTACCATTCATTCAGAATATGATACAATCATGTATTCATTTACCCATCACCGGTTGTTATTATTGTCAAACCACTTTCACACTTCATTAAAATATGCGTAATTTTATTGTCCATACCTTGCTATAGTTCCTCCCTGGGGCATACTTATATTCCGTAGTCGCTTTACATGTGCTCCTATATCGCACATTATATATATCATATACGTTTTACTCCCTGTTAATCTGCGCAATATATCATTTAAAATACCATATATACTTCCATTATTTCATTATTAACCTTCAATTCAACCCATATTTAATTCATTTAACATCTATAATCACTGCGTTTAACCTCCAATATTAATTACACACAACGATACGTATCACTCCAATAGCGCAGAATCCGTTCCTCAAAACGCATTTTGTCATACAATTCAACATATAACCCCAAATTCAGTATCTATTCTTTCAATATATTCACACAGCAAAGAGTATGGTAATTTAACTTAACCAATTCAAACATGCATCCCTCTGTAACGTAACTGGGTTTGACTGGTATTACATCACTCATGGATCTTTCTAACTAACCGGGATTCTATGAAAACAGCTGTTACACTATGTCACATTTTAAATCGTATACCTTCATCCTTGGATAAGATAATGTAGTAAACACGTTACCATTCTGTCACGAGATATCGTCTTAAATATTTCACACTGCACTTTCTTATATTCACTGCACACTTAATTATCTGACGCTTAGGCTATTCAGATCTATTGCATATACTGGTAATACTCTACATAAGAAATTATACTACTTAATACTATTACTTAGCTCGCCATTCAATATCTCGGGCCTTAGTTGCTCTTCGGTCTGGTCGCAGGCCTTGGATTGGGAACTGGGCAGGATCTCCACCACTGGTATCTCAAGTTAGAGTGTCCTCCTCCACACGGGTCGGGTGGTTTTAACAGCCAGGATGACATCTCCCTCCAGGTTGGTCTATGCCGATTTAGCAAGCCATCATCTGTTCAGGAACACAGTAGACAATATGCGTCGATTCTGGAAAATATGAATTCATCATGGTTCTGCATAGTATAAATATATTTTTTATAATGATTGCTTCTTTATTTAGGCTGTCCTTGCTATTATTTCCACTTAATACAGCTCAACCTCGAGCTCTCACGTCTCAATCCACTTCCTGTTTCCAAACGACTTTGCGTCTAAGTATTTGGACAGACTTTTCAGAACTTCTGGATTTAATTCCCTCTTTACGGTATTTCAGCGTTTATCTCTTTGTTTCGTTTAATATTTCCGTCCTCTCAGCTTAAAATTTCACGTTAGATATTGCAAATCTTGCTTATTTTTGAAAGCGATGTCCGGGATATCTTGTCCTTCCCACGTCAATTTTTTAAGTCAGTTTTTATAATAATCTGTTTGATCCTTCTTATTTTTTAAAAAACAATTCTATCGATTCTACACCATTGTACACCGCCTTCATAGTGGTAGGTTTAAGTTAGTCATGGCCTTCTAGCATACATCAATATCGATACCCTATTACACATTTCTTTGCCTTGGCTGGCCTCTACCTTCCGTAGGCGCCATTTTTAATACGTCCAGTAAATGCATCAGGTACAATAGGGAACAGAAAAAATTATTATGCATTACAATATTAAAATAATGGAATGGAATTTAAAAGACAATGAGAAAATAAGGACCAATAAATAGCAAACAATAATAAAAAAGTAAATTAGCAACATTACAGCTAAATATCTAATATTAATTCAGAATATATCTTAGTGTGCTGCAGGATGCATTACATTCATGTAGTGTATCATTAAATATACCAGTTCCAAGATGATGTAATGTATTATATAATGAGCATGATCTACAGGGTATCTCAAACCTTTTGGGTCAAATTGAAATAGGTGATAGTGTGTCCAGAACCGATAATATTGAGATAGGAAACCAATGGTCGGAAAGACATATTTATTGTGTTATGGACATACACAGAGTACACCGCATAACAACAACGTAGCTCATACTAATTATTCTAAGTGACGACCCCCAACTCAATGCATGTATTCCAATGGCGCAAGCAGCTCTTCCGCACTCTCGGAAAGATCTTGGGCGTCTGCTGTACACTGGAACAGGTAGTGGGTGATGAACTGCGTACACCCTTGACCACCAAACAGACGTACTGTACACAACTTAGCTCATAGCACGTGTGTCACGTGACGATTGCATGCATAGCACCAACACATTAACCTGTGCCGCACGCACATCTCTATCCCTGTTGTCATTTGTCCCTTGCAGCGGACAGCTTGTGATGTGTCCATGGTGAGATGTGTTACTGACTAGAGTGCATGACGCGTAGTCAAACATGGAACTTTACTCGCCACGAGAGTTGGCAGACATGCATTTAATGTACGGTGCGGCAGGGTGCAGTGCCCGTAATGCAGCACGAATGTACAATGAACTCTTTCCCAACAGGCGTCATCCTAATTGGAAGAAGTTTATCTTCGTGGATAGCAGTTTACGAGAGACGGGATCGTTCACGCCACAGAGAGCCATCCCAATGTTGCCGCCAAACACGTAACCGAACATCAGACTTTGAGGATATGGTGTTGGATCGTGTGGCCGACCACCCGGCAATAAGCACTCGCCAACTTGCCCGTGAAACTCACACTTTAAAGTACACAGTGTGGAGAGCACTAGCGGAACGGGTATTACACCCCTTTCATAAGGAACGTGTGCAAGCACTGGGAAAAACGGATATTGAGCCCTGCGTTCACTTCTGTCAATGGGTTATCCACCAAAGCGCTGTAGGTCCGAACTTTGTACATTTTGTACTGTTCACTGTTGAGACCTCATTCACCAGTGGTGGTGTTTTCAACAGCCGCAAAGGCTATGGTCTGGATTGAGAACAATGCCCACGCCATACACATCGGCGGCCTCCAGCAACGATTCTCTCTCAACGTATAGGCGGGCATTGCCCAAGATCACCTAATAGGACCTCATTTGCTGCCTCCCGGGACGCTGTTCCACGTTACTTGGTGCTTCTGCGAGATGTGCTGCCAAAGTTCCTAGAGACTGTACCCCTTGTTTTCCGCGAAAGGATGTGATTTCAACACGGCGGTGCACAAGCCCACTTCGATGTTAATGTTCACGAGCACCTGAGCAACACGTACACTATGGCCAGCGCGATCGCCGGACCTCACACATCTCAAATTTTTCCTGTGGAGTTACGTCAAGTCCTTGGCGTATGAAACCCACGTAGAAACGGATGAGGACCTGCTTCCTAGGGTACAAGCTGCCTGTTTACTGGTACAACAGACACCAAGGATCTTTGAGCGAGTGCGGCAGAACTTCATGCGCCGTTGCCATGCAAGCATTGAGCTTGGTGGTCGCCACTTTGAACAATGAATATAAGGTACGTTATTGTTATCTGGTGTACGGAGTATATGTCCATAACACAATAAATATGCATTTCCGACCATTGGTACTCTATCTTAATATAATCGGTTGTGGATCCACTATCACCCGTTTCAATTTGTCCTAAAAAGTTTGAGACACACTGTATAAAGAGAAAAGGACCATCTACCTTCCTGATAATGTGAGCTGCAACAAGGACAACTTCCACACGAAATAATCTAAAACTTTAAATTAAACAGAAATCTACAAAATGTCAGTTGATTCATATATAATACATAATACAAATATTCTAAAATAAATCATGCAGTAAAAGTACCCGAGCAACGAATAGAACAGTTTCATACCAAAACCCGTTTTTTGACCTATTGATAACTAATTCTGTAGATAAGCATGGGTCCCCTAGCAGTTTTTAAAACAAACCAGAGTTCGGTATCAGGTGGCATTCGTAAGTTATCGCACTTCCGCTCAATGCGGCAGGCTAGTGCATCGCCAACTGGTTCCAGTTCGGTTCATTTTGGACCATCCAAGGACAGACATTTATGGAAGGAATAGCATCACTGCCTGAGTACAGCCGCTAGGCCTAAATGTATGTGAATTGGAGCCCTGCAAGCGAAGCAGACGTGTGTCGGGAGTGCTGAGTGCTCGTTGCGTAAACGAAATGGGGATAGGCATATAACTCTACAGAGCGGTCATCGGCTGATGGAACAACCGCACGAAGTACCAGGTATTTGGACTAAAATGTGATGTAAATTACAGTACTTTGAAATGGTGTTGACAGCGATAGTGATCGTGGTGCTATAGGTAATTGGAGGAGTGGAAACCAATCCTGGGACAGTGAGTTGGGAGGATATTGAAAAATTTAAAGAAGTGGTGAAAGAGGTCAGCCATAAGACACGACAAGGGAGCTTATCATGGAACAGAATAAGGACATTCAGAACTTGAAAGATAGTCTGAGAGGTGATATGGCAGGTATAAGATAATCAATCGATAAATACCAGGAGAAACTGATAATTTCAAAGGAACTTATCTTGGTATTGGAGCAGCGCACACGGGAATTGGATGATGCAGGTCCGGAGGTCAACACCTGCCTAACATAGCAGATGCCTGTTCATATATGGGATTAAGGAGAATAGGAGCGAGGAAAAAAATTGGCACTGTTATCTTCTGTGTTGGAAGTTCTTACGGCAGGAGTGAAAGTAAATTGCACGGAATGCGATGTGGATGGCATGCAGAGAATAGGAAGGACCCAAAGAAATAGGCTGATTAAGGTGCAATTGTTATCCGGGATTAAAGCCTAAATGTATGTCATATATTTGAACTACTGTAATTACGAGGGCGAATCAAGAAGGTAAGTTGCAATTCCAAGTTATAGCCATTTATGAAACCACCTACACATAGGCAACATACAATGTAAATTCACTTTTCCACCTAGTCCCCAAGAATTTATAAACATTTATGGGAACGGCCAACGAACGTTTCGATTCCGGATGCGTAGTAATCATCTCCAGCGCCATGTAAACACCTGCAGACAGCTGCTTTCACCTCCTCATCGTTTCGGAAGCGACGTCCACCGAGATCCTTTCTCACCTTACCGAACACATGATAATCGCATGGCGCTAAGTTTGGACTGAATGAATGATGTTGCCATACCTCCCACTTGAATCGCTGCAGCAGTTCGGACGTTTGGCGGGCCATGCGAGTTATTGCGTTACTGTGCAACAAAATCACACCGGTGCTCAATTTTCCCCGCCGCATTTCTTTCATTGCCTCACGCAACCGGTCCAACGTTTGACAATACGATGCCGAGTTGATTGTTGACTATCGTGCTTCTCTACCTTATAGGACCGTATACATTAAATGGGGTGCATTGATGCCAAATCTACCGTACATACAATGTTGTACAAGGCCACGAACATGATGTGAAAAAACTCTCATACAAGCGTGTTTTTTGTGAAAATCCTCGTAATTTCTGGTATACTTGTTTGTTGCATTTAATTGTACCTCATACCCTACAAAATCGAGCGACGGTGCAATTATTTAGGAATGAACCCTGAAGTTTACCAAGACTACGGTAGACGTGGGCACCAGCTTACTTCCTGGAGCATAGAGCGTAGGAAAAAGTCATTAAACTCATTACGTTCCACTCTTAAAAAGGCGTTCATAGTCTGTTACGGGAATGTACATCGTCCCTGCCGGGGAGAAACCTTGTATGTGCAGCAATGGATGAAAATGAGATTTTGGTACTACTGGAAAGCCAAGACCACGCTCTACAGTCTGACGAACACATCCCATATGACACTGCAAGGTTGTAGTTGATATCCTATTAAATATTCAACCTCCTACCTGACAAATTATTACATTAATTCATGCTACCATAAAACAATCAATCAATCAATCAATCAATCAATCAATCAATCACTACTTATCTGCATTTAGGGCAGTCGCCCAGGTGGCAGATTCCCTACCTGTTGTTTTTCTAGCATTTTCTTAAATGAATGCAAAGTAATTGTAAATTTATTGAACATCTCCCTTGGTAAGTTATTCCAATCCCTAACTCCCCTTCCTATAAACGGATATTTGCACCAATTTGTTCCCTTGATTTCCAACTTTATCTTCATATTGTGAGCTTTCCTACTTTTAAAGACACCACTCAAACTTATCTGTCTACTGATGTCATTCCAAGCCATCTCTCCACTGACAGCTCGGAACATACCACTTAGTCGAGCAGCTCGTTTTCTTTCTCCCAGTTCTTCCCAGCCCAAACTTAGCAACATTTTTGTAACGCTACTCTTTTGTCGGAAATTACCCAGAACATATCGAGCTGCTTTTCTTTGAATTTTTCCAGTTCTTGAATCAGGTAATCCAGGTGAGGGTCCCATACACTGGAACCATACTTTAGTTGGGGTCTTACCAGAGATGTATATGCCCTCTTCTTTACATCCCTATTACAACCCCTAAACACGCTCATAACCATGTGCAGAGATCTGTACCCTTTATTTAGAATCAGCGAAACATTTTAGTTTACAAGCAACATGCTGAGTGAGAATGTGAGTTTACATGTATTACTGTAATCTCGTAATTTGGTAAATATTTTAAAGTAATAAACGATGTAATCTAGTAAAACAAATTTCCTATGTGCCATTGTGCAAACGGTAAAATCTCCTATGTGCAACATCTAACAAAATTATATTCATTTTATATCGAATATCAACATTCTGCAGATATTTTAACATCAAATAGAAGCTAACGGGTAATGAAAAGCAAGAATTGTTTATAATCTTGGTCATTAATTACATCTCTTAAAAGTGAAATAGTTTATTGTCTCTCCTGTAAAATTTTGACACATAGGCAGTGACGACATGCGTGTTTTTATATAACAAATAGCTCTAATCCAAAACCATCACAGAGCCAGAAGAAATAACCAAAGAAGGCTAAAATCCTGATCTGGCTGCGGATCGAACCAATGACCCCTTGGACTTAATGCTAAGACGCTAACCAATTAGCCACTAAGCCAGACACATCCAATTATGAAAAGTTTCAAATAGATTTCTTGAGAGGCTCTAAAGTCTTCCAGATACGTGGTCCTGAATCTATGACGATACTTAATATTGTTGGAGTTCAAGGTGAAATATAAGAGATGCTGGGAACTTTCATAGCTTCGGTGTCGGATTATAAGCAGACTTAATTAAGGTAGTCAAACTGAACAAACAAAAGACCAAGACCGTGGCGCTTACATAGTACAACAAGAAAGTAATTTGCTCAAGACCCTTGTAGCTCTTCGGCCTTTTAGAGAGATTTGTCAGAAAATATAGGACCCATTATGCATAAATTTAAAATCACTAATATTTACTCACTTTTAGCATGATATACAGTGAAAGACATAAGTATTCGTATATACGGGTTTATATGGAAGAAAACATTTTATTGGAATGAATTATACAAGGGAACGTAATTAAGTAATGAACACTTGTTTGTTAACATTCGACTTTAACATATACATACAAAAAAAATTTTTTTTTTTTTGCTACTTGCTTTACGTCGCACCGACACAGATAGCTCTTATGGCGACGATGGGACAGGAAAGGTCTAGGAGTGGGAAGGAAGCGGCCGTGGCCTTAATTAAGGTACAGCCCCAGCATTTGCCTGGTGTGAAAAAGGGAAACCACGGAAAACCACCTTCAGGGCTGTTGACAGTGGGATTCGAACCTACTATCTCCCGAATACCGGATACTGGCCGCACTTAAGCGACTGCAGCTATCGAGCTCGGTATACAAAAAAAATCAACACAAAATGACTCCTTACTAAATAAAAAAATACTCATTGGAATAACATTTTTACGGACATCAGTATTCATACAAGAAAAAACGCAAGTTGTTTCTATAAGTAACACCTCCACCAAAGCGTTTCTTAATACTTGGCATGCATTCCTTTGTTGTAGTTGACTTGCGTAAGCCGTTTGGGCATGGAATATACCGAGTTCCTTGTTATGTCCGAACCATTGTGTTCTATTCCTGTAACAACAGTCCCTTTAACATTTGTTTACTTGTAAACTCATGCTACCTTACTCTTGTCTCCAGCTCGTTCCATAAATGCTCGATTGGATTGAGTTCTGGGAACTGAGCTGGGGTTTTCTGGGTGTGTGGTGTGTGATAGAGCAGCCAGAGACGGTCAATTTCCGCAGTATGTTTGGGATCATTATCTTGCTGGAAAAAGAAATTGTCCCTAATACCCAGTTTTTCGGCACTCTTCTGTAAATTTTCCTTCAGTATACTCAGGTAACCGAATCTGTCCATAATTACAGAGTTCTCCTACACCTGAAGCTGCCATAGAGCCCCATACCATTGCTCCACCTCCTCCACGCTTCACGGTAGCCTGGATATATTTGATGTCCAGCTGAGTATTAGGCTTTCTCCAGACAATCACTCGTCTATCACTGTGAAATAAATTAAATTCCCCTTCGTCACTAATAAATATCGGTCCCAAAATCCGTTATCTTTACCTGCATACTCATTGGAAAACTGCAAACTGGCTACTTGATTTTTCTTACTAATGTAAGTTTTCGTCCTCGGGACACTAGCTTTATAGTCCGCACGATGAAAGATTCTTCTGATGTTTCTACTTATGACTTGTTTACCATAATATTCTTCTATAAGGGTTTTTATTTCCGTCACACTTATCTTCGGTTTCTTCATGACTGTTTTCACTACCATCCTCCTACACGAGTCGTCAGGTTGTATGGTCGACCTGATCTTTCGCTGTTTACAATGGTTCTGTTTGTTTTAAATCGCCTATGACACTTTGGACTGTAGTACGGCTTGTGTATACAACATCTGCGATTTCAGAATATGATTCATTTTGATTATGAAGTCGTACCGTAATCTCTCTCTCTCTCTCCAATAAATTCAAATTCAATAAAATTCTCTCAGTACCGGGCGAGTTGGCCGTGCGCGTAGAGGCGCGCGGCTGTGAGCTTGCATCCGGGAGATAGAAGGTTCGAATCCCACTATCGGCAGCTCTGAAAATGATTTTCCATGGTTTCCCATTTTCACACCAGGCAAATGCTGGGGCCGTACCTTAATTAAGGCCACGGCTGCTTCCTTCCAACTCCTAGGCCTTTTCTATCCCATCGTTGCCATAAGACCTTTCCGTGTCGGTGCGACACAAAGCCCCTAGCAAAAAAAGAAAATCTCTCTCAGCAAGTGCAGTTTCCTTGGTCTTGCGCACCGTTCCGATATCAATACCAGCTTGTACTCTTTACCGGTGCTGTGCACTGCTCATCGACGTCTTGTTAACTGCTGAGCACTGATTAGGCAGGAGGAAGTATCCACTGGCTGTACAGTTGAAATACAAACCAAGTGTATGAATACTTATGTCACTGAGTTAAACCAGACTAATTACTTATTTCGTTACTATTTACAAACTTTTTCAATTTATTCACGTTATGTCGTTTTTGATGTTTTGTGATGAAGCATTTCCGTCTATGTTTTAGTGATCTGAACTGTGAATATAAGGCAATTAGTAATTTCGTGTCGATATCCGGCTATATGAATACTGATGTCCCCCACTGTACGTTACGTAAGGCTTAAAAGTAAGAGTATAACAACACCAGTTTCGTGATATATTCAAGAATAATGTCGGACGTAAGCGCTAGTTGGGGGCGTGTCTACCTGTTCACCTAAGCACTAGTGGAGGAGTGTCTACCTGTTGACGTAAGCACTAGTTGGGGGAGTGTTTACCTGTTGATGGCATGTCGTGGAACGGATTTTTAAAAATTAAATTGCCGATGAGGAAATCATTTTCTTTGGGAATAACCAACCCTTGGGTTGAAGACTTAATTATGATAGTAAAACAAAATCATCCTCGTACAGGCCATGAAGTACCCTAGACGTGCGGAAGGTAAAGCCCTCCACTACCCGCAACAACTAAGTAGGCCTAAGATAGAGTGATCTACTCAATGGCTGGCGGCCTTTCACCCCAGGAATTAATCTGGTACCCGTATTCTTTCTTTGATGAAAGCTGAGTGAAATTCAGGGCCTATCCAGAAGTGTAAATTCTAGTCTCTAAAATAGAAGCCACGTCCTTCCACGTCAACTGGGCACAACTTTCCGCCTCGCTTAGGCAGCGCCGAATCATGGTAGTAGATGCCTTTATTTCGATTGGCACTATAGTCAGGCGTATACAGCAGCCGAAGGCTTCACGGGAGGTCTCCAGTTCAATTCCCGTTACCACCATACAATTTCGTCAAGTATACAAGATAGGGCACAACAAGAGATATTAACGATGCTGTACATTTTGTGACCGTGTGTATCACATAATAACTCAAAGAAGGAAGTCATCGTTCAGCAAGACTTAAGTCCACCTTCTTAACTATACAACGAATATTTTTAATTTACGGTACTTTGAGATTTTTCTTTTCTTTTTCACAACCTTCTTAAGGTCGAACCGACACGGATAGGTCCTATAGTGACGATGGGAAAGGAACAGCCTAGGAGTGGGAAGGAAGCGATCATGGCGTTAATTAAGGTACAGCCCCAGTATTTTCCTGGTGTGAAATTGGGGAAAGCACGGAAAACCATCTTCAGGGCTGTCGATAGTTGGGTTCGAACCCACTATCTCCCAAATGCAAACTGATAGCTGTGTGACCCAAATCGCATAGCCACTTACTCGGTGATAGGTTAAGATTATTTTCTATGTATATTATTTCATTCTAAATGTAACAAAATAACGTAAATTTATCACAGTACAGGCTGTGTAACAATTTCTGCATCAGCCAACTTACTCTGCTGAGTAATTTATATTTGTATTGTTAAACTTCAGTGATTTGAAGTATCGCGTTCATTTATAAAAGTAGATATACAGTAAAATAACGAGATGCACGTTCGTTCATTGTTCATTTAAAGAACCCTTAGATATGTTCGTTATCTATATAAATAATGTTGTAGGGGGTCTGCTGTCTGTAATTTCGTTTGTCTTGCCAATTTTTCAGATATTTATCTGTTTTAGGTCATCTCAAGACCGTATCCGTATTTTTTCTTTGTCGTGTCTGTTTATTCCACCACCACGGCGAAACGACTTGGATAGATCTCGACCAAACTTCGTATTTGGAGAATACTCATCAATGGGAAGGTCTTGATATGCATATATTTTAAATATCTCTGAATAGATGGGGGGTTATAGGAAAACTAGAACAGTTTTCTTCTATTTTCTGTTATACTGGTGATTTTCTGTAAAAATCCGTGAACTATATGTGAAACGTCCCTTCATTAAAAACAACTTTTGTTATGTACATAATTTCGCTTATTCATCAAATGACGGAGAAAATTACTATTTTCTGCGGGTCTCGTGTTCTACATTGTTGAACGACAGACGTCTCTGACTGCTTGCCAGCAAGGAAGTAACGTATTACCATTTTCTTCACCATTCTTGTAAACTCGTGGTTGTTCCTTGGGTAGAAAGCAAGAGAGACGTCAATCGGCCATTCTGCGGGATATTGGCATAATACCATTGGATGTTACTATCGTCCTCGAATAGCACTAAGGGGCGATGTTAATATTTGAACAGTATAGTGAAGTGTAGCATTATTTCACACCATAAGTTGTTTTCTGGCATTTGCTATAATTTTTAATCGAGTTCTATTCTTCTTCTGTTTTCCGCTTTAATTTCTTGCCTCTATCTTGCATCTTTTGGTAAAGTGATAACACCGTAAGTCGTCATTTTATCTGTTTACCTAAGAATCCCTGCACCTAAACTTCTCCTCTGTTGCCGTCTTCTTATAACCGTAACTCATACCATCACAATTTATTCAGGGAAGTTTTATTTTCCAATATATCCACTTGATATTTATATATTTGTCCTATCCGGCTGTCCTCAGTAATAATCCTACTTTCTATTAATTTCGACTTCTTAAACAGTATTACTTCCTTCCTTAATTACTCCGTATGTATGCGAGTGCTAATCCCGAAACTTGGACACTTTTCTTTGAGGAAAATTTCCGAGCTGTTCAAGTATATAACTTTTGGCCCCGGCAAATATCGAAATATGGATTAAAAATGATAGTGCAGACCTTCATTTCTGGGTAGTTGGTGGCTAAACGGTAAGTTGTATTAGAAAACAGAACAATCGCCGTTCAATTCGGACAGATCTACAACTTTCGTCCTACGTCTTATTGTCGTGTCTCTATTGTTAATACGTCAGATAGCGCTCCATTTCTCGATTATAATCCAATCTCTCCAGCTCGATTGTGACTGACATTACGAAAAGTAGTCTGTTTTTATAATGGAAATTCTCCGTCTCTACTGTGAATGGCAGTCGCCAAGTGAGCCTGCCGTTATAGTAGAAACTCCGGAACTCGATTGTGATTGGCAGTAGTTAATGTTGCCTGCCATTATCAACAAAACCTCCCCAATTCATACCTTATATCGGAAATAACGTATGGTGTCCTCCCTGTTTTGTATCTCGGATAGCGCTAAGAGAAATGCAATTTAATATAATTTGACTGCATTTACAGTCATTTACAGAGAAATCCGTATACAATGTAGAACACCGTAGCGAAGCACCAGTGCATTTGCTAGTTTATTTAAATATTTATTTATCCGAATGTCGTCGACTTCGCGCCAAGATCGCCGAAGTTCCAATCTCTGTGATTTGATTTGATGTAAATAATGATCTTCTGCTAGTTTGAGTTTCAACGGAACTGTTAGTCTTGTTCATTAAAGCCACAAAATTTAGGCACGTTATTTCAATTTTTCGTTGATTGTTTTAATAATTCATTTATTCATTCATTCTACGGAATATCTAGAGAAAACTAAGTACGCATGAAGTAGAACGATAAAACATGAGAGGGTAAATTAACACATAATAATAATAATAATAATAATAATAATAATAATAATAATAATAATAATAATAATAATAATAATACATCCCACTGACAAATTTTTATGATGCGACAAGAAACCAATAGCAAAAACAATTGCACCGACACCAGCCTGGTGTATTTAGGAATCACTGTGTTAGAGCAACATAAAACAACTACCACAAAGGAATGCGTTACCTTCTTGCCTCTGTCACCCAAAGAGCAGCTCACATCGCCTCTCTTATAGCTGTAATTCTTGAAGATACTGACTTAACTGGATAACTGAATAACATCTCAATTATTGTGATATCTGCGCACCATTATGACAACTTCGGGAATCTAATTCTAACTACAAGTTTATTTCATTGCTCATCAAAGAGCATGTGAACGGGAATCTAATTTCCGTGCCCCTGAAAAGTAATCAGGAATGAAGTTATGTTAGCGCACTTTGTGTGGCTACCAACGTAATCAGTTTGAAACTTCAACGCGTGAGTTGTTCACAGGCCTGTCTGTACCAACATTCATCATCCTCCTACAAGCCTTGCTGCGCCTGGGTAAAGTAAGTCATAGAACAACCAAACAATACTGGTGCTTGGTGCAGTGAGATTCTCTTGAGGGGATAAATATCAGGGTTATCATCCCAGTACCAAATAATGATATAATAATAACAACGAATTATATAAAACTTTAGGTAATTTAACAAGAAGGAGATAAGAAGAGTGTAATTGAACTTACGTTCCACCAACTACGTCACGATTTTTGGAGACTCCGATGTGCCGAAACTTTAACTTTCCGATAAAAATCTCCCGATATGATAATGGTGTAATGGAGTACCTTAAAATATTATACCACCGGACTGAACCGTGAACGAATGCATCAACTTAGGCTCAGAGAGATAGTGCTCTACCGTCTGTGATTTCCTGAGCTTTCCTGATAGGATCCTCTATCTCTCATACCAAACGGTTTCTCTGTTGATCTCATGAGACTATGTAAACTCCGTTCCAACCCTGAATCCAGGATTAAATTCCAGGAATATTATGATAGACCGACATGTTACCCCTACAGCACGGGAATAGTAGCTATGTTAAACAAATGTTACGTTCCCTGCCTCTTCAATTATTATTATTATTATTATTATTATTATTATTATTATTATTATTATTATTATTATTATTATTCCGGGGTATTCTGTGGAACGCAGAGGTGAAGGAAGGTGCGTATTGGAATGGGTCTATCTACGATAGTCAAAGATTAATTTAAGACTTTAAAATAATGGTTATATTTCTTTTCAGATATTAAATGTTAACAAACAACAAGATTTCAAGTACAGAGGTAGTTTTGTACAAAATATAAAAGCAGAAAAACCAAGAATTGATAAGTTACGATTTGAGCTTCAAGCTCATAATTTACAAAGGTTTATCTTAGTTAGATATGCAAGGAGACGAATCTCCCAATTTCTTTCACAGGAAATTCTAAATCACAATTTTGAAGAGCACTTTGCTCCAAAGGTTACAAGATATGGCCTTCCAAAGGCACCCTTCAATATCACACAAATATCTATTATATTACAAAAGAGCCTCAATGCTCTATAATTCAACCAAGGAGACTGCGCTTCCAAGCCCTAACCGCCGACTCAAGGCAACTTTTATCTTTTACACTAGAGATTAGAGCGTCCTTGCTCAATAAAATTACACTTTTAGGCCTCTCTAGGCACAACCTACAATTTACAATTCCATATCAATTGCTTTCTAAGTTTATACAGGGATGTCTAGTACCCATTCCACTGGACCTTTGTGGAAAACAATAGGTTCAATTACTGGCCCAAAAATCAAAATGTTGGAGGCAGACACTTGCGCTCCCGGAAATCAAAGATTAAAACCCTACTTGGGCTTGGGGCCCGACGATGCAGAGGCTAATCCTAAACTACTGAGGTGACTAGATGGACAAGTTAAGTTACAATTTACCAGATAAAACGGTTACAAAATCATAGTCACCTCAAGATTAATTGAAGGGGAACTCGAGAGGGTAACGCATTCTCTATCAGCGGGTTTTCAGTTTAATTCCTTTGACTTACTTGAACTTTTACATGAGAAGTTTACATTTTAGGAAATGGACTGTTACATAGTTAAAGATTGGAACCTTCCCCTCAAATCAGCTTGCGGAGATAACTACTGAGATAGAAATATGGTGGCCATTACCTTAGCTGATGTTCTGCCTGCTGAAGAATGAGGCCCCCGCCTCCTCTCTTAACACACACTCAGTAACGCGACGATCAATAAGACAAGTTAAATCGAAAAGGCGTCAGTTTTTATACCCGAGAGGAAGGTTCAAGAAGGCTCTGGACTAAAATCAGACACACAGCTTCATTTTATTGGACAGTTGAAAAGTTACAAGAAAGCTATGATTGTCTAAAAAATAAATACATAAAATTTCTTATTGGCCAGACTCCAAAGCTGGCGCGATTAAGAAGTGTTGCAAACCGTGAAGTATCAAAAATAAGGAAAGTCAATTCAGTTCAGAAAACCTATAAACACAAAATCTCCTTAAACTTCTAGTTATTCCACTTCGCACCAGAGTGCATGATATCAGTTCTTAAATAGAGACATCTATGGATAAAAGTCTCAACTTTTTGAAGTTGTTGTAAACTGTGATACACAAAAGAAGGACATCCAGTCAGTTTAGGAAACCATATCATAACACATTGCTGTATCACTTTAGTAGTGACATCTGTTGATCAGCCTCCCAACTTCTTGCACCAGTTGTTTTAATTTGTATGTGATAGATAGCGTTCTTCAAGACGCTTCATTTAAATGCACGGGGTTGAGGTGTACCCCCGGTACAATTATTATTATTATTATTATTATTATTATTATTATTATTATTATTATTATTATTATTACGAACAAAGCACTGACTGTTTTATTGAACTAATTTAATCGAGGATGACCCAATCAGTACATGCACAATTATATTCGGCAATGAGTGACAGCACTTCATCAATTACTGGCTAATCACAAAAAGTCTCTTATCCTCACAGTGAGTCTTCAGCTGGCAGCCTTTACCAGAAAGGCTGTGCATGCAACATAGTCACTTCACACAGCAGCTCCATGCAGACAGGCTCGAACGCTTGTCGGCTATCACAATGCACGACTGTTGTACCGTTGGTGCGACTCCAGGCACGATCAACTCACGTGATCGATCCACACACTGAACTATCAGCTCGCGACTTGAACTGACTGCTCAACGCACAACACTCAACAACACAACACACTGCTAGAGGCGAGTCTGCTTTTATGTACCTGGTGATGAAGTTCAAGTATCTTCGGAATATGGCCATAATACGAGTGTTCCTGTTTTGCCTTCCAGATAATTCACGGGGAGACACCACACGAAAGGGACAATAGGAGCAGAGGCTGCCACGTGCCGGTAGGGCAGCCGTTAGCTCCCCGCTCTCACTCACTCATTCCTTCAAGGAACCAGCAAAGGGGCTCTCAAGGGAACTGACAGCCACATAATAATGCATTCAATTACTGCGAAGCAGTACCATCTTAATGATTAAAACTAACAAATACTGTAACATTTTTCTTTACTTATTTTTATAAATATACGGTTGTGGCATAAGAGCATCCCTCTTCTTCTTTCTGGCGAAACATTTTTAACTAACTTAAGCGACTTCTCCTCTCTTCAGATCAAAATATTATGTTCGCCCAATTTACTATCAAACCTTGTTCTTCAAAGTTAATTATAACTGTTACAATTATGTCATCTTTACGAGGAAGGAAGCTTTTAAAGAAATCAGCTTGTCGAGAATCTTGTTACCAGAGCTGTGGCGAAGTCAAATAACACATTAAATGAGATTGTCGACAGCTGCGTCCGTTCTGAGGCCGGGCGTCGACCCAATTAGGTCTAACGAGGAGGAGCATCGCTAGCGTCCGTGAAGTGTCACAGGCAGTATCGAACTGGTTATAGGATACTCTCACAAACATTGTAGGATATGAGGAAGCAAAACATCATGTTATGCTTTTCTAACAAATATAGTAGTAGAAATGTTATATAGGAGTTATTTTTACCAATCTTCATTTGTCTACCTATACTTAATTATTATTGTTTCTACATATGTTTGTATGACACCTTTCTTTTTTTTCCATTCTTTTCCCTATTTTGTCAGGGTCGGAACTTGATGTGGATTTAGCTCAGTTATACGTCCGGCTACTCTGCCTGACAATTCAGAGGGATGTGTTCATTATTGAGTGTTTCTCTTGTGGCTGGTAGTGTGATGTGTTTAACGTGGATGAAGGTAAGTCCCCGAGACGGAATAATTAAAGTCAGAACCAACCAGTTAAAATCACTGGCCCGTCCAGGATTCGAATTCAGGATCCTATGAACTAAAGGCGACGACGCTGACAATATAGCCAAGGAACCAGACTTTTATTCGTATGTTATAACAATAAAATAATAAAAGCACCGAGATATTGCTCAAGTGCGAATTTCAGATGTTTGTTTCTGATTTTGAAAGACGAAAATTAAGCTCGGCAAATCCTCCTGAGGAAGGCATGATAGGACAGTCCAGTATGCTCTGAGTTGTCTGTTTAGTGGCTCCACATATCATGATGGTGAATTCGTGTCTGTTTATGTTTTGTTTTGCTAGTGGCTTTACGTCGCACCGACACAGATATGTCTTATGGCGATGATGGGATAGGAGAGGCCTAGGAGTTGGAAGGATACGGCCGTGGCCTTCATGAAGGTACAACCCCAGCATTTCCCTGGTGTGAAAATGGGAAACCACGGAAAACCATCTTCAGGGCTGCCGACAGTGGGATTCGAACCCAATATCTCTCGGATGCAAGCTCACAGCCGCCCGCCTCTAACCGCACGGTCAACTCGCCCGGTATATTTATGTATTAAAATAACCTATCTTCCTTTAGTTGCACTGAAATGCCCATTATAGCATCTTAACTCGTACAGGTGGTTCAGCACTTAGGTCTTGAACAAATTAACATTCTTAAGTACCTAAGCAACACCAGTACACATTTCTTTCGATTTATGTTTAATTCGGAGAGGAAGATCAGATATGACAGGAATTCTTAACGTTGGCGGTCTCCTGGTTCGTGGTCTAAGGAAAACGTGAAATGGCGTATGGCTTTTAGTGCCGGGTGTGTCCGAGGACAAGTTTGCCTTGTCAGATGCAGTTCTTTTGATTTGACGCCGTAGGTGATGAGGATGAAATTATGATGAAGACGATATATACACTCTGCCCCCGTGCCATCGAAATTAACCAATTATGGCAATCGAACCCGGGACCTCTGTAACCCAAGGCCAGCACGCTAACCATTTAGCTATGGATCCGGACGTAGTCTAAGGGATGGAACATCTTGTACTTCTTCAAATAGTAACGACTTGTTTCGATAAGCAGTTTGCAATACTCATGGACAGCAGCAACTTTGAGCATCGGACTACGTGGTCTAATAGATGAATCAGTGCAAGCAGTGGGTAGGACCTACACTGATCTTATGTGCAGATGATTGATCAACTATGACATCCAGGTATTTAGGGTGTTCAACCTTTTCAGGATTATATAATTGAAAAGGCAAGGCAAGTTAGTTTTTTCCGTGACTATTGACATCGTGAACATGACATAGGGTCTTCAGTTTTACGTAGAATCCAAACCTTAGCAGTAGCTATGCCGCTTGACCATCACGAACAACTTCTGTATTTCACCGTATATTTTCATTTTAATTTCTAGCTACAAGATATTAAATTTATTAGTCCTTAATTCATTTTAATTCATGAAACAGTTCAGTGAACTTCCATGCGAGTCCCGATCTGAATCATCTAAAATTATTTATAAACAAATAGTTAATTTTCAGCACCTAAAGTACATTAAAACGTATTCACATACTTCAGAAAACAAGCTATAAGAATTTCAGATCACTGCGTTGGACAGCTTGTGACAAAATATGTTGTATGAGATCAGTAACGTTTGAATTTTGATCAACTACTCCTTAATGAATAACAAAAAGAAATATAGAAAAGAATAAATAAGAAATTTATCCTAAGGTGAAAGAACTCACAGCATTAACATAAATTCTTCAGAATGAATGTACGCAGCAAACAAAAAGACATTCCCAACTGTGAAAGGTTTAAATGCGGGTAGTCACTCTCGTTTCTAGAGAAAATGGTTAACTAAACGACATTTATCCAGGAAATGCTACTCGTTGGCTGAATGCTCAGCGTACTGGCCTTCGGTTAAGAGGGTCCCGAGTTCGATTCCCGGCCGGGTCGGGGATTTTCCTCGCTTCTGATTAATTCTTCTGGCTCGAGGACTGGGTGTATGTGTCCGTCCCAACACTCTCTTCATCATACTCAGACAACATACCACACTACCAACCACCACAGAAACACACAATAGTGATTACATCCCTTCATATAGGGTTGGCGTCAGGAAGGGCATCCGGCCATAAAACAGGGCCAAATCCGCATGTGCTACGCAGTTATCACCCGCGACCCAACAGGTGTGGGAAAAGCGGTAGCAAAATAATAATAATAATAATAAGAAGAAGAAGAAGAATTTACCCAGGAATTGCGAAAGAGTCAGGAGTGAGTGAGACTGTATGTAGATACGAATGAACCGGCCTAGGTGAAGTGGGCCTATGTGTATGCTGTATGTGGGAATTCAAGTGTGTGTGTGTGTGTGTGTGTGTGTGTGTGTGTGTGTGTGTGTGTGTGTGTGTGTGTGTGTGTGTGTGTGTGTGTGTGTGTGTGTCGAAATACTTGAATTATGTGCAGGTCTTGTGAATATTGTGTAAATAATACAGTACGTCTATGTAAATACGGTAAATGTATATAAGCACTTTCTGTAGATAATAATTGTACTTTTTAATATTGTAATCTTTTTACAAGTTGCTTTGCGTCGCACCGACGCAGATAGGTATTTCGGCGACGATGGGACAGGAAGTATTCCAGTATTCGGGAGATAGTAGGTTCGAACCCCAGCCCTGAAGATGTTTTTCCGTGGTTTTCAATTTTCACACCAGACAAATGCTGGGGCTGTACCTTAATTAAGGCCACGGCAGCTTCCTTCTCACTCCTAGCCCTTTCTTGTCCCATCGTCGCCACAAGACCTATCTGTGTCGGTGCGACGTAAAGCAACTTGCAAAAGAGTATCTAATTTTCCATGTAACTTCAGTTTTCTTTATTTTGGAGTTCTTTAAAGAAGGGTGTAGAATTAGTCTGCTCGCCAGGTGCTGGTATTTTGATTTGACTCCCGTAGGCGACCTGCGCGTCGTGGTTAGGATGAAATGATGATGAAGACGACACATACACCCAGTCGCTGCGCCAGAGAAATTAACCAATTATGGTTAAAAATCCCGATCCTGCCGGGAATCGAACCCGAGACCCCTGTGACCAAAGGCCAGCACGCTTTACCCATGGAGCTGGATAACGATGTTTAAACATTGTCATTAATGTTTGAAAATCTTCAAAAATAACGAGAATTTAAAAATTACACTACTTCTTAACTGCATATAAATACTACCTACCACTAAAGTACGGAACATTCTTACCAGTGCCTCCTTAGTGACCCGCTGTCTCTAGGCTGTCGATTGAAGTTTAAACTAAATTTCTTCATTTAACTCTTAAATATGTTTATTGGACATTGTTATGTGATTAAACAGACTGCGACATTTCTAGTGGATTTTGATCACCTAATGACTTTTGCTTACAACGTGAAGTATTAGTAAATAGATTAATCTTTCAAAACGGCCAAGGAAGTTTTGGTGATATGGGGGTTTATATACCCTCTGCACCCTCGCTCACCCATCTCTAAATGCATCATTCGCTTGTATATGTGTATCAATAGTCCTTCCATAGAAGCATTCCTAGTCTGTCTATGAATTACCAGCATTAAAATCGAGTCGTATTTAAATGCTGAACGAGGTAGAATGCTCTCAGTAAGAGTTTCAAGATGATTTATGAGTCCAGTTCCAGAAAATTCAGTTTCTTCATGATCCTGTGACCTTACCTAACTTTTCTTCTGAGATAGACCGGTGTTTTCCTCGCGTCCTATGTCTAGGTCCCTGGACGGGCAGTGTTTATCTTGCGGCATGCTACGTGCTCCAGTTTTACACTGCATCGCTCATTTCCCTACAGTGCAGGTCCGGGTACAGTGTACGACGTTAATTACTGTACACACCACCACACTTCAAAATTAATTTACTATGCAAGCCAATTTTGTTCACAGAGCAAATTAATTTAGTTTGATCGAGATAATATACATCCTTAACCTCTTAATTTCAAAATAATCAAAATCAAACTAGTATATCGTTAAAGAGACTCAGTGTTAACGACAAACTTAGTTTCACTCTGTAAAATATTGGTATTCAACAAGCTAGGTATCAGTTCATATTATTGTCCTTTTTTAGATTTATTTTAATGAGCTATAGATAGCATAGCTACTTCTGTGACCATTATCTTCTCAATATTATATTGCCTGATATTCTGAACTCCTACCTGAGATTTATTTACGTTATCGGTTATGATGCTCATACTAGCTCTCTCATGGTTGAAGCCTGATAAATGTCGCCAGCTACACATTTTAACGATGGTGTTTAGATTATTAGTTGAAAACCAGCCGCTGGATATTTCTACTAAATTCACCCTTTTACCATCATTTCACTACCTAAATATCCGTTCGAGCTCCTTTGTTTCTATTCCAGTGCACCGAACGAATAAAATTAATAGATCATTTGTGGTCATCGGCGGTAGATTATGGAATTCCCTGCTAGCTCAGGTCAGGCAAACTTGCTCATTAACAAGATTTAAGGTCGCCTTCCGAGACTACCTGCTGAGGACAGCTGACTGAATGGTTGAAGTATGAATGTGTGCTTGCCTGAGAATTAGAGGTTTTTAATATGAATTTAGTTAGTACTTTATTTAAATTCATATTATTTCATTTAGTTTTAACTATTTATTATTTTATTTCAGATTTTAATTAATATGTGGTTACGTGTAAGAGAGAGCCTCGAGCCCTAACTTCGCCACAGAAAAAGACACTATTAAATAAATAAGTATCCAAATAAATAAAATAAATAAATAAAATATTTTATAAGTGCGCTATTGCAATTATTTCGTGTTGGGGTAAGAAATGTTCGATCATTATAGCATTTGTATTTATAAAGTTTTGAAATACACATTTGAAATACGTAAAAAAATTCAAAAGTAGATTGATTTTTCGACTATACCCTTTGCGTTTATCCCTGTGGTCTTTTAATGTTGAAGGGTATGTTGGTTTTCTTGGGACCCCTATTTCATTCTGAGAATTGTTTCACATACTTGTGCCATCCTTCCTATCCAACCTCCCTTGGTCAACTATTGCTCTTTTCCGATCCTGATGGTATCAGTTTTACGAGACCTAAAGAGGCGCTTTTTATGAGCCTCCACCCTCCTGAACCGATACTTTTACTCCTCGATGGGTCAGATCTCCCCTCTTTTTTCATCTGATTAGAAATAGAGGGGACGGATTCCTCGTTGTAGTTTCCCTAAAACGAATATTCAGCACTTCCACTTCTCTCTCTCTCTCTCTCTCTTAAGTTGAAGATATTGCTAGAAATGTAAAATTCAAAGAGATGGTGTTCCTTCCATGACGACCACCGACCATGGCTATGGCATTCTCATAGGATACGAAGTTCAGGTTTTTTTAATAGTCGGGGAAATCACTGGTAGATTGGAAAACACTGTGGAGAGACTGAATTAAAATCATACTGCCTGTAGAGGTTCTATTGAAATAAATTAAATCGTTAGTTCAGTGAACTGAAAGGAACAAACACTATAATTTTGTTTTAGTTTATATTCCTAAATAATTTGAAAAACTAATGCACGGCTTAAAAGTTCAAATTGATAACGGAAATCGTTTCAAAAGGAAAGGATATAAAAATTTCAATATCTCATTTTTTAGTGAGCTTCAACACCTTTCTCGATTCCGATTTTGTGGTAATAGTTTTAATCAGATTCTTTGAAAATATTTTAAGATATTACTCTAATTACGACCATTAAGTGAAGACTGTAACAAGTAGCAGCAGCTGCATCAGTAGCACCGTGTTACATCTTCAATGTTCATGTTCTCTTAATTCGGAAAAATGTTAACTACATATTAGTAATTTTTAATAAAATTTTATCTGAAAGTATAATTTTTCAAACATTTTAAATTATTTACCTTCTTATAATATATCTAATGATGTATGGCCAGTAATTTATTACCTCTGAGACTATTAAAATGGCAGAATATTCTCATTTCTACCCTTTGCAAGTGTAATTTTTCAAACATATTACCTCTGCGACTATTAAAATCACAAATGTTTCCTGTTTCTACTCTTTGCTTTTCGTGAAAGACAAGTTAGTAGGAGAAACATCAATTTACTCGAACATGTTTGAAAATAAATTTACCGTACCCAGATGAGGTACGCCTAGAAGATCCGGAATATGGTTATGAACTTCATACTGTATCCGACAGGTGGCATGAAACAAGGACTGGTTACCAAGGGGACGCGTATTTCTTTGTCTGGTAGAGAGTTCACGGGAACTCGAAGCTTGCAACGCCACGGGTGTGGCCGAGCTAGGGTATCCTGATTTTTTTTAAGGAGAAGTCATCCCCACCCCATGTTGTTGCCGAGTGGGAAAGGTGTACTTTTTAGCATCGAAATATGGGAGCCGTCTTTAAATCAGCATGACCAACTTCGTCATCTATAATGAAAGAATTATCGAAATTTATAATAGTGCACTCCACTATAATTCAAAAGAGCTGTTCGTGATTTGAGCATTTTTTTAGAGTGTGTGACATCCTTTCGGGTAATTGTCCCCTGCTAAAAGAAGGAATAGATGGTTACGTAACAGCGGAATGTTACAGGGGCCCTGTGTTATATGTCTTCACACACTCTTCACAAGGAGAATCCCGTGAGCGAAGGGGAAGTTGAAGAGAGATATTTATTGATTACAGGAGATTCCACGATCGGATTTCGCACGGATATGTCTTGTCAATATTATGAGATTACTGGTCACCTGGTTGTCACACTATTATGCCCCAAATACAGCGGGAACAGGGTGTATAGAAATTTTGAGAGGGGAGGCTTCTTAGTTAATATAAGGTTGTAGACGCGTCACTCCAAGGCAGTCAGTGTTTTCTCCTCGCGAGGGACGGATGTATGTCCAGATCGAGTTCCGAGTTCATTTGTCTTGTTTACTGTTAAAACTGATAACAGCTTAATTCGAGTGGAATATTAAGTGAACTAAGTCGAGAGATACAATTAAGTGCATAATTAAATTTTGACGAGTTTCGTACAGAAATTTCAAGTCGTAGACTTTGTATTATTATTCCGCCTGTCACCTGAGACAAAGGAGGGAGACGTTATAGTACAAGCATTACTATGGTTTATGATACAGGGTATAACTCAGAGTCGAGCGTTTGAATAAGTTGTGTGGTACGTGTCGGAATACCCTGTATTAATTTTTTTTTTGTCTCCTGGACAATAGAATCAAATGTCGGGTCGATTAGTGCGCGGTGTCGCAGACGAACCGAGCGGATACTAACTATATGTGTATCTGTGCCTAGATACTGAAGATTTCCAGTGTCAAGGACGATGGGAACTAACGGTCATAGCCAGCAGATGGAATCGACAGTCATCAACGTGGAGATGAACCAGCACTAAACGCACAAGATGGACGGTTCGTAGGTGTATCCAGGGATAATAACGCTGAGCAATACCATTCTTTTATGCATGGCATAAGGGATACGGATAAGTCTTTTATAATGCTATAGTTATCAATTCTTTTTTCTTCCTTTTCTATCGCTCTTCCCACACCCGTGGGGTCGCGGGTGCGAACTGTGTCGCCCATGTGGACTTTCCCTGTTTTACGGCCAGATGCCCTTCCTGGCGCAACCCTATATGGAGGGATGTAATCACTATTGCGTGTTTCTGTGGTGGTTGGTAGTGTAGTGTGTTGTGTTGTGTGAATATGAAGAGGAAAATGTTGGAACAAACACGAACATCCAGTTCCCGGGCTAGAAGAATTAAGCTGAGGCGATTAAAATCCCCGAACCGGCCGAGAATCGAACCCGAGGCCCTATGAACTGAAGGCCTCAACGCTGACCGTTCAGCCAATGAGACGGACAATGCTGTAGCTATCAATTGATAGGGATTTTAGTTTATTTAATTGTAAATATGCCAAGGCATGGCACACGGTTCCATTCTTTTGTAACAAGTCTGAGTGGCTTAACTTGTAAATGTGGGTAAATTTATTTGTGGACAGATTTGCTTTTCTTTCCATTTTATTTGGGGTTATTTTCGCTGTAGTTGTTTTCAATATAATGGTTACTTTTATTAGTTTTTGGTGACAAATTCTGGTATTCAACCGGCGGACCTATCAAGCATGCTGAGTAATATTAGTGTATATTAAGTTGTGTCAAAGAAGAAATGTAGCTGTGAGATCGCCCAGACAGCCGAACCATGACCTCCAATGAAATATTTAGCTAGGGCCCATTTTTATTTTTATTGCGTTCCTGTAACTCGAAATTCGGTAACTGTAGGACCCTTTTTACGCTTTGAATCGTGTGAAATTATTATTGTGATTATCTTTTATTAACATGCGTCTTTCTGTTGGCATGGTGTAAGTGTAATGTGACGAATGAATAACCATGTATGTCACGTAGGACCATCAGGTAGGGATTAGGGCCATTTTAAAATACCCATGATAATAAAAATTGTACAAGAAGGTACACCCCAACGCCGCGCATTCAAATTCTGCGCCTAAATGGACTCTTCTATTGGTAAAACAGTGAAACTCAAACTACACCAACTTAGAAATTTAATCAGATGATGTCACCACTAAAATATTATGTAATTTTGTTACGTAGTTGCCTAACCTGAGTGAATTTCTCCTTGTTTTGTTTGCCATTCATCAAGATGTTTGGACATTTTTCCACAGATGACACTACAAAAAACTATGATAATGCACCCTAGTGCGAAGTGAAAGAACTTAAGATTTGAAGTTTTGTATTCATAAGTTTTTTACTGATTGATGCTCATTTATTTTTGGGTTGACAATATTTCCTTTTCCTTTGAGCCGGTTTTGAATCTAGCCAATCCCTAATTTCTGTAATTAATTTTCTACCAATCACTGGCTTCTTGTTCGATCCTGAAGTGTAACTTTGAATCGCACCAATTAAATTGAGAGGGTGTGGCTGGTTTATTCTTGAATGATCTCGAACCTTCCCTGAGGGTTTATAAATTGCGGATTCTCACATTTCTTCGCCATTTGATCGACATCTGTCTGAGTGCGTGTATTAAGCAGGAGGCGGGCGGCCTTTTCGTCGGCAGCTAGAACTACTACCAGGTTTGGCCACATAATTCCACCTTTCTTGTTGGAGCTACATCCACAGTTTAACCTGAGAGAAAGGTCCGAATCGTTAACTATGTATGTAATCTTCTGCCGGCAAATGTAAAACTTCATAAATCTTTAATTGTAAATCGGGAATAGAGAGTGATGTACCCTCTCGAGCTCTCCTTCATCTATGTTTGAGGTGACTACGTTTCATAACTGTTTTTCATTCTGTAACGTGGTAATGTAATTTCTAAACTAGTCACCTCAGTAGTTTGGGAATAGCCCCTGTTTCATCGGCCTAGAGCCCTTTAGGTTTTTAGTGTTTATTATCTTGGAGTGCAGGGTACGCCTCCATTCATTTTGTGTTGGGGCCAGTTATTTAACCTTTTCCTTTTCTGTGAAAGCCCTCGTAGGTTGGGTATTAAATACCCCTGTATAAATCAGTTTTCATATCGCAAGTTGTGCCTTGAGAGGACAGTGTCTGTAAGTTGATATTGCCTTAAACAGGCAGTAAGATACTGAGAGCCTGTTAGCTCTTTTTCAAATTTTGTAATGTTTTATTTTGGGATCAAGTGTTCCATGAATTAGGGGATTTCTGCCCTTCAGTAAATTTGTGCTCTTTGTAAATTTGAGCTGAGTGCTCAAGAATCGTAAAGCGAGGGGCGTGAAGCCCAGGACTAGCTAAATTGCTAATTGTACCTGTTACGTTGTTATTTGTTGATTTTTGAATTTCTAAAGAAATATAACCTTTGTTAAAGCTTTAAATTAACTTTGATATCGTAGTTAGACCCATTCACCCCAGCACCTTCTTTCACCTCTTTCTGCTCCACGGGTACCCCCTGTAATAAGAATAAGAATAAGAATAAGAATAAGAATAAGAATAAGAATAAGAATAAGAATAAGAATAAGAATAAGAATAAGAATAAGAATAAGAATAAGAATAAGAATAAGAATAAGAATAATAGAAATCAGTATTTTGTTATTCATATTTCTGTGTTTGCTTGATTACTATCGGACCAGCTGGGCGTAAGATTGTGCCTAGATAAAAATAGTTTGCTGACATAGGCGTCAGGCGACGAAGTTAGGACGAATTTGAAATCAGGACTCACGGTGTGAAACATTTGAAGTCAGATTGTGTTTGTGCACGTGCGGAGACATATGAATTGATAGATGAATTATGAATTACCTCAGTGTAATGAGGGAGTTATTTATGTTGCGATTTGATGGGAAAGTGTGATTTAAAGGGACGATATTGTTCTCTTTTGACGGCGTTAGGTTTCCCTCTGCCACGCCTTCCCAGCTGAGAGGGGGGCAGGCCAGGGAACCCGTATTTACGAGCGAGCCTACTTATTTTTTTGTGCCTGTGAACAAGCATAGTCAAGTTGTAATCCATCGTGTTTAGTCCCTACGGAGAGTCCTATTGATTTATTTCCTCAGCCGATTTAAATAGACTTCGGAAATCAGTCACCCGCTTTTCTTATTCTTTATTCATGTATATAAAATAATTAGTAGGGTTTTCAGGATCCCTGTAGACGTCGTGGACCCAGGTTTGGCTCTAGGCGTGAACAGCAGTTTCACAGTGTTGGGACAAATAACTAGTATTTCACCTGTATTGTATATATAAATTTTGTATTTCTCGTGAGTGTTTATTGTGTATTGTGTTGTGATATCATTCAGCATCGACAGCGGCGAGTTTGTATATATGGATGGGGGTTCGACCCGAACCCAGGACTTTTGAAGCTTGTATTGTTTGTATTATATAATTTAAGGTTATACATTGGGAAATCAATTTGTGTTAGATTAGGTGTCACTCAGATTTGTTTACATTTGAGTATTATGATTTTGTTTGCCCAGTAAAATTTTGAATAGCTTAAGTGATTAGTGCTCAATATTCCGTACACGTGAAGTCATGATATAGTTCCTTAATGAATGGTAGTACACGGTCTTATCCCTCAAATATAATATTCTTCAACAATCCAAAAGGATGTAAAAATCTATTCATGTACTCGCCTTGTACATGTGCATCCTTCTTCATCATCATTTTAAAATTTAAAAAATATTGTTCTCATTTTATCAAAGATATATGCCCGTATTCTCCTACCCTTTATGCCACTAAGTTATATTTATATATTTGATGGCCACCTGGTTTCAACCCATTAGACGACCCTATAGATATACGCCTGAGACCCTAGGGGTAGGGGGGCGGGTGCACTACGATACTTCATGTGTAAGTGCATTCTTTTTTTCCATCTATAACTGGAAGATAGCTACCTTTGTCTTAATTTTAAGGTACGGCCCAAGTATTTGCTTGGTGAGAAAATTTTCTTCAGAGCTGCAGCCGGTGGAGTCCAGGTCCATCATCTCCCGAATGCAAGTCCACTGCTACATAACATGTATCGCATAGCAAAATCGCTTAGAAGTAACTGTACTTAGAATAGAAATTCGTGTCTGAAAATTGGCTCTTTGTTTTACCAATAATTCATCCACCGGTAACGCTCCCAGTGACTCAATTCTGAAGTATAGCCAAATGTATTTCATCCTTAAACACAAGAAACGAGAACCTAATTAAATGTGCTTCTCATTCGAACTCGATTATGTTATCTACCGATGATGATCATCATCTACTTTTTCTTACAATTTGTTTTACGTTGCACCGACACAGTTAGGTCTTATCGCGACGATGGGAGAGAAAGGGTTCAGGAGTGGGAAGCAAGCGGCTGTGGCCTTAATTAAGGTACAGCCCTAACATTTGCCTGGTCTGAAAATGGGAAACCACGGAAAACCATCTTCACGCCTGTCGACAGTGGGGCTTGAACACGCTATAGCCCGGATGCAAGCTCACAGCTATGCGCTCCTTACCGCACGGCCAACTCGCCCGGTATTATTATTATTATTATTATTATTATTATTATTATTATTATTATTATTATTATTATTATTATTATTATTAATCCGACTCCTTGACTGGTCAGCATACTGGCCTACATTTCAGAGGTCTCAGAGTTCATTCCAGCCGGGCGGAGGATTCCACAAGGTATGGTTATTTCCTCCGTCTTGGAGACTGGGTATTTGTGTTCGCCTTAATACACCTCTCTCTATCTACATACAACACACCAGACTACCTACCACCACAGAAACACGCAGTAGTGAATACATCTGCCCACATGGGTTTGGCTTCAGAAAAAGCACCTGGCCCTAAAACTGGGCCAAACCTACACCAAGTGCTGACCCCAATATACTGGGAAAAAGCCAGGAAGTGGAATAAGGGGGTTATTATTATTATTATTATTATTATTATTATTATTATTATTATTATTATTATTATTATTATTATACATACTTTTACGATTCGTGGAGAAGCAGAAACACCGAAATTTTTTCTGCAGGTGGCCACCGACGAGAAGGTACATTTATCAACAATGAGGCCTGGATTGAAGCCGGCAACGTGGGCTCATAAATCTAGCACTTTATGACCTGAGACACTCACATTGGTTTTTTATTATTATTATTATTATTATTATTATTATTATTATTATTATTATTATTATTATTATTATTATTATTATTAGAGTGGCTTAATGTCTTGTTAACACATGTAAGGTTTTCCGGCAACGCAAAGATGGAAAAAGGCTAGGACTGGGAAGCTAGCAACCATTGCCTTAAATAAGGCACAGCCCCAGCATTTGCCTGGTTTTAAAATGGTGAAAAAGTGGGAGACCATCTTCAGGACTTCAGCAATTTTATGAGAGACAGGTCATAGTCTGGCATATTGCCATCAAAGTGAGAGAAAAATGGTCCAAATCCAGAAATCCCTCCAGAACACTAACTCTCTACTATGTCTAGATATAGGCTGTGTATATTTTCTTTTCCTAGTGGTTTAACGTCGCACTAACACATGGAAGGTTTTCGGCGGTGGAAGGATGGGAAAGGGCTAGGACTGCGAAGGGAGCGGCCGTGGCCTTAATTCAGGTACTGCACCAGCATTTTCCCGGTGTGAAAATAGGAAGCAACGTAAAACCATCTTCAAGGCTGCCGACGGTGCGATTTGAACCCACCTTCTCTCAAATGCAAGCTAACCGCATGGCCAACTCACTCGGTCGTATTATTTGTAGAAGCACATTACGCTCAAGCCATATTATCCGTTTCCCCCGAAATCTGTGTGTCAGTTCCCTGGAAGATCACAATGAAAATGGTATTATTCACAATCTTAGGCAACACACCACGGACTTTCTGTCGAGATGATAATAATACTATCGAGCTCGATAGCTGCAGTCGCTTAAGTGCGGCCAGTGTCCAGTGTTCGGGAGATAGTGGGTTCGAACCCCATTGTCGGCAGCCCTGAAGATGGTTTTCCGTGGTTTTCCATTTTCACATCAGGCAAATGTACCTTAATTAAGGCCAAGGCCGCTTCCTTCCCACTCCATTTTTTTTGCTAGTTGCTTTACGTCGCACCGACACAGATAGGTCTTATGGCGATGATGGGACAGGGAAGGGCTAGGAGTGGGAAGGAAGCGGCCGTGGCCTTAAGTAAGGTACAGGCCCAGCATTTGCCTGGTGTGAAAATGGGAAACCACGGAAAACCATCTTCAGGTCTGCCGACAGTGGGGTTCGAACCTACTATCTCACGAATACTGGATACTGGCCGAACTAAAGCGACTGCAGCTATCGAGCTTGACACCTTCCCACTCCTAGCCCCTTCTTCCCCACAGTCGCCATAAGAGCTATCTGTGTCGGTGCGACGTAAAGCAGCTTGCTAAAATAATAATAAAAATAATAATAATAATAATGCTGGGTGGCCTCCAGAGAAGCCTTCTGCAGGTCTTTCGATTTGATACCCATGGGTGACTTGCGCGTCGTGATTAGGATGAAAACAGCATATACCCAGTCCCTGTGCGACGGCAATTAAACAATTATGGTTAAAGTTCCCGACCCTGCCTGGAATCGAACCCAGGACCCCTGTGACCAAAGGCCAGTATGCTAACCATTTAGCCTTGGAGCCGGAGTGTGTTGAGATAATATTCAGCACATATTCGTTTTCGCATCCTCCTTTCCTCGTAACTTTGCCGAATGGAGAGATTCGGATATAATATTCCTTACCATGAATATCTCCTAGTAGGAAACTAACCGTTGAAATGTCACCTACCCTTTGAGCAGCGAATACCTCTGTTCATTTACCGATAAAACTGCGCCACCCAATCTCTGATGAATACACAGTAATGAATGTTATTGCGCAAGCACACACACTGGAGACTAATTTTAAACCACATCAATGGCAAAAGTGAACCACAGTTCCAAGAGTAAATGTTAGATGTTAATTACCTATCTATTGAGTTCCATTAGCAGATCAACATTTGCCCCGGTCAATTTGAGAGAATGCACTGTATGCATGTCGATATGCATTACCTCGGCGGGTTTAATCAGAGCAACACTGAGCTTTAGTGCGCATAGGCTTTCTTCAAATATAAAGAACCACCATGCTTGCTGATGATTTTAGAGATATTGCTACCCAGATATTACTCGTGCGGTTAGAGGCTCGCAGCTGTGAGCTAGCATTCGGGAGATAGTGGGTTCGAACCTCACAGTCGTCAGCCCTGAATATGGTTTCGCGTAGTTTCCCATTTTCACACCAGGAAAATTCTGGGCTGTACCTTAATTAAGGCAGGGTCGCTTCAATCTTCTCCCACCGTCTCCATAAGACCGATCTGTGTCGGTGCGACGTAAAGCCAATTGTAAAAAAAAGCATATTTCTGCTAAAGGAGAGAGTAATTTAGAATTATTTTCAGAATTTAAAAATTATAATCTGGTTTACGTTGCACCGACTCAGATAGGTCGTATGGCGATGATAGGATATGAGAGGGCTTGGAGTGGGGAGTAAGTAACCATGACTTTAATTTGCCTAGTGTGAAATTCTGAAACCACGGAAAACCATCTTCACGGCTGCCGACAGGGGGGTAAGAACCCACTATCTCCCGAATACAAGCTGATAGCTACGTGACCCAAACCAACAGAAACTATAGCTCGGTAAAACATAAATTCAGAGGTCCTATATTTCAGTGCAATATACCTGAACTGAATCTCCCATACGAGTTTTTCGCCAATGAGATTGATAGAACAGTCTCATCCTGTCTGGATCTCCAATATTTTTCTTTCGTGTGGTGCGTCTTCATATTACCGTATAATATCGTGACGATGTATGACACGTGACAAGCTCTGCTCAACTCCGTGACACATCCGACTGGTAACCATGGGAACGAACCAAGGTAACCATTCTAGTCATTTTAATTGAAGGGACATATTTGAAGAGACAGAAGGAGTCTCGCCTACAATTACTAACGCGAAACTCGCACGTTATCTGCTGAAATAATCATGCTTGCTATTCGTAGAAGATAATAATAATAATAATAATAATAATAATAATAATAATAATAATAATAATAATAATAATAGCTAAAAGAAAGGAACATTTTAAGAAAGATCATAGGACCAAAATATCTGGATAATAAGATAATATACATCATCATCATCATCATCATCATCATCATCATCATCTGTTTACCCTCCAGGTTCGGTTTTTCCCTCGGACTTAGCGAGGGATCCCACCTCTACCACCTCAAGGGCAGTGTCCTGGAGGTTCAGACTCTTGGTCGGGGGATACAACTGGGGAGTATTACCAGTACCTCGCCCAGGCGGCCTCACCTGCTATGCTGAACAGGGGCCTTGTGGAGGGATGGAAAGATTGGAAGGGATAGGCAAGGAAGAGGGAAGGAAGCGGCCGTGGCCTTAAGTTAGGTACCATCCCGGCATTCGCCTGGAGGAGAAGTGAGAAACCACGGAAAACCACTTCCAGGATGGCTGAGGTGGGAATCGAACCCACCTCTACTCAGTTGACCTCCCGAGGCTGAGTGGACCCCGTTCCAGCCCTCGTAACACTTTTCAAATTTCGTGGCAGAGCTGGGAATCGAACCCGGGCCTCCGGGGGTGGCAGCTAATCACGCTAACCACTACACCACAGAGGCGGACGATAATATACATCAAGACTGAAACACCCTACAGGAAGATCTTTGACTTCTTTCGTAACCGCAAAACAAAAACGAACTGGTTAAAGAAACTGAAAAAGACCTACTTGAAGGGCCTTGGCCTACCAAGCGACCGCTGCTCATCCCGAAGGCCTGCAGATTACGAGGTATCGTGTGGTCAGCACGACGAATCCTCTCGGCCGTTATTCTTGGCTTTCTAGACCGGGGCCGCTATCTCACCGTCAGATAGCTCCTCAATTCTAATCACGTAGGTTGAGTGGACCTCAAGCCAGCCCTCAGGTCCAGGTAAAAATCCCTGGCCTGGCCTGGAATCGAACCCGGGGCCTCCGGGTGAGAGGCAGGGACGCTACCCCTACACTACGGGGCCGGCGAAAAAGAACTACTAGAATAAAAAATTACAGAAAATTCACTATTCGATCGAACAGCGTAAGTAATAACTAAAGATGAAAATATAAGGTTCCAAGACATTAAAAGGCAACCTATTATCTCGCAAGGCGGGGGGATACAAAGATCAGAAAGAATGAAGAAATACTGGTCTCTAAAAAAAAACCATACAGATAAATATTGATTCTGAGAAAGGAAGGTGCCGAAACCGCCAGGAAGGAAACAAGGGAAAGTCTCAGGACATTTCACACAATATGCATAATTCTCATGCAGTATCTCTTTCATTAGATCTGAAACAGCTTCTGGACTCCAGTTGCTTTACTATGTCTCCCGCATACTGGTGACCTTGAAGCAGCTTTGTTTTAACGTACTTATTTGGATCAAACACAGTAAGAGAAAGTTTATGTTTTCACTGACATGGAAGACCTTTCTCGAGTTATTATGAGGTTTGTGTGGGAATATCTTCTCACACTCACTGGAAGAAATATAAATATTTAGAGTGAACCAACTTTTAGGCCTACATATTTCCTTGCGCATTTCTCCTCTGAATTTCAGATTATCTCTGAAGGCTGGAATGGCACAAAGGTACGCAGACCGACGCAGATGTCATGTTGAAGAATGTTCTATTTCGAGAATCGAAACAGAAAAGTCGATATGATGCACCTCGTACAATTAAACACTTCCTGCCACTTTCGCAAACTTGACAAAAATGGAATGAAACCTACTTTAGCGGAAACCTTAAATATATATTCATTTCATTAACCTGAAAAAGAAATGTTATGATTAACTGTCCGCCTGTATGGTGTAATGGTTAGTATGATTAGCTGCCACCCCCGCAGGCCAGAAATTTGAAATTTGAAAAGTGATACATTGGCTGGAACGGGGTCCGCTCAGCCTCGGGGAGTCGACTGAGTAGAGGGAGGTTCGATTCCCACCTCAGCCATCCTCGAAGTGGTTTTCGATGTCTTGCCACTTCTCCTCCAGGCAAATGCCGGGATGGTACCTAACTTGAGGCCACGGCCGCTTCCTTGTCTATCCCTTCCGATCTTCCAATCGCCCCACAAGGCCCCTGTTTGCCGGCCACGTGATGTAGGGGATACCGTGCCTGCCTCTTACCCGGAGGCCCCGGGTTCGATTCCAATCCAGGCCAGGGAATTTTACCTGTATCTGAGGGCTAGTTCAAGGTTCACTCAGCCTACGTGATTAGAACTGAGGAGCTATCTGACGGCCCTGGTCTCGAAAGCCAAGAATAACGGCCGAGTGTTTGCCAGGTATGAAAATAGGAAACGACGAAACCCATCTTTTCCTAAACGCAAGTTCACACAAACTCACAGCTATTGTGCGTGACCAAAAAGACGGGTAGCCAGCTTGCTCGGAGTTTATTTATTTATTTATTTATTTATTTATTTATTTATTTATTTATTTATTTATTTATTTATTTATTTATTTATTTATTTATTTAATTACTTGCGAGCTGGGTGGCTAAGACGGATGAGGTGCTGGTCTTCTGACCCCAACGTGGCATGTCGTAGGTATGACATCCTAACTGTTGTAAAACCTTCAATTATTATGTTTAATATATTTTATTACGTTTAATTATATATTAATATAACATAATTAAAATATATTAAACATTATAATTGAAGGTTTTACAATAATTAGGATGTGGTGCCTACGACAGGCAGCTTCAATCCCGGCTCAGTCCGGTGGTATTTGAAGGTGCTCAAATACGTGAGCCTCGCGTCGGTAGATTTCTCTCTCTAGTCAACAGCCGTGAGGCTGGTTGGCAACAGCTCTTCATTCTTCACGTTTCTCAGCTTCCCCTTTCAGTTCGTAGTACGAATCGCATCTCATATCATGTAATATATGCGTCACGTTACTCTAATCTTGGCCATCCTCTATAAATTGTTCCCTCTATGGAACCCTCTATCATTTTCTTCAATAATCCATCATGTCTAAGTAACTTATATGGCCTATTGCATGATCCCGCCGTTTGTTTGTTTGTTTGTTTGTTTGTTTGTTTGTTTGTTTGTTTGTTTGTTTGTTTGTTTGTTTGTTTGTTTATGACATGAAACATCTCCTCTCTCTCTCTCTCTTGCTCTTCTAAACACCTCTTCACTCGTGACCATTTCTCTCCGGCTGATTTTCAGTAATCTCCTATAGCACCAAGCTTCAAATGCAAGTAGTCTATATTTTTCCGTTTCACCTAATGTCCAAGTTTCTCTTCCATATAAAGCAATACTCCATACATAGGTCTTTGGCAGTTGTATCCCCACATTAAGACTTATGGTTTTTGTTGTAAACAGGTTCTTCTTCTTATTAAAAGCATTCTTAACATGAGTAAATTTACTGGCACATGAGAGAACTCCTGGGGGACTAAATTGTGGCACATCTGCGTCTCCAAAAACTGTAAAAGTTGTTAGTGGGTCGTAAAGCAAAATGGGTGACTTGCGCATCTGGGTGTACAGTAATATGATAATGAAGTGTGTGTACGGGGGTGGTTAATCCGGTGCCGGCACATGGAGTACTGTCGAATAACACCAAGGGGTCTGCTTAAGTCTTAACGTCTCCACCTAATGGTCGAATCACCATCAATAGCGTCATATTTCCTCACTCCATATGACACTGTGGAGAGATGAATTGAATCCATGCTTTTGGCACGCACGGTTACAAATTGTATACCACAACATCTCCAAACCTACCGGTCAACATTCTTATGGTGACATTTTTTCCCGCTAGCTGGACTCGAACCGGCTAACCACGTTACTAGACCATACGGACTTAATGATCATGGTCACCAGGTGGGCACTCTCTAAGGTAAAGTATATCAGTCCAATTATTAGAGCCAAGGACTGGGGTGTGTCTAAATTATCGCCTCCTTCCTGAGCTTGGAGTGAAAGAAGTCGAGAGAAATGACGCTCGACACAAATATCTAAACTACCGTACGCTGGAATCAAAGCAATGACCTTCTACTACCATTTATTATCAAGGAATAAATATTAATAAGAACACGCAAATTTTGAACAGCACAAAATGGATGAATATGCATCATATCTTAGATGTTAGAGTCTACCCCTGCTACAACATTGGGCTTAAGAACTTGGATGTAATTACAGAATGGACGGGTCTTCAACCTAGTGTCAGTAGCATGAAATGTCCTGGGGCTTAGGAAGTTAATACCCTACCTTCATAAGCAGATGAGATCACCGCATAGTAGTTAATTAATCTTACAAGTCTACAAGTAATTAGGAAGTAGGTGTTTATCAGCAGCCACCATATATCCGCAGTACAACCAATGAGAGAACAGGACAGGCACAAACTCTCTAGAAAGGACAAGTTTTTATCTATGTACATGGTATCTCACTTAAGTTTTTCACCCCCAAATATATTCTGACTTGTTTAAGTTAGCGACAGGCAGTTTTCATTTAGGCAGGTAACTATAAGGGGCACGTAAAGTATGTGCCCCGTGCTTTAATAAACACCGAGACAGCGATACCAAGTTGCTTCTTTTGAAAAGGAACAATGCCCATTTTTATCGCATACATAGTTTTTCGTAGGTAGCCACATTCAGGGATGCAATTATTTCCACAGTTATACAGGTAGCAATGAAGTGTGCACGTTTTCAAACGTGCGCCAGTATTCTGAACGCGGAAGACATGCCGAGGAGAATGCGTCATAGGTTGTTTGTGATACACATATATATACACACAGATCGACAGTGTCGCGAGGGAGGGGGGCTGAAGCAAATGGATGCACTTCACCGCCGTGTTCCCTTTACCGAGAGTCATGTTTGATTGCTGTATGGATTTACGATAACAAGATAAGTGGACTTACATACGTAAGCAAATTGCTAATTTTATACAAATATTTATTTGATGTTTAACCGTACAACAGCATTTAAACACTTAAGTAGAAAGAGAAGAATTCTTTCATGGACATTTGACACGAATGCACGAAACAAGACTGACAAACCGCAGAAGAAAACCAAAGGGGCTTGGTTCATTGAGGTGGATAGAGACCTTGAAGGAATGGGAATCGCACGTAATGACATCCAGGAGCGTAAACCACTTAAGAAGAAAAATCGTTTCAGAGTTTCCGAGACAAGCCAAAATTAAAAACAGGAAAGGCATGGACACAGGAGAGGAAAGAACGACACCGAGAACGCATGCGAAAGTACTGGGCAGACATGAAAGCCAGAAGTAGCCAGTTGAAATGACGTGGTCCAAAGTAGTTGGCCTATACGACATAAATGAGATGAACGAAATAATAATAATAATAATAATAATAATAATAATAATAATAATAATAATAATAATAATAATGGTATCCAACATGGGTCAACACAGAATATATTAAGATGCTTGAATATAATTATTAGCCTATTCCATTTTGACCCATGCTCAGGATTTTACGTCCTATAAATCTGTTTTTAGGAGATAAAAAAAGCAATTTTCGTAGTCTCGGGTGCTTCCTTCCTAACAGTAGTCGACTACCGATAAGCGGTTTGATTTCTGCTACGAGCAACTAATGTTGTGCTCCGGTTTAGTTAGTACCTACTGGCTCGTAGATATCCACTGCGCTCTAAATAGTTTACGTATCACAGTAGTTTCCGCTATTACATTATGTAGTTTGGAGATTTACCTGGGATTTTCTTAAATTATTTCGAAGAACTTGGAAATTTATCGAACATCTCCCTCAATTTCAATCCCTAATTCCTCTTCCTATAAATAAATGATTGTCCCAATTTGTCCTCTTGAATTCCAAGCGTATCTTCATATTATATTTCCTACCTTTAAGAGCTCTACTCAAGCTTATTCGTCTACTATTGTCGTTCCATGCCATCCCTCCACTGGCAGCTTGGAACATACCGCTTAGTCTTAGTCTTCCCTGCAATATTTACGTAAAACTACACTTTTCTCGAAACTCGCCCAGAACAAATCGTGCTGCTTTCCTTTGGACCTTTCCACTTCTCGTATCAAGTAATCCTGGAGTGGATCCATGCACTAGAACCATACCATAATTGAGGTCTCACCAGAGACTAACTCTATATGCCCTCTCCTTTACATCCTTACTGCAACCCCTAAATAACCTCCTTACCTAATGACGAGATCTACCATTTCTATTTGTAACCTCGTAAATGTGACTGTAAAGAAATTTGTGTTCTTATATTAACACATACCGTGAGGTACTTTCACCTCATCAACACAGTAATTTAACCAGGTAGGACTTTTCCTTTTGGTGAAACTTACAACCTGACTTTCCATAATAAAATTGTCTGCTGTCCATCTCAGAACATTGTCCATGTACCTGAGTAGTCGTTCACAATGCTGTAATTTATTTATTACCCCGTACAGTGTAACATCATCTGCAACAAAGTCTTATCTATGATTCCAGTTCTTTACTCGTATCATCTCTGTACGCAAAAGCGAAAGCCGTAACTCAATCACTAATCAGTCATTCTCACACTTTCCGCAAAGCTGAAGGGCTGAAAGTAGTTAGAAAACCGTCACATAATCTGCTACATTAAGAGATTAATAGCTTAATTCATGATTATCACCATCCTTATAGCTCGTACGGCATAAATGTATGAAACATAAATGATGGAAAGTGGCAGTTTCTAAAAACTTTGTTATGGACATGTCTTAGATAAAACTAATATTTTCGGAGATATTTGAGAGTTTGTTAAAAGTGTAATAATTGCGAATATATCCATTGTGTTTCCTCGTATGGTAAAAGCACACGAGGCATAAATTATCTACGATTACATTTTGCATAGCTCTGTTAATATAAAGCTTTTATATATGGATAATATTTGTCCCTTAATGTTCCTAAACCACGTAAGTGCTGGCGGCATTTATTACCTGCTACTTGAAGAGATGTAAATAAGCAATTGCCGTGGTCCCGGTGTAACCTTCGGATATGGCGTAGAGCGTGAATTCCTAAACCTCCAGCAACCCAATAAGAGCATCACAGCATGCATTAAATTAGAAACGTCTGTCGCCATGTGCACCAAACTCTGTACCGCCGATATCGTCTCTGCAATCAAGTTGCAGGTTGACAATTCGGACCCCTTTCTAGTGTAGCCAAAGTGTTGTCAAACTTGAACGCACACTACTGTTACCTTCCACTGGGGTTCCAACGCCGCAACGAACAACTCATTTTTTCCTCTGTTTATTTAGTACTGGTAGATATCCTTCGAGGGTTTTTAACATTCCTTTTTATCAATCGCTTTTGTTATTATTGTCGTCTGTGTATAATTTGAGAAAAATTGCTTAATACCAGGTCCCACTTATAATCAGCTATCTAAGGCATGAAAACAAGCAATTGTCGCAGCCGCACGATGCTTGCGTATAGTAATTGTGGTTCTAATCGAGGCCAAACATTATTCAAGAAAGTAATTCCATAAGAATGGAGAAACATTAATTTACGCAACCTGATCCCAGTTAAGCGTCAATTCAGTGGATTTAGATCCAGATAATGACGAGTTATGTACCGTCAACTAAGTTGCACGTCTCTGGGACTATGATAATTGATGATTATGGAACATTACTGGAATTACAGTAACAGAAGAAATCACAGGTTCTCAACTTCGTACTGCAAACATTTATGGCATAGTACAGTGTCATGATGTAACGTTGCTCATTCGTGTGGCTAAGAAGGGGCCGATTGAGAAGAGAACAAGGGGCTTACCTCAACGGTATGAATCTTGGTTGATTTATTTCCATGACTGATAATAAAAATATAAATTTCGTGTTGATTTTCAAATATTTCGCGTGATACAAAGATTTATTTTCTTATTTTTTACAATTTGCTTTAGTTCACACCGATACATTTAAGTGTTATGGTGACGATGGGATAGGAAAGGACTGCCGGCAGTGGGATTCGAACCCGACTTTTTCTTTTATTTAAACTTTCTTGACTAAAGTAAAACTTAATCCTGGCTATCGCTCACACTTCCACCATGTAGATTTCTGGCCGTATCTATCTGGCACTTGACTGACTTCGCAAGATATTCCAAATTCATTATGACGGTGTATCTTTATTATTTCAAACTTCGGCTAACATTCTCCTTTAACGGAGTCCTCATCTACTTATTTTATTCTAACCAACATAAATATGCATTCATCGCCAGTTGATTAACAGAACAACTTCCTTTACCTTGTTAGTGCTTAACGTCTCGCTAACCCAGGTTTCCGGCGACATTGAGATGCGAAAGGGCTAGGACTGAAAAGGATGTGCCCGTGGCCTTCGTTATGGTACAGCCCCACCATTTTTGGCGCGTAAAAAATAAACCACGGAAAACAATCTTCAGGGCTGCCCATGGCACGAACCCACCATCTCCCTAATGCAAGCTTAAAACTGCGCCCAGCCCGTATCACGCAATAAACTCGCTCGGTTTGTGGCTAAGTCGTTGGCAGCTGGGAATGTTATCTCGACAACCACGTAATACTCCCATACCTGCCAACCACATGGCCGAGGAGCCATGATAATGATACAATTTGCCAAATCGATCTCCTCTCACCAACTCGAATCAGTATCTCTTCGCCCGTGATTCGATCTATCTTGGTAGGTCAAAGCCATTAATGAGCTGTATATATTACAGGTTTGTTTTGTTTTTGAACGTAATATCCGCAAATGATTGGTCACGTTATTATTGATATTCTGCCATAATGGTTCACTTCCCGCAACTTTACATTGGACGGTATTAAACAAGGGATATAATGAACAGAGACCCCTTGCGGGTTCTGGAGAGTAACAAACCCGACTGACTGTTGGACATGGTAACACCGGCGGGTGTAGAACTTAGCGGGGAGTGCCGATCCCGGCGGCTATGAAGTAATGAGCTTCAAACAGTTCTCAAACTTGTAACTGTCGTTACATGGTATTATATCCTTAATGATAGAGGACAGTTCTCTATCAGAGTGATTTTATATTCCTGGAATTAAAATAGTGCATCGAGTGGTATGCTATGCACTATCTTAACTGTATGAAGTTCTTGTTTGATTCATCACTCCGTCGACCGATTTGATGCAGCTCTCCATGCCAGCCTATCCTGTGCTAACCTGTTTATTTCTACGTACCTACTGCATCCTAAATTTTCTTTAATATGCTTTTCATATTCATACCTTGGTCTACCCCTACCGTTCTTACCGCCTACACGTCCCTCAAAGACCACTGAACAAGTCCTGAATGTCCTATCATTCTATCTCTTCTTCTCGTCAAATTTAGCCAAATCGATCTCCTCTCACCAATACGATTCAGTATCTCTTCACCCGTGATTCGATCCATCCACCTCAACTTCAGCATTATTCTGTAACACCACATTTCAAAAGCTTATATTCTTTCTTTATGAGATAGTTAAGTCCATTTTTCATTTCAACACTACAACGCCACGCTCCAGACGAAAGTCGTCAGAAACATCTTTCTAATTCCTATATCAATGTTCGAATTGAGCAAATTTATTTTCTTCAGAAAGCTCTTCCTTGCTTGTGCTAGTCTGCATTTTATGTACTCCTCACTTCTGCCATCGTTAGTTATTTTACACCCAAGTGACAGTATTATTCTGCTTCCTTTAAGACTTCATTTCCTAATCTAATATTACATGCATCATCTGCTTTCGTTCGACTGCACTACATTACTTCTGTCCTGGACTTATTTATTTTCATCTTGTACTCCTCAGCCAAGACTCCGTCCATACCATTCAGCAACTTCTCGAGATCTTCTGCAGTCTCAGATAAAATAACAATATCATCGGTTAATCTCAGAGATTTGATTTCCTCTCCCTAGATTTTTATTCTCTTTCCAAATTCTTCTTTGATTTCCTTTACTGCCTATAGGAAGTAATTTTCGAAATACGTCCTCTGCCAAACATTTCCTACGCTCTGCAGTTAGTTCGCCAGTCTTACACAACATTGCGCCCATTTCACTCCTCCCACTTCACATTCGTAATTATTTACAAAACTCTAGAAACTCTGTCCTGCAGTCGGGCAAAACTTAAAGGTTATCTACACAGTTCTTCATTGACTGTCTTCTGAATTCTAGAATAATTTATTGGTTCTGTTCCTTTCGGTTATGGAATGTCCTTTACTTACAATGTTTCTCGTGAATGGTGCTTTATATGATTACTAGCAGTTATCCGCGGCTTCTCTCGCATGGATTTCAACTGTACAAGTGAGAACGTCTTCTCTCAAGGAAAACAAATATTTATTTTTAAAGGACATTCCAAATACCTATTTCCACGTCTGTAACATCTTAAGGTTTTGAGATATAAGTATCCCCATAAAAAAATTCAACCCCTTTATCAGCCCTTCCTCCACCCCCATCTAAGTGGATTTTCCGAAAACAAAAAAATACGTGTTTCTTTATTTTTAAAGGACTTTCCAAGTACCAAGTTTCATGTTCGTAACATGTTAAGTTTTTGACATACGCTGTAGATATTCCGGTACTTATTTTAAAAATTCGCCTGCTCTTTCAATTCTCTTCAGCCCCTTGGGTGATTTTCCGAAAACAAAAACAATACGTGTTTCATTATTTTAAAGGGATGTTCCAAATACCAGTTTTCATGTTTGTAACATTTTCAGTTTTTGAGATATTTGTATCCTCATGAAAATAATTCAACTCCTATTTCTCACCCCCCTCTCCGAAGTTGATTTTACCCCCTAAATTCGTGTATTTTATATTTAAAGGAGATCCCAAATACCCATTTTCACGTCTGTATACTATACCGTAGATATGCTCAGGGATTATGGGTACCAATTTTGGTTGGAAGCTATGCCCAAGCGTACACGCATAATCTCGCAGCTGTAGAGTCCATGAGCTGACGTTGCCATGGTTATTGCAGTTCATTTCTTTATCCGATTCCTAGAGCAGGAGTAGTGTGGTGCCAATATCTCTAAAATGGTTTATTTTAGGGCCTTAAAACATGGTTTTCGGGCCCGTAGGGCTTACTGAGTTTTGTTTTTTTGCGTCAAGGGGCTTAGAATGAGCTTTGTCTCGTCCTTGCATTACAAATTCGATATTTCGCCTATATTAATCTGTTATTTTTATATCTCCCCCCGTCGCTCCCCACCCTCGAATTGTTTTGAAAATAAAATATAGCGTATAGCACTCAGGGCTAATGTATATTTGTATTAGTGGAATAATTTTTAGAGTCGGCCCAGTAGTTTCTGAGATTACCCTCTAGATATAAACAAACTCACAAAATTCGCACTCTCTCTTTATTATATTAGTACAGATTTGTAATGTTTAGTCAACTTGATCCTCTTCCTGCATATTTTTCCATCAGTATATACCATTTTTAAACAATTTTCTACATTAAATATCTATAATGAACCGACATTATCTGTATTCTTCACTCCCTCAACGAAGTGTTATTTACGTACTTCTGAGTAAGGAAAATATCTCGCAATCGTTCTGTACTAGTGCTTCAGATCTTCAATTAATCTTTGCATTGCGAAACTTTAAAATGTGAAAAATGTGTGTTTTACCTGGTCTCACCAATTTTTTGTCAACTTGCTATGCTTCGATTAATAAACGAACATTATTTAGTCATTTTGTTAAGAAGGAAGTGACAACTCAACTAAATATAACGATATAAAGATTTTCGGTCTGTCGAACACACAAGTTAAATATGAATATTTCACTATAACATAGGCCCTACTTGTAAGAAAACACATCATTAAACAAGGGATAAAAATACACACTTGAAAGAACATCATCACATTCTATCAAATCACATTTAGAATATTTATGATTATTTATGTTTAATACTTAGGAACTTGAAATCCTGAACTTATCTTAATTTTGTAGTAAATGCTGACTAGACTTCGTAGACAACGAACAATTAACTATTACAAAGATTCATTCAAACTGTGTTTTTTTTTTTTTCTAACGATCTGTTCTACGTCGCTCCGACACAGGTCTTAGAGCGACGATGGGATAGGAGAGGGCTAGGAGTGGCCCTGGAGTGGAAAGGAAGTGACAGCGACCTTAATTTAGGTACATCTTCAGCATTTACCTGTTGTGAAAATGGGAAACCATGGAAAACCATCTTCAGGGCTGCCGACAGTGCGGTCCGAACCCACTATCTCCCGAATGCAAGCTTATAGCTACGTGACTCAAACAGCACAGTCACTCAGTTAATTCGAACTAAATATACTGTACGTTTGTGAATTTAACACGAGATAGTGTGTAACACTGTGTTCTTTTACATATTGTTATCAACCAACTTCAAAAATAAACCAAACCAAACCAAACCCCATGGCTCTACAGCCCTTGAAGGGCCTTGGCCTACCAAGCGTCCGCTGCTCAGCCCGAATGCCTGCAGATTACGAGATGTCGTGTGGTCAGCACGACGAATCCTCTCGGCCGTTATTCTTGGCTTTCTAGACCGGGGCCGCTATCTCACCGTCAGATAGCTCCTCAATTCTAATCACGTAGGCTGAGTGGACCTCGAACCAGCCCTCAGGTCCACGTAAAAATCCCTGACCTGGCCGGGAGTCGAACCCGGAGCCTCCGGGTAAGAGGCAGGCACGCTACCCCTACACCACGGGGCCGGCAACTTCAAAAATACTACCCAGCTATTTGTGGATAGAACTGTTCGTCAATACCGTTACATAAGACTGGACTGAAATCCTCATCGAACGCTTTTAATTCAGTCCAATTTAATGCCGCCCTGCTATTTGTGGAATGAAACTGTTCGTCAGTAGCATTATATAAGTGTGGATTGAAACTCACATCGAACGCTTTTTATGTAGTTTATTTAGGCACAAGGTTCGTAAAAAAATATTTTCCATTCCTCTGTTGCAATGAGATGTTTTAAAAAAGGGCAGCCTTGGCGAATTGTTTTCCCTTCTGGTAATGATTTCCGTTCAAATCTTTTATTCTTATTTTTCTGATTACATTATTCTGCGACGTGTTTTTCCCTTTTCATTTATATAGCTGCTATTTCGCGTATAAATTACAGCTGTTCTTGAGTCTTTGAAGGGTGCAGAGAGAAACAAAAACATCGCCATCTGTGGATGACTCGCAATACGACATTAAATGTCAAGAGAACATAATTAAGGATGTTGGAGAAATTAAATGAGTTATTAAATAGAGAAAACTGCGGTGAAATTAAACATGAAATCTTCCGTTTGACACTATCTGCGCCTTTTTCATGGGCACCTAGACATCAAATAGAAGGTAAATTTTAAAGCGTTAAAATACTAGATGTAATTCCATTAATCCCTTTTAGTTCCAAATTAGAGCAACAATGGCACACGACATAGATCTTCAAATTGACTAATATCTGATTACTGTGATTACTTGTCAAGCAGTACTTGATTGATTTTGTTTAATATCAGTTCGAACATAGATGAAAATAGGTCCCTTATTGGATTCAAGTCCGATTCATTGGCTGAATGGACAGCGTACTGGCCTTCGGTTCAGAGGGTCCGGGTTCGATTCCCGGCCGGGTCGGGGATTTTATCCTTCATTGGTTAATTCCATTCCATTGGCTCGGGGGCTGGGTGTTCGTGCTGTCCCCAACATCCCTGCAACTCACACACCACACACAACACTATCCTTCACCGCAATAACACGCAACTACCTACACATGGCAGATGCCGCCCACCCTCATTGGAGGGTCTGCCATACAAGGGCTGCACCCGGCTAGAAATAGCCATACGAAATTATATTATTATTGGATTCAAGCAGTCGCTGGGTTACGACTATCTATGGATTCGAGAGACAACTAGGTTCCAATCTCTCCATTTATCATCACTAAAACTGCGTTTGGATGTTTCATCTCCAGGCAAGTGGCGCCTTTCTACTGGGATTGCATTTTCTCTCTCCGTTTGCTTTGTAATTAATACACATACGCACTACCAAATGCACCATAACAACAGAGGCTACCAGAGAGGTTTCACTTGAAGTAAAAGACATTAAAGACAACGACGTTAGTATTTTACAGTCTAGATTACAGTCATTATACAATTTATTTATTTATTTATTTATTTATTTATTTATTTATTTATTTATTTATTTATTTATTTATTTATTTATTTATTTATTTATTTTAGTCTATGCCTAATATTGTGAAACCACAATACACAGAAGTATATATTTTGGAAAAAATACACCATACAATAACTCAATGAATCTTGCAATTAATTAATGGTAACAATGGTAATTTAAGCATTGAACCAAATTAGAACTGAATTGCATAACACTTCTAATTTTAACTGAAACTGAAACGGGAGTCGCAAACAAATATCTAAATAGCAAACATACCCTAAGGATCTCCCTGTCGTTACAGAAACTCGGCCGGATCATCAGGAAATGTTCTAAAGAACTAAGGCTGAATTCTCGGTTTACGCCCCACTCACTATGTGTTTGTCACGGTTTTCGAAGACACGAAGAGATCGAAGTGCCGAATCGTCTCGCAGGAGTTCTTTTACGTGCTGGTAATTATGCCGACATAAGGCTGGCGTAGTTAAGCACCTTTAAAAACCACGGATTGAGCCAGAATCGAACCTGCCAACTTAGGATGAAAAGTCCAGCGCTTCTACCATCTGAATTATATGCTGAATATATTTGGCTGTACGCACTATAATCGCAGCATTCTTCTATTTATGCAGAGTGTGTTCACATCCTTTGCCAATTCATCAAGAGCTGGCCAGATTCCGCGATTTTCTTGAAAGATCAGTAGCGTAGTAAAGACGCTTGGCATTTTCATCTGATCCTTTGTACCACTGAGTCTGGCCCCACGGTATAGGGGGCAACGCGTCCGCCTGTCACCCGGCGGCCCCGGGTTCGATTCCCGGCTTGATCAGGGGATCGGGAGATAGTGGGTTCGAACCCTACTGTCGGCAGTCCTGAAAATGGTTTTCTATCGTTTCCCATTTTAAAACAAGGCAAATGCTGGGTCTATACCTTATGGCCACGGGCACTCCCACGTCACAAACACCCAGTCCCCAGGTCAGGGATGTTACTCATTCTTCTGATCAATCTCACCATCGATCGAAAGGGAACATCCCTGGATACAAGTCACTGGGAGCTACTTATCGTAAGTCTTATGGAACTGCAACCTTTGTTCAAAATTCCATCACCTGCTCTTATTTAGTCTCAGCTAATTCTAATGCAGGCATTTTCATCATCACTACAAAAATTAATGATATGTCAATCATAAACATTTATAAAACTCCAGAAATTCAATGGCCTGACAGTTTTCTTCAAACAATCTCTCGCCCATACATCTGTGTGCGTAATTTCAACAGTCATTATACTCTGTGGGGTTATAAAGATAGTGATCAGTGTGGAGAAAAATTTATAGAGTGGCCAGAGCTTTGTAATATGCAACTGATTTTCAATCCACAAGACAAACGTACATTCAAGTCAGGAAGATGGGACTCAGAAACCAATCCTAAATTGTGCTTTGCTTCATATGATCATCAGGGATCCGGCTTTCCTGTGTTTCGTAAAGTTCTTATGAACTTTCCACATACTCAACATCCACCTGCCCTTCTGGAAATTAGAATTCAGATTCCCATTATAAGATCTTCACCACTCCCTCGTTGGGACTTTATTAAAGATAGCTGGGAGGGCTACTCATATGATCTAGACAGTACGATACGATGGATTCCACCTGAGGTTAGTAACTACTCTAGGTTTGTGAAATCTGTTCTAGCATGTGTTAAAAGACATATTCCCCGTGGAGTGAGAAAAGGCTTTATTCCAGGCTGCGATGAGGCTTGTTAAGTACTTTATCAGGATTTCCAGAGGAACTGACGAGCTCCTTCATAAACTATATGACCCTAGACGAAACACATGGAAGGAAACCATGGATTCACTGGACTTCAGACACTCGAGCAGAAAAGCTTGGAGCCTTATCAAGAAGCTAGGAAGAATACCTCATAGTCCCCAGCTGAAACCAGAGATTTCACCTAAACATATTGCCAGTTTGTCCAAATCCAAGCCCGACTATATCACAACAGGTTTATGAAAAACGAACTGTTTCATTTGAGAAAGCAGTGCACTATTTCTTCCAACATTTCTGCTCCTTTTACTGAGCAAGAGCTTTTGCTTGTCCTAAATGAATTTAAAAATTGAAAATCTCCGGGTTTTGATGGTATACACCCAGAAGTTTTGAAACACTGTGGACAAAATGTAAGGAACTGGCTAGTGCAGTTTTCTTAAACGTACTCCGAACAATTCAACTCCCTTCAGAGTTTAAACGAACTAAGGCTCTAGCTATCCTGAAACTTGGTAAACCTGCGTATTCTGTCGAAAGCTATAGACCAATTGCCTTAATGATTGCCTGCTTTGGAACGGCTTATCTACAATAGAATAAATCCTCTAATTTCTAAAATCATTCCTATCGAACAGGCTAGTTTTAGACCTCAGCGTAGTTGGGAATAACAGGTGCTTGCTCTGACAACACATATTGAGACAGGTTTTGAAAAGCAATTGAAGAGTGGGACAGTGTTTATTGATCTAACAGCTGCCTACGATACAGTAAGGCATTGTGTATAAGTTCTTTAATCTGACAAAGTGTAGTCAAATGTCACGTCTGATTATGAATATGTTCTCAAATAGAAGTATTCAGTTAGTCATGCATACAAATCACAGCAAAATAAAGGTACTTAGCAATGGTCTGCCTCAAGGATCTGTTCTTTCTCCATTACTGTTTAACCTGTATATTGTAGACATACCTGTCAGGAGCTCTCGTCAATTTGCTTATGCCGACGATCTGTAAATAATCACTCAGCATGCGGATGCTAATGTGGTAGAGAGAACTTTAAATGCAGACTTGAATCTTCTGTGCACATAATTCAAAACGTGTTGCTTGAAACCAAGCCCTAGTAAAACGGAAATCTGCTTCTTCCATTTAAATAACCAGCAAGCAAATATCACATTGAAAGTGTCACTTAATGGAAGTCTTGTCTCCCTTATAATACCAACCCAAAATACCTTGGCTCTCGACCGAACGCTATCGAACAGCAAAAATCTAACCAACCTAGCAGCTAAATTAAGGACACGCAACATCATCCACAAACTTGCTGGAGCTTCTGCACCTACTTTGCGTACTTAAGCTTGTAACGGTTCAAATCCCGTTACAAGATGATATCTGTATTATTATTATTATTATTATTATTATTATTATTATTATTATTATTATTATTATTATTATTATTATTATTATTATTATTATTATTGCCGTGGTTTGGTGGACCAGCAGAGGTGAAAGAAGGTGTCGGGATGAATGGGTCTAACTACAAAGTCAAAATTAATTTAAAATTTTAACAAAGGTTATATTTTCAGAAGAAACAATAAAATTATAACAACTTTTCACTTCGTGGAATAACAATTTGGAAACAAGACTTAGAAAGATCCAAGATTTCAGAATTTTAACACTCTTCTGCTACCAGCCCTAGTATTATAATTTTGAGCTCCTAGCTCAACTTTTACAGGCGAGCACAAATTGTTCAAAGGGCAGAAATAATCCCTGGAGCACTTGCTCCCAACTTCAAATATCAGACCTCCCAGAGGCACAGTTACCACACTAGAAAAGAGCTGACACGCTCTCGGTTTTTCAAGCCTATGTAAGGCAATACCAGAAACTTACAATTATTTGCCATCAAGGCACAACTTACAAAAAAGAAACAGGTGTATCTCGTACCCAGCCTACTGGGCCTTAGCAGAAAAGGACAGGTTAAGTAAATGGCCCGAAACACCAAATAGAATGGAGGCGTGTACTTGCACTCCTAAATATGCATTCTTAAAACCTAAAAGGCACTAGGCCGATGAAACAGGGGCTATTCGCAAACTATGGGGGTGACTCGAATAAGAATAACTTAATACATTACGAAGGCAAGAAAACCAGTTACAAAACGTAGTCACCTCAAACCAATATGAAGGGGAGCTCGAGAAGGTAAATCACTCTCTATCCCCGAATTACAGTCACAGATTTTATGAAATTTTCACATTAGCCGGCAGAATTTGCATTTTAGAGAAGTTGGTTACATATTAAAGTTTCGGACCTATCCCTCGGGTTAAACTGCGGAGCTAGCAAGAAATAAAGATGTTAAACGGCCATTACCTTGCTGAAAAACTGCTGCCTGCTGAAAGATGCACCTCCCGCCTCCTGCTTCACATACACACACTTAGATGTTCATCAAATGCCCAAGAGACATGAAAATCCGCAGTTTAAAAACCCTCGGGGAAGGTTTGAGACCTTTCATGAATAATCAAGCCACACCCTCTCAATTTTATTGGACCATACAAAATTTACACTCAAAGTCGAAGAAGAAATCCAGGATTGGTCGGAAATTAATTACAAAAATTAGCGATTGGCTGGATTCAAAACTGGCGGATAGAAAGGATAAATATTGCCAACCCACATATGAATGAACGAAATTTAGTAAAGAAGAACTTATGAATACAACATTTCTTCAAAAAAAGTTCTTTCACTCCTTACCAGGGTGCATGATCATACTTTTTGTAGTGACATCTGTTGTAGAAAGTCCAAACTTCTTGATAAATGGTAACCAAAACACGTTGAAATTCACACAGTCCTGGAGACTTCACAATCACAAAATTAAGGTAGTGACATCTTCTGAGTAAAAGTTTAAGGAGGTCTAGTTCCAAGTTCACTGTTCCTCCAGTAGAGGAGGTTTTATTGGCACAAGATTTAAATGTGCGGCGTAGAGGTGTACCTACCGGTACAATTATTATTATTATTATTATTATTATTATTATTATTATTATTATTATTATTATGTCCGTACTATTATTATTTTATCTGTGAGATTACTATTATTGTATTATAATTATTATTCAACTCATTTCTTCAATGCTTGTCGCTTGCGTGATTGTAGTTAAATGTATGCATATATACGTGTGTGTGTAGATTAACACTAAAAACATGTACAGTAGGAATTGCTGTATATCAGATGTGGATATGACATTGCTACATTGTGCAAAACTGCCGGCGATACTGCCAAGTCATCGCTACGTCATCGCTACGTCATCGTGCTTATTTAGCGGTGAGCTCACGTTTTTGGAGTTACCTACTGGGTGCTGCGGGCGATTTCGCCATAGAGTGTAACATTTGTCGCGAGGTGGGAGTAGATCATAGTTATTTCTGGAGATTGCGTAGGTGTGTCAACTGTCTATATAAGCTGGGTGTATCTTGTAGCGTCAGTCATTAGTTAAACGGAAGCTGAACAGTGAAGAAGCCAAATGGATAAGTGAGCAGTCATTGAGTCTACGGGATGGAGAGGCCTCAGTCGGTCATTAGTCATTATTCAATTGGAAGTAGAGGTCACAGTTGGTCGGAGTGTGAACGAGATGGAGAGGCCTCAGTCGGTCATTAGTCATTAGTTAAACGGAAGATGTACAGTGAAGAAGTCAGATGGATAAGTGAACAGCCATTGAATCAACGAGATGGAGAGGCCTCAGTCGGTCATTAGTTATTAGTAAAGTGAATGGTGAACAGTGATGGAGTCGAAAGGAAGGAGAGGCGACACTTGGAAGGATAGGCTTGCCACAAAGTCATACAGTACAGACTTACCAAAAAGTCGTATGATATGGAGAAGAAGCAGTCACAGGGATACCCAGTCGTCAGTGAAATAAAAAGGATACATCACCAAGTTAGGCTTGATACATCTACAGTAAACACCAGATCAAAGGAATACGTCGTAATTACACTCAAAGTGATGAAGGTACAGTCAAGTGAACGAGTGAGATATATATTTCGTGTATCATTGTTAAATGTCCGGACAAAAAGAATTCAAATTCATGCCTAGTTTCTGTCAGATGCAATGTCATAATTTCATATTCTGATCTGTTTTAATCGCAGCAGTTCTCACTATTTTATTGAAATTATTTAAATAATATATTGTGTTCTATCAAATGAATTTATTGTATTATTTCAATGACGGAATTAGATAACCTCAAAAATGTAATGGGGAAACCGAACGCCAATCTCCTTTTCCCAGAACTTATATGGTATGGTGTCAAAAGTAAGCTTATTACCCCACACCCTAGAGATATTCAAGAATCTCATTCTCTTATTGCTGCACTGAGTTGTAGCTGGCGCCCTTCAAATAACGTATGTGTAAGTAAGCAGGTAAGAACCAAGTGAGAGTACAAGGTCCGACGATTGTGTATTTTATTTAATGAATATTAATTTTCATATTTTTCAATGTAAATTCAGATTATTTTTTCAAGATAGTAAACGAGTTAGGAACAATCTACAAGCTATGGCGCTGGTGCTTTACACAGCTGAGTACTGTTCTTCAGTTTGGATCAACAGCTCTCATGCTAAAAAGGTGAATGAAACAATACCTGTCATAAGTAGCACAGTAAAATCTACTCCTCTTTTATGGTTGCCGGTGCTCAGCCACATAGAACCTCCTAGAATTAGAATATTGAATAACTTGGTTAGAGAATACAACAAGATATTGACCAGTCCTAATTTCCCCATCCATAAAGATGTTAACGTCAGATTCAGCCGCCTCAAATCAAGATCTCATCCTATTCAAACAGCGCAGGAACTTGTTAGGAGAGATTTCGATTAAAAGCTGATTGGAACAAGAGTGGAACAGCGTAGCTCTGACCCAATGGCAGACATTGTTCAATTATAAGAATATTGCAGCTGGCTTTTATTTGCTCCGCAAGACATGGATAGTCCTCAACAGAGTCCGTACAGACCATGGGAGATGCGGATCAATGATGTTTAAGTGAGGTATGAGATATTCCCCAGCCTGTAACTGTGGTGTAGTTAAGCAGACTATCGACCATATTGTCACCGAATGCTTTGGAAGGGAATTCGTTGAATCTATCTAGGACTTTGTGGTGGCTTCTGCTGAGGCCATACGATGGCTAGAGAATTTAGATCTCACTCTTTGAATCCTTTTTCTTGCATGATTGTTTTCGCTGTTATAATGTGTATTTTGTAATTATGTACATAATATTTTGTGCTTACTGTTTATGTACATTGTTTTGTGTACGTTACCATACGCTAGTAACAATAATAAATAATAATAATAATAATAATAATAATAATAATAATAATGTTTAATAACATAACAAAAATGTAAATTTCAAGTTCTTCCTTACTTTTTACACATCTCTCTTCCATCTATATAATTTTTCCTTTCTCTTATCAGTCTTTCATATCTGTGCCTCGTGCTTCATTACAGGGTACATAACGCTCTGAGACAATTAAAATCACATCTGCTCCGATGACTGTGTACGAGGATTGCATCAGAATTATAACCGCGGAATTGAAGTGGGTAATTCACGGTAAACTCTTTCCAGAGCGGCCAAGACGGATATTTGTGAACCTCTTCTCTCCTCAATTGTGCCACAAGAGACATGACGTAATATAAAACGAGACCACGAGCTCTTCACGTTGTGTTTTCCAGAATTTGATCTCCCTTGTCTACTAAGGACTACCCACAGTGACCTCCATTAGCAGCCATATGTCACCGCTAATTGGATCCTCCTCACCCCGCCTATGGTCATGGTACTCAACCGCTAAGTGCTCTACAAATTAAATCTTACCTTCTCTCTTTTGTCGTCCGAGTAGCCACAGAAAGTGCTAATAGAAGTTGACTGCAACATACAATAAAATTCCTATTTGTAAATGCTGGGAGGAGTATTACGGACATCCACTTTACTACCTTCTTCTTGGAAACTCAGTGCTGATCATTTCATCCGTTTCATACACTGATGTTCTATCGGTAGTATGAATGGTTCATACTGTAGAGAGCAGTGGTTTCCTGCGTCCAAGTTGGCGGATTCAGTGGCTGCTCAGTCTGACAGAAGTGATGTATTGATATCAAAGGATGAAGCTTCTTCACGATTTCGACCTCTAATAATGCCCCCATTACTTTCCTTCACTGTACCGTAAGTCCTGTAGCTGTGGTGTAGTTAAGCAGACTATCGACCATACTGTCACCGAATTTCTGAAGTTATCGGTCTGGCAAAGTTCTTTATTATCTCTATAACTGCCTAACTCAACAGTTCTGAATTCATCTCCACTCGACCAATTACTGTACTGAAAATACTGCAACTATCAATGCTATCAAAATTACCTCCGATAAACTTATAAAAGACACTCAACCCAGGAACCCCATGGGGAAATGCAGTGCTATTGGTTTTCTGTCTTGGTGATTACTTTTACAGTTTTCGGAGACGCTGAAGTGTCGGAAAGTTTATACGAAGGACTTCTTTTACATGCCGGTAAACGCGAGGTTGGTGTATTTGACCATCTTGGAATTCTACCAGACTGGGCCGGGACCGAACCCGCAAGCTTGGACTCAGGAAACTAGTGCTCTCTAGAGTATGAACCATTCACACTACCGATAAGATATCAAAGCACCAATAAACAACTTACCAGTTGCTCTACGTTGCACCAAACATAGATCTTATGGCGACGATGGGATAGGGAAAGACTAGAAGTGGGGAGGAAGCGGCCGTGGCCTTTATTTTCCTGGTGTGAAAATGGGAAACAACGAAAAACCATTTTCACGGCTTCCGACAGCAGGGTTCGAACCCACTATCTCCTGAATGCATGCCCCACAGTTGCGCACCCCTAACCGCACGACCAACTCACTCGATACCGCTCATATCCTCACTTTCGCAAAGAAAGGACCGGAAAACCACCGTGCACTTATCTGGAAAACCAGTGACATAATCTATATAATTCTCTAGAAATAAATATATTTAATTTCGTGAAGTTCAATTTACACGGCCGCAAAGCATATCCCTTGTCGCCCTCAAAGCGGTAGTATTAGAATTTTAAATGCCTGGGTCAAACTTAAAAGAGACTTACGAGGAAAATTTTCAAGACGTAATTCTATGTCATGATCTGTCTTTCATTTAACAGAGGGCGCTCAAAGGTGCATTTTGTCCTGAAATACACCTGTTTCTCGCATTCTAAACGACATCAAAACGGCTGAAAATGCAGGTGTATTAACACCATTATATTTCCTACGAAACAGTCTTTTGCGTGACCGTACCACCTTCTTGCCCGTCATAAATCAAAATCCTATATTGCATATATACTGTAATTCTCGTTATATTAGTAATATTAAACCACAACAATCAACACTTTTCTCGATCCACAGTTTAAACAAAGCTGAGAATTACGCACCATGTGCCCTTGACCGCTGATCTGTCATTTTTCGTTTGCTTTGCTAGTGGATTGTATCCAAACACTGTTTAGAGTTTGTTCCGAAGACGATGTATGCATAAACTTAGAGAAATCCGATGATGCTCCAAAATAGTTTTACCGATAATGGAGCGAACTGAGTAAGTTATGAGGCAGCTTCGCTTTCCCCTGGAGGCTGGCCCTTTGCAACAGGTGTAATGGCAACAGGTAGTGATATATTAATGCTGGAGGTCGCTTAGTAAACCAGACCTTCAGGCGTTACAAATCCAGGAAAACATCCTCATTCGACATTTGCTTGTCTAGGCAAGGCCATGCTTCTACAACTGGGATGCCCGAGAAAGTTCTGACTATATTTGAAATGTATAAAATATATGAATGTCTCCCATGAATTTGCAATGTAACATTTGTTAAGGATGAAGCTGCCTGTATAAACTAACTTCCGTGGTGGGGGTCATGGGAGGTGAATGACGAAAAACACCCTATCAGGAATTCTAGAACATGGAGAGTAAGGGGACCGGGGGGAGTCCTATAACGCGGGATAATAAAGGATTTACAGTAGTCATATAACAACAACAATAATAATAATAATAATAATAATAATAATAATAATAATAATAATTCATAATTTTTATGGACACATGGCCCGAATGATTTCAACATGGTTAACCAACCGCATTTTCTCTTTACTCCAAGAGAAAAAGGCAAAGGGGGCATGGTTCAGTGAGGTACAAAAAGATCTGCAGGAGATTGGAATTTCATTTGAAGATATCCAGAAGCGTGTCCCACTTAAGAAAAAACTCCAAGAACATCAGAGTTTCCTACCAAAGCCGAAGATGAAAACTGGAAAGGCATGGACGGAAGAGCGAAAGGAGCAACACCGTATACGAATGAAGGAATACCGGACCAACATTAAAACTCAAGGGAAACAGTTGAAATGACGTGATCCTTAGTTGGCCGAAACGAAACAAGAAGAATAAGAAGAAGAATTCATATAAGATCAAAATCCAGATACGGCTGGAAATCGAACCTTGTGCCAAGAGAACCGAAAACTAGCCTCGGCCCTAGTTCATAAAAGTTACAATTTTTCACGTGATAGGAAATTGTCACACGGGTTAACATTTTGACAATTTTGCGTTTCATAAAATCTTACAAGTTTACAGATTCTTACGACAATTTTTAAAATGTGTGTTTCATAAAACTTTTATGCTTACAAATTGTTTACTCTTTTATTTTACTGTTTGCTTTATGTCGAACCGACACAGAAAGGTCTTATGGCGACGATGGAATAGGAAAAGTCTAGGAATGGGAAAGAAGCGGCCGAGTTTTTAATTAAGGTACAGCCTCAGTATTTGCCTGGTGTGAAAATGGGAAAGCTGAATACATTATACAGTAAATCCTATAGGACAGCAATTGCATTCATAAACACAATGTTATTCATTCACACGTCAAGAGCAAATAGTGTTTCGTCTGCATTGGCTGTTTAATATCGTAATCTTGTCAAAATTACTTGTCATTCTGTCTGAATAATTAGGAACAAAATTTAGGTTAAATTTCAGTCTTGGATTTTACCGCTTCATAATAACAGTCGATCGTTTGTGCATATCATGATCGATATTACTCTTCAGAGCCATCTACAGGGAAATACATTACACTTCAGATCTGACATCAAATGATCGCATTTATGAAGCAAGTTTCACAAGTCACAATATTTCCTGCCACATAAAACAAGTCTGTAGAAACTTATGAAATAAAAAATTGTCATGACATATTGACAAATTAGTCATATCTGACATAATTGTCAACATTGTCGCCACCTGTCGATTTTTATGAAATAGGGCCCAGGTGCAGCCCTTGTAAGGTATGCTATCGAACGAGGGTGAGAGGCGTCTGCCGTGTATAGGAATTTGGTGTTATTGTGGTATAGAATAGTGTTATATGTTGTGTATGTTGGGGATAGCACAAACAGCCAGTCGCAAAGACAAACAAATTAACCATTCACGATTAAAATCACCGACTCAGCCCTTAGCCTATATGGATGTGGGGTAACAAAGGGGGTTTTCCATAAGAAAATTTTTACCAAAGAATCCCTTTCGACAGTTTCACTGACTAGCAATAACGACACGAAATTATTACAATCAAAACAGTGAGGAACAGGTTAATATTTCCTATATTTCAAATGGAACTTCACAACAAGATTAATAAATGATCTCCCTTTCTATCATCGTACAGCACATACCAAAGGAACCCGTTAAATAATAATAAATAGAGTTGTTGATTTTTGAATTGGTATTATGCTCGTAACATAATAATAATAATAATAATAATAATAATAATAATAATCATAATAATAATAATAATAATAATAATAATAATAATAAATTTTGTCGGGTCGGAATGTGTCACCACATAAATAATTATTTTATTATTTGTTTCTGAATTTGGCTAACTATGGGCCGCACAGAAATTAAGGATTTTTGGCCTTTCTTTTACCAAACCTCTCCATTTTTTCGCTTCTCATCTTTCTCTCCTCTTTGGAAATGAACCGTTCAAGCCTCCGTTTTAGTGGTTTCTCTTCAAATGATTTTATATAGAATATTATTATTATTATTATTATTATTATTATCATCATCATCATCATCATATGGCCTGAGGTACCGTGTGAATACATTATGTTATGACACTAAATTTGTTGTTTTATTGATGAATTTTATTTAATTTTGTCCGCTCGGAATTTATCACCACGGACCTGTCACATCGTTTACTTCGTACGATATGGAGTGCCGAGTGGTCATTATTCCGCCCTCCAAAAATTCGACTGCCTCCGCCAGGTTTAAACCTGAGATCTTGGGACTCGGATACCGGCATACTACCATTAATCCACAGAGGCAGGTATTTAATGATTGAAATGTACGTGGCATGGAAACTTAAGTAAATAGAATAGGTGCCTATGTTTGGCAAAAAGAGAGAAAGTAAGCAAATTACTAGTTTTACATTATTGTAGACATCATGATTATAGTCACCGCACTGCTTTATGCGGAATCCGAACCAATGGAAGGTGACATTTTATTTCATGAATTCCATTGGCGACAGACTTGTTGAGACGTCAGTGACTATGTCACTCGGTTGTCACCCACCCCTCAAGTAAATTAACTCTTCCCATCTAAAGTCGAGCTGGGTGATTTGTGACAAAAGAGTAGGAAAATGTTGCAAACTTTTGGCTGGAAAGATTTGCGAGTAAAGAGACGAGCTGCTCGACTATGCGGTATGTTCCGAGCTGTCAGTGGAGAGATAGCGTAAAATGACATACAGTAAGTGGACGAATGAGATTTTGAAAGTAGGAAAAACCATAATACGAACATTTGGAATTCAAGAGGACAAACGGGGGCATATATTCGTTTATAGGGAAAGTATTAGGGAATGGAGTAATTTACCAGTTTGATTTTATTTCAAACTTCCATGAAATCATTTAATAATATACTAGGTAAACGTGTAAGTAGTTCAGGAGAGGGTTTAAGGACTTCCAAGATACGCCTACTTTTGCATCTACAGAAAGTGTAACATATTCCTACCCTACCAGGCTTGGGTCCTGGGTTTTATCAATGCCTTACTGCAACAATGGCAACCTAACAGCATTCGATCTGTGTTAAAGTTAGCCAGTTTTTTTGAACCACGGGTTTCTCTTCTCTTCCCTTCGCCCCAACCGTCTGAAAAGAAGAGCAGCAAGAATCTTTCTTCACGCCAAACACACTAGACATCATCCGAAAAAGCTTGCAAATCTTACACTGAAAGGCAAAATTATGTTAGTTATATCATCATCATCATCATCATCATCATCATCATCATCATCATCATCAAGGGTATACTCACCCCAACACGACAGAGTACGAGCAAATCCTTGCCATAATGTTCGTGCAGCAGGAAACATTTCCATTCCTTCCTCCCAGGCAAGACGCACATTTCCTCTCGAGTAAGCGTCTCGGAGCGACCATTCTTTTCACCAACTTCCCATTCCGCGTCACAAAGGATGTAACTCACATTCATAACTTAGCGACTCCAAATGGCCACACCCAGCTACTGCACCCTCACTCCTAGGAATCAAGGTGCTATTACAGTGGTTGCTACTGCAGTATATGAAATGCATGCATCTTTATAAGATTTAATTCGGGAGATAGAGGGTTCAAACCCCACTGTTGGAAGCCTTGAAGATAGTTTTCCGTGGTTTCCCACTTTCACCAGGCGCTGTACCTTAATTAAGGCCACGGTGGCTTCCTTCCCACTCCTAGTCCTTTCTTATCCCATCGTCGCCATTAAGACCTGTCGGTACTGGTGCGACATAAAACAAATAGAAAAATATAAGACTGGAGAACCAAAGATAATTCTATATTGGATTACAATTACGTGTACCTAACAGCCGTATCACCACGATCATAATAAGAACAAAGCTTCAGTCCCAGCATTTCGAGAATAACCTTTCACCCTGTACTATAGAATGCCGTCAGGTACGGAAGCCTAGTAAACAGGCTCAGCAAGAAGAATTTCAACGTAAATAATTACTTAAATTTCAAAATATTAATATTATTTGATACTTCAGTTAATCAGATGTCAAACTTTGTGAACATTCACAGTTATCTGCTAGTGATAAAAATTACGAAGTCGATAACGACGTCTCCATTATTAATAATCCTAAGGGGAAATGTAGTGACCGAGCGAGTTGGTCGTGCGTTTAGAGGCGCGCAGTTATGAGCTTGCATTCGGGTTCGAACCCAACTGCCGGCAGTCCTGAATAAGGTTATCCGTGGTTTCCCATTTTCACACCAGGCAAACGTTGGGGCTGTACCTTACATAAGGCCACGGCTGCTTCCTTCCCACTCCTAGCCCTTTCTTATCCCATCGTCGCCAGAAGACCTATCTGTGTCGGTGCAACGTAAAGGGGATCGTAAACACAATTAGTGAATATTTTTTCGGACTGTCTTAATACCAATTAAGAATATGAAAACATAATATCGATTTCTACATCGGATTATATCAGTTTGTAATATTTTGGGTGAATAACTCTGTACATCAACATGCAAAGAATGCGTATGCACGTCCGATCTGCCATGTTCGGAGATTTTATACTGGAGTTATTTACCAGCCTGTACCAATCTGCTACATAATGGCATTTGGTTTAATACCTAGCAGTATAAGTGGTGTTTTAAGAGCATTTTAGCCGGTGATGTCGCAAAGTATGAAGTTATGAAGGAGGTTTACATGCTCAATAAAGAGAGACAACTCCCCACTTTCCATTCCCCACTAATGGTACACAGAACTACATTAACATTCCACACACATATACAGACATCTCATGTTTAAAGAGTGCAGGCATTTCGATTAAAAACACATCACTTGCCCAGATAATATTTTACCTTGTTTGTGTAATATTTAATTTTTGCTTCAACATTCGAGTGTTTGCAGTTAATATTAGAATTCCCAATACGTGGAAAGTTTGATGGAATCGTGCTGAATTTAAACATTCCAATATTAACAAAAAAAGTGTGCAACAGCAATCGACATCCTTTCAGTTGACAGTTCCATTTATCTCTAAAATTGGAAAAATTGTTTTTATTATTTCTGTGACTGCAAAACATTTTCCCCGATTTAGATTGCCGTTATGCCTTAAAAATAAGACGCTGATTGCCGTTCCTACTTTTGTGATTTTCCAGTACTACCTTTTTTCTCCAGTCTTGTATTTACAAAATGTCTGTTTTGAAAACAAACTAGGGACCCTCCGGCTTCGAACGGGAGCAATTTTGAATTTATGATGGCAGGCGTTATCAGATTTCCTTGCAGACGACATTAGTTGTTTTCCTCCTTATGTATTTGCGTAGCTCAGTCTGGTGTTTCTCCAAAGACCCTCCGGCCGCCTGCCTATTAGCTCGCTCCTCCCCCCCCCCTTCCCCCATGCAATATTTAAACCATTCTTGAGCTTTCACTAAAATCGACGATAACTTCTAAACCATTCATGGAAAGTAAGGGCAGTTTTATCTTAAGATTACCGAGGTGAATGAACAATTTGTTTTGATGAGAATTACGTGATTAACACCAAATATTGTTTATAATTTTATGGTTAAAGTTTTTACTGCCAACTGTAAAAAATGCTTATTGAGCGCTACCTTTTTTCAGACAGATATATGTACCGTCGATGTCTATCGCTTAATTTTGTGCACCGTGAGCCTACAAATTGCCCGGATGGTCGTTTATTCTTTTACATCCTTCACTGAAAACGCCATTATTTGGCTCTCTTTTGTCGTAGATGAATCTTGTATGCATCTAAATCTTCCTCAATAAGCGCTCTATACATATCTGAAAGTCACATTCAAATCTGTTGAGTGGTTCTCGAGATAAATCGACACAAACAAAGACAGACACCTTTCTGGGACTCTAAATATATAGATAATCTTTCGCAAGGATATTTGTCACTGTGATTATTATTATTATTATTATTATTATTATTACTATTATTATTATTATTATTATTATTATTATTTTACAAGCAAATGTACCACTTCAGATCACGCTACAGCTTCATTTCTTTCACTTCGTGTTGAGTTTTCTCTGTGTCCAATACACCTTCATGAGTTCGTTGGCCTGCTTTCGTCGTTCATCTGTCCAGGCTCTTCCGGTCTTCTTAGTTCTTACTGCTGCTTGAACCCTTTCCAAATATTTTACTGTGTTCCTAAACGTATTCCTTTCTAACGGTTGGACCTCCCAGATGTTTAACTTTTCCATATCCTTCTTTATTTCCTTAATGCGTGCTGTAGTAGTCTTGTTTCTCCAGAAGTAATCAAATATCACTTTGATAAGTCTGTTTGCGTTTATTCTGTACAGATGTCCGGAAAACGCCAGTCTCCTTTTCTTCATGGTCTCCAAGATTCTTTTCACCTTCTGGTAAACTTCTTTGTTGCTCCATCCGCTTTTAGATTGCTATTTGCTTTACGTCGCACCGACACAGATAAGTCTTATGGCGATGATGGAACAGGAAAGGCCTAGGAATGGGAAGGAAGCGGTACAACCTGGTGTGAAAATGAGAAACCATCTTCGGGGCTGCCGACAGTGGGGTCCGAACCCACTATCTCCCGAATGCATGCTCACAGTTGCGCACCCCTACCCGTACGACCAACTCACCACGGGGCCAGCTCATATTCCCAATACAGAAAACTAAACCTATTCTACAAGGTATATTAGGGTTAGAGTTTAAAATGTATTGTCTATTCATCACAGATAGAATATTATGATGTGGTGAATGAATGCTAAAAACTGCTTATAACAATATAGTTGTTTGAATACATCTTAGAGAGGTTTCACAAATTCATTGTTACGGCAGCGTAGATTAACGTCAATGCGGGAGAAGGTACCGTGCGCTACACTGAAATGTGTTTGTTACCCTGTATTCAAAATGCATAAATCCAACTCTCCTATTAACTGTTTCAACTCTCTTCCTCTGGGTCAAGACATTTCAGAACCCCAGAATGGGTGATGGGCGTAAAAGTCGCCCAGTAAGAGAAAAGTAGTTGGGAGCTGATCTATAAGATCAATTACACCATTGATATTAAGGGTCCGGCCTAGTGGGGAGTAAACATTGGAAACTGTAGTTATGACAGGCAACGAAACACATACCCCTAATGCCTCCAGATGGGTTCTTAATGGAACCGCTTGGCTATAGATGTCAGAACCAGTAAAAACACCAAAGCCACCAGAAGCCAGGTTGACATAATCCCGTTTCGTCTAGTAGAGTATAAGATTCCTCAGGACTGTATGATGACCTGGTCTGAAATTAGTACAGATTATACTCGCCACGAACTGACTGATTAACTAATTATACCATTCAGGATACAGTCTAGGGCAAGGGTTCTCAAATATTTTGGCTGCCGTACCACTAACCCAACATTCATACTTTCGCCATATCATCAACAAATATTACGGGGTTTTCAATATTAAGGTTTAAAATCCCATCACTGTACCATCTAATATTAGTAACTAGTGATTATAAAATGAATTACTGAGATGGTTCTTAGATTACCATCTTTTATTGGCATTAAAATAATATTATAATTAAATATTAAAAACGTGTACATAACACAAATATTTGAGGTAATTATGGTTGTTTTTATTGTAATAGTTCATTAAAGTTAAACACAATAACTTGACTTGTTAATGTGAGGGGTGGGCCTTTCTAACTAAGCACAACTTCCTTATATCCGCTTCAATGTGTTACTTTTAGTTATAAGCCTGAATCAACACATTCTTCCTATATTTGTTTTTTATGTGCACAAGTGAATAAAATGCACTATCACATAGATAAGTTGTCCTAAAACAAACACAAATTTTACAGCTTCCTCACAAATCACAGGATATTCCTTTCACATCACCAACCATAACAATGTTATATTCATCCCTTTGAAAATGTTTCGAAGAATTCCGCCGAAAGATAGTTGAATAAATCATTTTTCCTCTGTTGTCAGGGACGGTGTCAGGGTGTCTTGAACGAAGAAGGGATCTCTGATCAAGAATTCTAATTTTATATTTTCTGGAAAAAATTCTTATTAGGCTCTCACAATGATTATTTATATCATTCACTAGGTCGCGATTTACTATTTCATTTTCACTCATGAAACTGTGCAGGAATGGAAACGACGATATTTTTAATTCTTTCATAGCGAAATACATTTTACTTCTGAAGCTTTTATTTTATCATGGACTCATAAATTTGTGGTATGGAGGCCTTGAAATCTACCATTTAGCCCACTCAGAAAACAAAATACATCTGTCGGATGGTGAACCGTATCAAGCAGCGATTCCAAGACCGAATTCCGCACGCATTCTATGTATTAAAGATACTTCGAAGGTGCGAACTGTCAGGCTTCAGTGGGGATTTTCTTTGCGTAGCAGAGAAAGGCAGCGAGAGCTGAGAGAGAAAGGTAGTGTGAAGGAGAAAGAGAAGGAATTATTTTTACGGGAGAGACACGCTGAAAGTTCAAATTGGGCAAAATACTCTAACGAACTGATGAACAGAAAATTTGAGCAGATACAGGCCTGACAGTAATCACGGAGAAGTGTGATATCTCGAGTATTGGGCTGATTTATGCGAATATTATTTGATTGAAAATTAAGAATTAATGCAACAAACTTGCATTTTAACTGGACTCGGTGAATGTGATGACGTACTGGGCGGTAAAAAGTAAACTCGTGTCTTCATCCCGAGGTGGTGCAGCTCTTTTCAGGCACACCCCCATTGGAGGTGAGCTGCATGTACCATTTCAACCACATACCAGCCCTCCTGCCATTCTTAAATTTCTGGCAGTACCGGGAATCGAACCCGGGCCCCCGAGGACGGCAGCTAATAACACTAACCGTTACGCTACGGAGGCGGACACTGGGCGGTAATTTCATATGTTTAATTTTCATCCTCTCATGTCGATTAAATAGTAGCAACTCTCTAAGAAATGTTACCATTACATAGAGCTTAGAAGGTGATGTATATCAGTGACATTTATTCAATTGTGGCGAGTTATTGCGCAGTATATAAAGCGATGCCGCTTATCGTTTATAAATATATATTCAGCAATCAAGTAAGTACAATTTATAGAACAATGCAAAGATGTTAATGTTGACACAAAACGAAGGAAGCATTAAAAACTATTTTCACTGTGAACAATGACCTTCGGTGATGTCGTTCGTGAATCATCCATGGAATCACTGGCAGAGTTGAGTTGCTCTGTAAATATTTCCCACAACATTCATCACAATTCGCTAGTGAATGGGATTTGCAGACGCCGAGATACCAGAACATTTTCCCGCAGGAGTTATTTTACATGACGGTGTATCTACCTGCACAAGGCTGAAATATGTGAGTAGACCTACCTTCAAATACCACCAGACTGAGTTGGGAACGAAGCCACCAACATAAGCTCAGAAAGCCAGTGAGTTATCTGTGCCTCTATTCTGTGAAACTACCGTCCAAGCCACTCAAACCGAGGAAATAATTCTAAAATGTCAGGTTCTGGACGAACGACTTCACAAATGACAAAACAATATATCAAGTATTCGTATGAACTAGTTGATTGAACATTAACATATTTTAGTGTATTTGGTCCTAATTTATACTAAATAACATATCATGCATAACTTGATAAATAACACTGAAAGTATTATTTACGAATGTTAACAAAATTTCAGTTCAATAGGCAAAATGTTTAAAAATATTTATTGAATTCGGTATAATTTTTATACAAATACTTCCATTACGTAGTCACCTGAATACATTTAATTTACTTTTGAATTGGCTTTTGATTTCTGGAATATATCGTTGCACCTGCAAAAACCAGTATGTGAAATATTTTAGATTAGAACTTTTTTTTTTGCTATTGGCTTTACGTCGCACCGACACAGATAGGTCTTATGGCGACGATGGGATAGGAAAGGCCTAGGAGTTGGAAGGAAGCGGCCGTGGCCTTAATTAAGGTACAGCCCCAGCATTTGCCTGGTGTGAAAATGGGAAACCACGGAAAACCATTTTCAGGGCTGCCGATAGTGGGATTCGAACCTACTATCTCCCGGATGCGATTAGAACTTTGGCCGGTAATGTTCTGTCATCTAAGGTTCAATATTGTACGACCGGGCGAGTTGGCCGTGCGCGCAGAGGCGCGCGGCTGTGAGCTTGCATCCGGGAGATAGTAGGTTCGAATCCCACTATCGGCAGCCCTGAAGATGGTTTTCCGTGGTTTCCCATTTTCACACCAGGCAAATGCTGGGGCTGTACCTTAATTAAGGCCACGGCCGCTTCCTTCCAGCTCCTAGGCCTTTCCTATCCCATCGTCGCCATAAGACCTATCTGTGTCGGTGCGACGTAAAGCCCCTAGCAATATTGTACGAATATTGTCAAGAAATTCTCGCTCTTCTATGTGCTGCGGGTCAGTATTTCCCCAAAACTTTTATCACAGGAAAAGCATCCCGGCCATAAAACTGGCCCAGATTCATTTCAAGTACTCGCTCCAACAAACTGGAATAAAGTTACTTGTTGTTTGAAGGAGCGTAACATCTAGGTTATCGGCCCTGGGAAAAAGGCTACGAAAAATAGTTGTAGCATTATGCTTATATTTACATTACTGGTTACTAGTTTCATGGATGCGAAATGTTTAAAAGTTGAAGTGTACGTACGATCGTTCTATCGCAGAAATATATTGACAAAGAATTACTAATTGATATTTTAATAAATGTACAAATAGTTTTCTTTTTCTTCCTACCCTTTTCCCAAATACTTGGGATAGGCGTTAGGTGTGTATTTGGCCCAATTTTACTGCTGGGTACCTTTTCTGACGCCAACCCTACGTGGAGAGATATACTCATTGTTGCGGACCTCTATGGTGGTTGGTAACGTGGTGTGTTTTATTAATACAAATACCAAGTTTTCAAGCCAGACGAATTAAACAGACGTGGTGAGAACACGCAGCCCAGTGGGTGATAAACTCGCCATCTTCGTGAACTGAAGGCTAACTATTTAACCAAAGACTGGGACGATGAAGTTATACTTATGTCTAAATTTATTGATTAACCAATTCCTTGGACGTAAGGTACCTAAATATTTCTGTGCAAGCACAGAAATTCACTGACAAATGAGGTTCATGATAAATTAAGTAAAAGAAAGTACAGAAGTTTACTGACAGCAGAGGTGCGTTGCGAGTAAACAAAAATAAACCGCGTACTTATTGCCGTACCATTTTTACAAAATTGCTTTGTTGTTGTTGTAGCTGCTGCTGCTACCACTTCATGCACGTGGATTCGAATATCATCATCGCAACCCTTTATACGTAGTGAATGTGAAAATTCTGCCTAAGAATATGCTTGAGCGTTTTTGACTATTTGATTACCGTTACACTAACAAATTACAGGTTTTCGTCAGAAAAGTGCAGCGACTCTATTGCTCGTAGCCTTAATTTAGTTACAGGCTTCGCATTTTCCTGATGGGCTAACGAGACTGGAGTTCAAACCATTATCTCCCGAATGCAACCCTACAGATACTCGGCCTGTACTGCGTAGCCAATTCCCTTATTAATAACCTGCTGGCCAGTAGTATATGTGGCAATATTGGGGCTGGAACTGAAAATTAAATTTGTCCTGCAATACCACTTCTATGATGGTTAAAAAAGCTATTTCAAACCCACTTCTCTTTTAGTTGATGATGATGATGATGATGATGATTGTTGTTGTTGTTGTTGTCGTTGTTTAAAGGGGCCTAACATCTGGGCCATCGGTCCTTGATGGCGCGAGACGAAACTAAATGAATGTATTAAAATTTACCCACTGGCTAGGATTTTAAAAATGATAAGGATGAGGAAACTGATTATGAATTTAAAATAATCATTGGATCAAATTTACGATGACTTATTTTCCTATAAAATGATTAAAAATGTAATGATATTAAATAAAGCACTGACATAGAAGTAAGTAATATATTTAATTCAAAATAAAAACCGAAAACATATTAAAAATACATAAAGATACTCGTAGATAAAAACAGATAGCAGAATAAAGGCGTAGTTAAGAATAAAAGAAAATATAAGAACAAATAGAAACTTCACTTTTAAAAACGTCAGAACAGGCCACTATCCCTCACAAAACGGATAACGAAATCTACTGACTGCTCATTTCGTAGAATGAGAGAGTAGGTTCTCGGCAGTTTTAGACTATAGCGCAAATCAGCCAGGTCCGCGCACTCCGTAAGGGTGTGTACTACGGTCATATGACCGCTGCGAGTACACACCAGAGGTTCTTCTCCCTTCAGTAAGTAGGAGCGCGTTGCTGAACCAAGGCCGATCGAAGACGACATAATACGACTGCTTCTCTCCGAGAGACTTTAAGGGAAGTCTTACAACCCGCATAGTTCCTTTAATCATTCTCAGCTTATTTGACAGAGGACAGGCCTGCCAATCCTCTCCCAATGGGACATCACCAAATGTCTCAGCTGAGAACGAGTAACACTGGTTGGGACCTGGCAAAGCAACGGGGACAATGTGACTGCCTCCTTGGCAGACCATCCAACTAACTCATTTCCCGCTATAACCATGTGACTTGGGAGCCACAGAAACGTAATTCTGGTGCTAACCCTCAAAAACCAGGCCAGCAGGTCCTGGATCCGCTGCACCAGAGGGTGCCGAGGGAAACATACTCCTATAGCGACAGAGCGTAACAAGTTCAAGGAGTCAGTACACAGGAAAACGTGCTGACTTTCACTACATAGCGCGTACCGCAGAGCTTCATGGATAGTACAGAATTATGCTGTGAACACGTTGAAGGTTTCAGCTAGAGAAAAAACAAATTATCAACGATGAATGCACAGTCTACTTTCACTTCTGCCCTCGAATCATCCGTGTAAATAATTTCTGACCCTGGATACAGGCTAACAACGGACATGAAGAGCCTTCGATAAATGGAAGGGTCCATGTTCACTTTTAGGCCGGTGTGCAGGTCGTTGTATTAACCACTGAGGTATCTTACATGGTCGTGTAAAAAGACTAGGAACTGTAGGTACATAAGACAATCTGTAATCGTTATCCAAGTGTATACAAATCGGCTACGTTGCTCGTGGATAATCAGCATATAGACGACGGTTTTCATTGTGGAATACGCAGGGATAGCTTAGGTGAAATGGGATCTACCGCAAAATCGAAGCATATAACAACAGCGTTTTCTGGCACCTCCGGTGTAAAGGAGGCACACAAAATTCAGCGAGCAAGCTAGCAGTGGGACTTATACGGAAAACTCCTGTTGCCAGCCTAAGTCCGTTGTGGGGGTTCGTTTCAGTTTAACAAGATCGCTTTTCCTTTTCCTTCATATTTTGTGTTTCCGAGGCAGATTACTTTTAGGCCCTTAAAACAGTCCTAATTACGTAGCTGAGGCAGGAATTAGACTCGTTCAAATCGGGAAGTTTGAAATACATGAAATTCAAGTAATTGCATTACTACAGAGTTTTAAAAGATGTCGACTTGAGTTAAGACAAAACTGACAGCATAAATACCCAGAACCAGTTCATGTATCTCAGGAATTCAGTTCAGCGCGAGTGTTTAAGGTGCCGGGTGAGTAGCTTACATGGTAGAGTGCTGGCTTTCTGACCCCAAGTTGGTGAATGTGATAACAGCTAAGTAAGGTTGTATTTTAAGATGCACAGATATGCAAGCCTTGTATATGTAGATGTACCAAGATATAAATGTACTCCCCTATACAACAATATTTCCAACATTGCAGCGTCTCCGAAAACCGTTAAAATAATTAGAGAGATATAAAGGCGGTAGTAGTAGTAGTAGTAGTAGTAGTAGTAGTAGTATTTACGATTCAAGCAACAAAATTAATAATAATAATAATAATAATAATAATAATAATAATAATAATAATAATAACAATAATAATAATAATAATAACAACAATAATAATCCGAGCGAGTTGGCCCTGAGGTTAGGGTCGCGCAGCTGTGTGCTTGCAACTGGAAGAGAGCGGGATCGAACCCCACTGTCGGCAGCCCTAAAGATGTTTTTCGTGGTTTTTCATTTTCCTACTAGGCAAACTCTGGGGCACTACCTTAATTAAGGCCATGTCCGCTTCCTTCCCACTCCTAAGCCTTTCCTATCCCATCGTCGCCATAAGATTTATCATGCGATGTAAAAGATGATGATGATGATGATGATGATGATGATGATGATGATGATTTTTACGGAAATATTGTCGATCACAGAGGTGAAAGAAGGCGTGGGCATGAATGGGTGGATATAAAACAGTCAGAAGATTAATTTAAAACTTTGAAATTAGAGCTATATTTCTTTCTCCTCTTTTTGGTTTATTTTCAAAAGTTAGACTTTACAATTCAGGTACCAAAATTTAGCTCACAAGCAAGGGTAACCACTTTAGAAAATCAGAACAATCAACAAATAACGAATTAGCAACCTTGAGCTTGAAGCTCCCTAATAACAATTTTACCCGAGCACTACTGCTCCTTTCAATCAACATTCCAGAAGACGGGTCTCTCCATTTGTTTTACATCAACAGGAAGAGCATCATTGCTCCATCAAATTACACTTTCCAGGCCTTTCAAGGGCACAACCTACATTTAATAAAATTAAACAGTATTTACTGTCTTAGACACTCAGCATTCTGATATCTTTAACATGAAATGAATGAAATAGAGTTTAACTGGGTAACAAGTACCCATTCAACATGGCCTTCGGTAAAAACAAAAGGTTTAAGTTACTGGCCAAAAACCAAAATGATAAGGAGGCGAACTCTTGCTCTCCTTGAAATTGACATGAAATGCATAAAACCCTATTTGGGCTTATGGGCCGACGTTACAGAGGCTAAGCCTATACAACGGATGTAACTAGATGGAGAAAAATATTTAAGTTACAGAAATTACAACGTAGATTTTAAAGAATACACAATCATCGTCACCTCAAGATCAAGTGGAGAGTGAATACAAGAGGGTACCTCACTCTCTATTCCCTGATTTCTGTTAAGCTCTTTCGACTTGTTTGAAACTTACATTTAAAGTTAGGAATTTTCATTTTTATAAAATAAAGTTACATTACTAAAGATTTGAAACCTTCCCCTCGAGCTAGCTTTGAAAGACAATCACATGGTAAACAGTATCTGCCATTACCTTGAGCTGGTGGACCTCCCGAAGATGTATCAGGCGGCCTCCGCCTCCGCTACGAACACACTCTAGACTGTAGCGATCACTAAGACAACCTGGTGAGAAATTTGCCAGCTTTTATAGCCGAGGGGAAAGTTCCAGAAAACTCTGGGCCTAGGCCCTGACCCACCCCCTATTTTCATTGGATAATCAAATAAACATCAAAATTTTATCATTGGTGAATAAATAAGTGTACAAAATTTTTCATTGGCCAACGTCTTAAGTTGGCGGGAAGATATAGAAGTGTTGATAACATTTGAATATCAAAAACAAACACTAAACATTCCAGTTTAGGAAACCTTAACACACAAAATTTATCTTGAATTTTAATAGTTCATCCTCGCCCTAGAGGGCACAACATAAGTTTATAGTAGCGACATCTGTTGAGAAATGTCCGAACTTCTTGTACTAGTAGCTTCAAAGTTTATGTTGCAGATGGGCTTATCCAAGGCGCTTAATTTAAATGCGCGGGGCGGGTGTACCTCCGGTATAATAATAAGAAGAAGAAGAAGAAGAAGAATAAGAAGAATTAGAGGACTGGTGCTGTTCCGCAGCGTTCGTTAAAAATAGGTCAGATAACTCGACTTGATGTGACTGCCGTAGGCATATTGTTTTTTCCGCCCTTTTCAATTGTTTTATGAACATTTAATTAATGAGAACGCATTATTATATGCCACAGTTCGCAGTCAGAATTCATCCATTCTGACGTCATCATGCCGTCTGTTCCGTAAAAATCTATCCATATATTTGCTTTTTTATCCTGCAGTTCTTGTTGTAAAGCTCGGTATTGTGTCGTAGAAGGCAATGGTATTTGTAATCGCAGTTGCTCTATATAGAACGGTTGTGTTGTGAGCTCATAGGTTAGTTTCGAAGGAGCATTTTTTGCCAGGCAGAGAACATTTTAAGATTCATTGTCTTCACTCTATCTAGTGTAGCCAGATAATGTCTAAGGCGTATATCATGATGGGATCTGTTTGTACGCAGACTTTTTTCTCCTAGCAGCAAGTAAGTTATTAAGAACGCTCTGCCATCTGTTGAATAAATTTGAATGCTGGAAAAGGTTAGAAAATCAAAGAGTATCTAGCAGGGAATAGTATTCTTCCATGGGTGAAAATCACATATATCATGATATGAATGAAAGCGTTAGTAGCTCAGCAACCTGCTAAGTACAGAATGTTTTACGGGTTAGGGTAAACCTCCGCCTGCAATTATTGGAGTGATAATTTAATTATTTGATTTTTGAGTTGAATGAACTTAGAGACCTATCAATGTCTCCCTATCAATGTCTCATGATTCACCGGTAGGTAATTCCGGAGAGAATAAAATAAAAATTAAGCAAATCTGTCCAGTAGAATGTATGAACGAATTTGCCAAAGCTGTTTTAATAAGCTCTTTTAATATGTAGATGATAATAATAATAATAATAATAATAATAATAATAATAATAATAATAATAATAATAATAATAATAATCATAATCATAATAATAATAATAATAATAATAATAATAATAATAATAATAATAATGTCCGCCTCTGTGGTGTACTGGTTAGTGTGATTAGCTGCCACACCCGGAGGCCCGGCTCGATTCCCGGCTCTGCCACGAAATTTGAAAAGTGGTACGAGGGCTGGAACGGGGTCTACTCAGCCTCGGGAGGTCAACTGAGTAGAGGTCGGTTCGATTCCAACTTCAGCCATCCTGGGAATGATTTTCCGTGGTTTCCCACTTCTCCTCCAAGCAAATGCCGGGATAGTAGCTAACTTAAGGCCATGGCCGCTTCCTTCCCTCTTCCTGGTCTATCCCTTACAATCTTCCCATCCCCCTGCAAGGCCCCTGTTCAGCATAGCAAGTGAGGCCGCCTGGGCGTGGTACTGGTCATCCTCCCCAGTTGTATCCCCGACCCAGAGTCTGAAGCTCCAGGACACTGCCCTTGAGGCGGTAGAGGTGGGATCCCTCGCTGAGTCCGAGGGAAAACTGACCCTGGAGGGTAAACAGATTAATAATAATAATAATAATAATAATAATAATAATAATAATAATAATAATAATAATAATAATAATAATAATAATTTAACGTCTCTCCTTTAACGTGACAGAAGCCAATGCCACGGAGTCGTTGCACTTAAAACACCCTCCAATTGATTATTTCTTCTCTGAAGTCACACCTCTGTCCTTCGTTCAATATAAACAATCTTTTCTCCCAGCTTAAGAAATTTCTTAATGCTCTCTTTAAAAGCATTCTCTTCGATGCTAAATGGGATTCTCATCTCATGTTTAGATTCTCTCCACCTACTTCCAAAACTCAACGATAGGTTTCAGTCGACATAAGTAGTCAGAGAAGTTCCTAAAGTATGAGTACATAGCATCAACTTGAGTGAAGGTTACTTACTACATTATATTGTTGAAAAGGTGAGGAAAATATAAAAGAGGGAGTTGAGTTCAACTGGTGTGACGTCACAAAGCGCGGTCACGAAGCGTTGCCCGGCAACAGGCACCTGCCAAGTGTTTGCACAGCCTCTTGTACTAATTGCCCCTCAAGCTCCAGTCAGCGAGGCCGGAATTCCGGCGACACCATACTGGAATGTTCCTACAGTTGGCAATAAACAGTCACACTCTTCCTCCAAGTGAGAAAGGAATTCCACTCTCGCGTCATGCAACAACTATTCTAGATGTGGAATACCACTAGCCTTGCAGTTTCATTTCTAGCCTAATTTTTTCCATGAAATTAAATACAAAACTCACTTTTGGACCACCCTCTCCTCCATATGAAGATTTCAATAGCTTCGTTTATTTCATCATCATCATCATCATCATCTGTTTACCCTCCAGGTTCGGTTTTTCCCTCGGACTTAGCGAGGGATCCCACCTCTACCGCCTCAAGGCCAGTGTCCTGGAGCTTCAGACTCTTGGTCGGGGGATACAACTGAGGAGTATGACCAGTACCTCGCCCAGGCGGCTTCACCTGCTATGCTGAACAGGGGCCTTGTAGAGGGATGGGAAGATTGGAAGGGATAGGCAAGGAAGAGGGAAGGAAGCGGCCGTGGCCTTAAGTTAGGTACCATCCCAGCATTTGCCTGGAGGAGAAGTGGGAAACCACGGAAAACCACTTCGAGGATGGCTGAGGTGGGAACTGAACCCACCTCTACTCAGTTGACCTCCCGAGGCTGAATGGACCCCGTTCCAGCCCTCGTACCACTTTTCAAATTTCGTGGCAGAGCCGGGAACCGAACCCGCACCTCCGGGGGTGGCAGCTAATCACGCTAACCACTACACCACAGAGGCGGACTTCGTTTATTTCACCGGGCTATAATATGCCAGCCTTTTGTCGGTAAAGGAACATCTTTGCCCCTACGAATGAAGTTGGTGCTCATTTCTGGCGTATATTTATAAAATAATAACACTAATATATCTAGTTATACGAAATATAGATATAATTTATGAGGCCAGCTCCTTAGCTGAATTGTTAGCGTAGTGATCTTCGATTCAGAAGGTCCCGGGATCGATTCCCGGCCAAGCGAAAAATTTTAACTCTGTATGATTGATTCCGTTGATTCGGGGATTGAATGTGTGTGTTCGTCTTAATACACTTTTCGTCATGTATTACACAACACACCGCACTACTAATCACCATAGAAACAGGAAATAGTGAATTTATCAATCCATATAACGTAGGTGTCAGAAAGGGCATCGGGGCGTAAAACCGGGCCAAATTCACATCAAGTACTAACCTCATTAAACTGAAAAAAGGCAGGAAGAAGAAAAAGAAGAAGCGTTATAATTTAATACATTAAAATTTGTTGTTGTAGTCACTTCTGAAGTATAATATATTCAGCTCACATGCTGTTATAAATTCGCCAGATATGAGTGGTCAAAACCATGTCAACGAGCGAGTTGGCCGTGTGGTTAGGGGGGCGTAGCTGTGAGCTTGCATCCGGGAGATAGTGGATTCGAATCCCACTGTCGGCAGCCCTGAAGATGGTTTTCCGTGGTTTCCCATTTTCACACCAGGCAAATGCTGGGGCTGTACCTTAATTAAGGCCACGGCCGCTTCATTCCCATTCCTAGGCCTTTCCTCTCCCATCGTTCCCATAAGACCTATCTATGTCGGTACGACGTAAAGCAAATAGCAAAACCATCTGTTAATAATAAGATAATTGAATAGTAGGAAAAAACAAAGCATGTCTGACAATTGTTGTATCGTTGTTGGTGAAGCATTCGCGTATTTTGTTCAAGGTTACAGGACTGAATCCCGAAGCAAGCGGATGGCATTTAATGGTGTCTAAGTACGAAAGATATGTGCCAGTATGACTCGTTGATGTACCCCTTTCACTTCGAATTTTCATTCAACCAATTGGCATAAAGAAGGCTCAAAACTAGTGAGACGTGTACGGTGACTGTAGCTTCAATACGGTAATGTTCTCTCCTGTTGTAAATGACAATGTAGTATAGGGGTTGAAAGAGACCAAATGTAAACTTTGACTTTCTATTCCTATCATGGAGCATGTCTCGGCTTGCTTTGCCGTCCTTCATCCATCGCTCACTTCGCTGCACTCTCTTCAGAGTCACAGCACCTCCGGCTAACAATAGCGAGGTATTTCACAAATCAATTTCACGCCGTAACGCTTACCGTGTCTGACGAAACTAACCTGTGATCTGCACAGAGGCCATAGCATACATTAGCAAGATAATTATAGACCAGCGTGCATCACTCTGGAAGACTGGAGGGAATTGATAGGCGGTCAGAACCGTTCACACTATCCACTTATACAGTCACGAAATGTGATTATAGTTGAATGAAGTAGCCACGGTAGCCGAGTGCATCGAGACATGGGTGCTCTTTGAAGGCAGGTGGTTCGAATTGCATTTTCTCCAATGATAAAATTATATTCCGTCGTGTTCTATTACACGCCCAGGAAAATTCTAGAATGATGCATTTCAATCTGATTTTCAATCAATCAGTCATCAATGATCTACATTTAGTGCGGTTACCCAGGTGGCAGATTACCTATCAATTGTTTATCTCACACTTACATTTATTTTGAATTGCTTACCAAGCTTTTTCTTAAATATTTTCAATGAACTTGCAAAATGCATCGAACATTCCCTGTGATAATTTATTCAAATCCCTTACTCCTCGACCTACAAATGAATATTCGCCCCAATCTGTCCTCTTCAATTCTAACTTTATCTTCATATTATGGACTTTCATACTTTTAAAAGCTTCACTCAAGCTTATTCGTCTACATATGTCATCCCACGCCAACTCTCCGCTGAAAGCTTGAAACATACAACGTAGTCCAGCATCTCGTCTGCTTACTCCCAAGTCTTCACAGCCCAAAGTTTGCAACATTTTAGTAACACTACTCCTTTGTCGTAAATCACCTAGAACAAATCGTGCTGTTTTCCTTTGATCTTTTTTTTTTTCATTTCACGTATCAATTATTCCTGGTGAGGGTCCCATACACTGGAGCCATACTCTAACTGCGGTCTTACCAGAGACTTTTACGCCCTCTCCTTTACATCTTTACTACAACCCGTAAATACTCTCATAACCATATGAAGAGATCCGTAACCTTTCTTAAATAATTCGTTAATATGTTTACCCTAGTGAAGATCATTCCTTATATTAACACCTAGGTATTTGTATTGTTCCTTTTATGCCACGCTCAGCCCTATTAGCTGGCACTGCTTCAAATAACGGGTTGGATTATTATAGTCGACGTTTCGTTACTTACTTGTGTGAAGTATCTACCTGGTGTCTGCACCGCTGTGCACACTTGCTACGAGTGAGAGTTTCTAGCTTGTAGTTTTACCTGACTCTTTATAACGTGATTATAAGCGAAGGAGTGTGTAGAATGTTGTGATCTATACGTTAAATACGGTATGATCACATTAGAAAACCAAGGAAAATCACTTTCAGGACCGCTGAAAGAGAAATTTTATTCTCTCCTTTTCCCAGTGTGTTTCTAGTTTCAGGCCAGACTTGCATTCTACTACAGCTCAGATAGTAAATTCCAGGCATTTTCAGTCCGAGTTGGTGGGTTCGCTTACACCTCAGTTCAATAGTATCTCAACGTGCTCAAATACATCACCCTCATGTCCGTGGAAAGGGAGTAAACGACTTTCTAAGGGACAAAAATCGCAGAAGTAGTTAGTGGGACATAAAATCAAGAACAAAGAAAAATAAAATGTTAATGACGGGTAACGAGCTTGGGAGTGGGGATATTTTGGAGTAAAATCCCTCAAACTGGCCAATTTTGTCTATGTCATAGTGCCTTGCATCTATATTCTAAGTATTTTTCCGATGTTGATAAACAGTGAAAGATTTGAGTACTTTTCCGAAGTTGATAAACAGTGAAAGACTTCTTTTCTTTTTTTTCTTGTAAAATTTAACATTCCATAATTTGCGTGGTATGGAAAATTTTAAACGACCACTTAATGGTGCTTCATACGGTGGGCTGGAGTATGGAACTTTTACTTAACAGGACAATTAAAAACCTGTAGTACTTACAAAAGAACGGTAGTAAAGAACCCGGAAACGTAGAAAAATGTCTAAAAGTTAATACTGTTCCTGTATACGGAGATAGGCCTGTCAACATTTTATATTTCGCATTCATTTCCTTTTTTTTTTTTTTTTTCGTTTCCACTAGTACGTACTTCTCTGTATTTCAATTAGAATTGCCCCTGAGAATGGGTCGTTATTTCATGTTAAACCATTGAATGACATAATGCGTAATTTTTCGAATTCAAATATGCAGAGAATATTGCAAGACCTATAATAATATCAGCAACAACAGCAATAAATAATAATAATAATAATAATAATAATAATAATAATAATAATAATAGTAATAATAATAACAATAATAATAATAATTCGTTTCAGATATCTTCAATCGCAATAGACTTTAAGAGACGCCGTGGAGTCGGAAATTTTTCCTACAGCCAGTCATATCTGTTGCATTTAAATATCCTTATATGCCACTGAACTCAGCCAGGATCGAATGCGCACCGAGCTCGATAGCTGCAGTCGCTTAAGTGCGGCCAGTATCCAGTATTCGGGAGATAGTAGGCTCGAACCCCACTGTCGGCAGCCCTGAAAATGGTTTCCCATTTTCACACCAGGCAAATGCGGGGCTGTACCTTAATTAAGGCCACGGCCGCTTCCTTCCCACTCCTAGCCTTTCCTGTCCCATCGTCGCCGTAAGACCTATCTGTGTCGGTGAGACGTAAAAGAACTAGCAAAAGAAAAAAAAGATCGAATGCGCTATCCTGGAAACAAAAGGACAATGGTTCACCAATTGTGCCATTAAGATCGGCGTATAAAATAAAATTCATTTTATATTTCCCTAGCCATTCAAAATATTCTGCATTTTTCAATCTTAATAATAATAATAATAATAATAATAATAATAATAATAATAATAATAATAATAATAATAATAATAATAATGTCATTGGCTTTACGCCCACTAACTAATTTTACGGTTTTCGGCGACACCGAGGTGCCGGAATTTAGTCCATCAGTGGTTCTCTTACGTGGCAGTAAATCTACCGACACGAGGCTGACGTATATGAGCACCTTCAAATACCACCGGACTGAGCCAGGATCGAGCCTGCCAAGTTGGGGTCAGAAGGCCAGCGCCTCAACTGTCTGGGTAACTCAGTCCGGCCTTTCGTGATTTTGTAACGGTCACCGACCGAAGTACGGTTTCAAAACTATAGATAGAGCCCTGCGTGGATGTACAAAATATTATCCGCATCCACACCGCACCCGCACTTCCTTCATCCGTATCCGAATCCGCGAATTGTTATTCGCCGAGCTTGTAAATACTGTATATAACTACAGTATATTACGA